>NC_034595.1:71995414-72011876 GCF_900095145.1 Mus pahari
CTGTTCTCCTGAGCATCTGGCCAGCCGCTTTCCCCCCCCCCCCCCCAGCCTCCCTCCCTTTTCTTCCCACCACCCCCTTCTCTTTTGTCCCCTCTCCCATCAGTTCATAGGGTTCTGAGCATGGCAAAAGAGCTCCCTGGTTCTCACAGCGGAGCAGGGGAACCAGGCTGTAGCAGGGGAACCAGGCTGTAGCTACCTCCCGCCAGTGCTTTGTACCTCACTGGGGGCTGGGTGTGGCTAGGTACTTTCCAGGATGGTTTGTGTCCTTGTCAGAGAGGATTCTGTGAAGGGAGGTGTGGTTTCCCCAGTGCTGATGAGCAGGTAAGGTCTCGGAAGGATGAAATGACTGTTAAGTTGAGGGACTAGAGGAGTGACTTTCAACCCAGCTCCTTGACAGTGAAACACTGTTGGTGGGTCTTCCTGATAAGCGGGAGGGGAAGGGGTTGCCTCATTGTGCCCTTTCGGCAGATGAACCCGACCTCACATAGGCCTATATGATTTTCTTGGCTTGGTCCTGAGTTCAGATCCCTGCTCGACACTCACTGTGGGTGGTATGTGTGAAGAAGGGATGGCCTGGAGGTTAGGAACATATCTACCCTTGGAGAAGACTGCTTCGTGGCTCAGCTGCCTCTGACTCTAGCTCTAGAAGGGCGAGGTGCCTCGGGGGGCACCTCCACTCAGGTTTACGTATGCACATACAAATTAAAATAAATAAATAAATAAATATATATATATATATATATATATATATATATAGCCACCCACTAAGTTAAAACCACGGGTGGGGGCTGCAATTGGCTCGCCTTGCCTGAAGACTCTCTTGCTTTTTATTTGTAACAAACACCTAAGATTAATAAAAAAGAGAAACGATTATTCTGACTGAGTTGTGGAGACTCAAGTCTACTGTCAGTCTCTACTGTCAGTCGGAGCTGTGGAGGAAGAGCCTGGAATCCCATAATCCCCTTCAGGAATCCACCTCTGATGTTTTCAGTTGTCCAACTACATCCCCTTCTCCCCCCCCCCACCCCCCGCACTCACAGCAGGCTGTTCCTCTGAGCTGTGGCGTGGTTCTGCTGTAAGGGCCCATGGGGTTACAAACCAAAGAACTGCACAACTCTAGGATTCTGGGGCAGAAGCCCAATATCAGATGCCTGTTTAAAAAAAAATTTTTTTTTGAAAAATCATTGACGTAATTGCTTCCTCCCCGAGTTCCAGATGGAGCCAGTCAGGGCCGGGCCAGGGGCTTATTAAGGCCCACAGCAGGACTGCAGCTGTGACCCAGGCCCTGGACTCCTGGAGGGAGCCGCTGCTTGGGGTGTTGAGAGGAGTGGAACCAGATCCACCCAGGATCTAATTCGAGGTCACTGTGAGGCACTGTGTTGGTTAATTAGATCTTTTGGGCCACAGGAGAAAAGAAGACTTGTTACAACAGTTCAGACAATGCATGGCCCCCATAGGATATAGCCTGCCATGTCCCAGGTACTCAGACAGTGCATGCCCAAATCATTTTTAATTCTGACTCTCCCATCTGTGCCCTGGTGAAGCTGATAGATTCCTGGGCCCACTGCCCAGTCCTGGGGGTTCAGTGCCTCCCTCTTCCTCCCACTGCTGCCAGGTGATCGTCTGGGGAGACTACGGCCGTATGGACCACAAGTGCTTCATGGGTATGGCCCAGATTATGTTGGACGAGCTGGACCTGAGTGCTGCGGTCACTGGCTGGTACAAACTCTTCCCCACATCCTCTGTGGCGGACTCCACACTTGGATCCCTCACCAGGCGCCTGTCTCAGTCCTCTTTGGAGAGTGCCACCAGCCCCTCGTGCTCCTAAGGACCTCGATGAGGACAAGAGGCCAGGGGCTATTGGGGGATGGGAGCCTGCTGGCCCCACCACCCCCTGTACATAGTCTCCATGTCCTTCTGGGCCCCTTATCCTGCTGCATGCCTGTTAGCCACTGGGCTCGTCCCAGCTGGCAGTGGAGACTGTAGTGTGTGTCTGTCTGTGTGTGTGTATCCACATATCTGTCCATTTGTTGTGTACAATCAGTCCTGGTGATCACATGGACTATATAGTCCACATCTCTGTATCTTGCTGGAAAGAACCCAAAGGAGCATCATATGGACACTTCTTGCCCATGGAGTCTCCAGGGGTGGAAATAGGGGATGTGGCCACTGGTGGGCCTTGCTTAGTCCCTGCCTTATTGTCTTATGGTCTCCACTTGCTTTTCTGTCTTGTCTTTTCTTTGCCTCCCCCAGCATTGCTGTTTTTTTGAGGAATGTAGCATCCATTGCAGCTGACCACACCTGGTTCCATCTAGGAATCTACATCTCTCCTCCCTACCACAGCCACGCTGGTGGTCATCCCATTGAATGCATTCCACAGCATGTAGCATGCTCACTCAGTGCCCTAGCTGGGGCCTCAGGACAGAGGGTGTCTGGGAGGAGGATGCAGGCCAGGCACACTAGAGGATGTACTGGGACCTCTCTTCCCCTGGAGTGTTCCAACATACCAGAGGAGTCCCCAGTGGACCCAGGAGGCTGCCTGTTGAAGTAGCTGGCCTTCTCAGGCATTGAGGTGGCCTTGTCCCCCTTTGCGGTTATTCCTGAGGGAGCATGGCTTGGTAAGAGGTGCCATGGGGCTACTTGCTGGAGGAAGGAGGGCTAAGGTTAATTTGTTTTGAGCCACTGTCTGGAAACCTGTTTGACCTGGGTTTAGCTGCATGAAGCTGTTCTTTCAGGGTTCTGCTTTCTTTGCTCATCTGTAGACACCAGACCCCACCTGGAGTTCTGACACACCAGGGCTCCAGCCTCCTAGCTCTGTGGGCAGCCTGGCTCTGCATTCAAGGGTGCCTCAGTCACCAGCTCTGTACCAGCAATACTCACCCCTCCACCTCCCTGACTTTCTTAAGTGGGCCCCTGCTCTAGGCAGGGCCTGCACTAGGCATCCCAGCCGCCTCTACCTTACTCCCCCCTTCCCTTGTCTGCCTGGGGCTCCTCCCAACCACTGAGAACACTGTTGGAGGGACTAGTGCCTGGGCCAGATCCCAAGATGGCTGTTGTGAGTACTGAAGGCTGGCTCCGGACTGCTGCATTTGGTCTCCCCTCCTTCGCTATAGGGTGGGGTTGGAGGCTGCCTGGGAGATGGCAAAACAGCCCTGGTCCATGTCTAGTAGGAGGAAGGACACAGGAGATGGGTGGGAGATGCGGAAGACTCTCTTTCTGCCTCTCTCCTAGCCCATGCCTCTAGCATAAGTGCCTAGGCAGGGAGAGCTATGGGGATGGCTATGAAGCACCCTTGGCCTGTACCAAATCCCATTTGTACCAAAGCTGGGATAAACAAAGCTGTCTCAGCCCAAAGGGCCTCCCTGTAGTCAGAGTCCTGCACTCACTTTCAAAGAAGGGCTGTGAAGAAGCCCCCATGCAAACTGGGGTGAGGAGGAGGAGGAGGAGGAGGAGGAGGAGGAGGAGAGGAGACAGGTGTGAAAGTGAAGGAGAATTTAGCTAATGATCCTGCCCGGAGGAGGAGGTGACGGCCAGTTCTCTTGCCAGCCTTTCTGGCTGGGGAGTATATATGTATCTCCCATATCACTAGATATGGGGCAAAGTGCTCTTGGCCTCCAAGTCTAGAGCTTGAGTTGGGGGCAAGGAGGAAACTAGCTTGTGAAAGGCTGTTTTCATCTTGCTTGAGGTGTGTGCGCCTTTAAAGCAGTTACTGGTTGGATGGTGTGAAAGCCATCTGGAGTGGAGGATTGTCAGTGACCCACTGACAACATAGACCTTTGTGGATGTGGCATTGAGTCATTCCCAGAAGTGGGAGCTATCATCAGAGAGTGTCCCTCACCTCTTAGGAGGGTCAGCACAGGGGATACTCTAGCCAGAGGAGGGACTGATGTACTGGGAACTCATGCTGACCTGCCTACAGTCAGAGGCTGTAAACTACCTAAGAGATGGGTACTTGGCCGTCCTACCTCCATGGAAGATAACCCCCCTCCCCAATTGATTTTGGGGAATTCACTCTTCTTAACACTGAGTAATCCCTTCTAGATGCTTGCTCCCACGCGTGGGTTG
Source organism: Mus pahari (assembly GCF_900095145.1). Taxonomy (NCBI): domain Eukaryota; kingdom Metazoa; phylum Chordata; class Mammalia; order Rodentia; family Muridae; genus Mus; species Mus pahari. Next base: position 71,999,480 of record NC_034595.1, read on the forward strand.
TGTAAGGCTAGTGTGTACATGTGATGGGGAGGCTGGGTTTAAAGCTCTGTTTCTCAGCACACTGGATTGGGGGCTGCACTGGGTGGGATGCCATTCCAGAAGCAGGTGTGGCCAAGTGTGACTCTTGCCTGGGCTGGGAGCCATCTGCCCTGTGAAGAAAGGACAATGGATCAAGAAGTAACCGGGTCCTTGTGAGTTCCCCTACCAACAGGCCACCTCACATAACCCCTTGCTCCAGGGGCCAATGGTTGCAGGAGTGGGATTTGGTCATCCCATCTCCTCTAGGCAGGCCAGACTCATCGGTGATGGGCTGGAACAGGAGCAGCCCTGCAGCGATGCTGGGCTGTGGGCAGGGGCAGTGATAAATGACTCAGAGCATATGTCTCTGTATTTCTGCCCTGCTCAGCCTGTCCCACTTTTTAACAGATTCCTTTCCTACAAGGAAAGCAGAGATGGGACTCTGTGATATGAAGCGGTCTCTAGGAAATGGGCCAAGTCTTGGTTTGACAGGGACATTTGATCCTTTGGGGAAGAACCAGCTCCAAAGGCGCTCTCATCCTGCCTCTCAGCCCACCAGACTCTGAACATCACCTCTTCAGCAGGTCCTGGGCAGTGCCAGCACACTATGGGGTGGAGGCAGAGCTGCGGGAAGCTCCAGAGAGGAAGGGATGGTGGTGCCTGGATGGTTCTGCTCTCTGGGACTCAGTGCTGGGAGCACTGGGGTCAAGCTAACTCTCCCGGGGGCTCAGCCCCCAACCAGGGAAGCATGCCAGCTCTTCCTTAACTGCCAGCCTGGGAGAGACCAGCAGCCTCCGTTTTTGTTTTTGTTTTAAAGACAACTGAGCCCTCCCAGGGCATTTCTTTGAAAATGAAATGTAGCACAATCCTCAACTGTGTTCCCAGGAGCCCTGACATACCCAGGGCCCCTGATACCTCACCTTCTCCATCGCCCTTGGCCTAGGAGACAGTAGTGCCCTAGCAAGGCTGCTCTTCTGTGTTTCTCCGATTGCATCCAGCACTGTGCAGACTCTTAAGAAGTTGCTTCCTTTGCCCGAGGTTGCTCTTCCCCGGGTGGGGAGATGCGGTACTTCATGTGGTGGCCTGAAGCTTGTCCAGCAGCATTTCTGTAGCGGCCACAGGGAAGTGGACAAGAGGAGGCCTGCTTTCCTGCCACCACCTTTTCTCTCCCACTCCTCAGTTGTTGTCTCTAATGTTTTGACACATACAGACGTTCTTTTGAACACAGCCTCTCTCCTTCGTCGTCTTCTGATGGATGATCAGAGAGGAGATGGAAATGCAGACTCCTTCCCTGCTTTCTCCCTCCAGTCTGCTGCTAGCCCAGGTCAGAAGAGTTCAGAAGAGGCTAGGGAGATCAACCACCATCAGAGAGCAGGGGAGCCCCATCCAGTCAGCCTGGCCCACTGGGAAAGGGTCATTTGGAGAGTGCCTGAGCATCTCGGAGCGATGTCAGTGATGCCAAAGAGAGCGACTTGGCCTCCGTGGGCAGCAGCTCTGTCGGTGGAGCTAGACGAACACAGCTCAGATGGTGGCGTGCCCAAGGGAGGGTCCTTGTTCTCTGACAAAGGGCTTAATCTTTCCATGTAGCAAAGCAACTCCCCTCCCCCAATCCCGAGCATGGGCTTCTGTGGGCCCAGCATGGCTGTGCCTATAGAAGCCACAGAGGCGAGAGACCTTATCTCCTTCCTGTCTGTCTTAGCAAGTGCTCCTTGAAAAGCCTGTGTTGCTGCTTTGGAGAAACCCAGCTCTGCCAGTAAGGACAGGGCCTTGGGCCTGCAAGGAAGTCCATATTGATGCCAGGAAGGGTCCCTGGGCCTGAGAATTCCAGGGACAACTGAGCATCTGCCCCATTAGCCAATGACCTAGACAGGGATGGCTGTTCTGTACCCTTTTTTCCTCCTTTTTTCTTTTTGCCAGAAACTGTGACCTTGTGTCCTCATTCGTAAAAACCAGAGCATTCGCTGGTTGCTCCACGGCCCCCTCCAGGCTCTGTAAGTCTAAGGCTTGGAGTTGCTGAGGTGGCTAGGGGCCTGTTTCGTCCCCCTTAGCTCTCACGCTGGGAGCCTGTCCTCATTTAGTCCACGCCCAGATGCTGCTCCTGAAAATCCCAGATGTGGCTTCACCTCTCTGTGGTCTGCCCTCCTCCTTCCACTCTCTCTGGTCTTAGTGAGAAATAACCGAGGGTCTTCTATGGTGGACAGTTCCCTGGGTGCTGTATTGTCACCATCTAGGCTGAGTCCTCAGTAGATCCATGTCCCCACCAGCAGACAGGCTGGGCCACCCGTCATCCTGCTTCTAGATGACAGTCCAGGAAGAGTGGACACTTGGAGCCCTTTTAAAGGAATTCTCTCTGATGGGATGAGAGAGGGAGCGTCCTTCCAAGTATTTAGCTTTTTAAGACCATTTCTTCCCAAATTTCTTCTCCAAAACTTTCTCTTGGAAGGCAACTTGGCTGCTTCCTCAGGGAAAGCAGACCTGAGACTTCTTAGCAACTCCTGTAGCAATGAGAACTCACAGAAGGCAGGAACCCCTTTTTTAGAATTTCCAATTGCATCCTGCAAAGAGTGAGAGAAAGCAAGAGCTGTTAGGGACTGACAAGCACACTGTCTAGATAAAAGCAATTAGCCTTTTCTATTTGAGCTCTCTGCAGCATCTTCCCAAACCGTGGCTCCTGGGTGGCAGGCGGACAGCTGGGAGGGAATACCGGCTGCCTCATGTGATGTCCTTGCCAATCCCCCTGAGGAGAAAATTCTTCACATGGCTTCTGCATGTACAGTATTTGGGCAGAAAACAAAAAATAAAGTCCATTTGAAATTGGTTTTATGTATGGTTTTCTGAGGATGTTCTTCATTCCAAGAGAGAAGAGTTCTGAGTAATTAAAAAGGGAAGGGGGATGTTGGCTGGGTTGTTTGAGAGGTGGGAAAAGGTACAACTCAGAAAAAGGTATGAAGATGATACTGGCCTCCTGCCCCTGCCTGGGTGCTTAGTTGCCACAGCAACATTCCTGAGCCACGATGGAATCAGACTGGCCTGTTGGCTTCCCAGGTGGTACCCTCAGGGACCCTTGCTTTTTGTCTCCACAGACTCTGCAAGACACACCCAAATAAAGGGGACAGGAGAGCGGGGCAAAGGCTGACTCCAGCCACACCTTCTAAAAACAGTCAACAGTAGCCAAGCTTGGAGCTGGGGCTTGCAATAATCAGGGACCTCTGCAGCACCCCTCGCCCTCCCCTGCCTCTAAAAGATGGGAAATCCTAAATGCAAACTGAATTCCAACAATTACTAAAATGTAATAAGACATAATTAAGCAGTGTTTATCATGGGCGCGCAAGATGTTTCATTATTATTATAAAAATTTGTAATTTACTGCATTAATAGATTAAAGGAGAAAATGTGTTTATCCTAATGCAGAAAAGATGTTTTATAAAGTTTTATCTTACTTGTAATTTAAAAAAAAAAAAGTCTAGCGAACAGAAGAGGACCTTTTAAATTTGATAATCTTCATACATCAAAAAGCTAAAGTGGGGCTTGAGAGAGATGATGGTTCATTGGTTGGGAGTATTTAGTGCTCTTCCAGGGGACCAACATTCAGTTCTTAATTCACACTGGGTACCTCACAACTGCCTTTAATTCTAGTTCTGGGGTCCTGGTGCCCTCTTCTGGCCTTCACCAGCCCATACCCACAGTATACATATAGGCAAGTGTGGGCCTGGGTACCAGAGGTTTTCCATGGAGATCTCTGGCCAGGCCTGGTGCGAGGGTTCTATCGAAGGGAAGAGAATGCGGGCAGGGAGGGGTAGTCCTTGCACACCTGGATCAGACTTATATACAGTTCTGGGGACGATTCAGGGTTTGACAGTAGGTACTTCTCATTGGCTTGGACTGAGAATTTGGGGAAGCCTTATTTGCCTGTGGGAGGGCTTGGGGCAGCTACTAAGTGATTGATGCCGCATACCTCTCCGCAGGGGGGTTGTGGGAGGCTGGAGCCAGGTGCCCAGGAGGCGTGGCCAAACTCCTGCGGTCCCAAGCGAGTGGAAAACTCTGCCCGCTGGGGCTCCGGATCAGCTGGAGACCAGGCCGTCTGTGTGCAGCCCACTGCCCCACAGACAGGCACACATATACACTTAAAATTTTAAACTATATATTTTCTGGATTTGGTGGCACATGGATGTAACCCCAGCGCTGGAGAGGCAGAGGCAAGTGAATCTCTGTGAGTTTGAGGTCAGCCTGTTTTACATAGAAAATTTTAGGTCTTCCAGGGATATATAGTGAGACTGTCTCAAGAAGGAAATAATTAACTTTCATTTAAAGGGGCTGTGTGTATAGCTACAGATGTGGTTAGAAGGTTTGTGTTCATGCATGCAGACTGCAGGAGACTCTTAATTCCGAATTAGGAGGATGGTTAAGCATAGGAAACCTCAAAGCCCATCCCCACGGTGGCACACTTCCTCCAACAAGGTCACACCTCCGAATAGTGCCACTCCCTGTGGGCCAAGCATTTAAGTATGTGACTCTGTGGGGACCAAGCCTATTGAAACCACTACAGCTGGGTAAGAAAGAAAACAATGTATAATTTCAATAGGTACATAGAATTTGGGGCTGCAGAGATGGCTCAGTAGCAAGCCTGAGCACCCATGCGCAAAGCCTTGTGCGGTGGTGTATGCCTGTGATCTCATGGCTGGTGGAAGGAGACGGGAGAATCCCAGGGGTCTCTGGCCAGTCAGCCTAATCAACCGGATAAGCTCCAGATCCACTGAGATGCCCATCTCCAAATCTGTGGTGGGCGGAGCTTGAGAGATGGCTCTGATTTAGAGCACTGGCGGCTCTTCCAGAGGGCAGGGGTTTGGTTTGCTGGCACCCACATGGCAGTTCACGGCCATCTGTAACTCCAGTTTCAGGGGTTATTGAACACCCTCTTCTGGCCTCTGCTGTCACTGCTTGCATGTAGTATACAATAAAACATGCAGGCAAAACACTCATACCCATAAAATACAAATAAGTACATTTCAAAAACAATTTAAAGGTAGACACCTGATATCCACCTCTGGTCTCCATGTGTACACTCAGACACATGTGTAAATGTACCTACATATGCATGGGCACACACAAATAATTTGGCAATTCAAAACTCATTTATGATTTTTTTTTAAAAAATCTCAAAATTAGGAGTACAAGCAATGTCCTTAACCTCATGGGATGGATTTATAAAAAATGAAATGTTAAAGACTGTCTTAGGGTTTTATTGCTGTGAAGAGACGCCATGACCACTGCAACTCTTATAAAGGAAAACATTTCATTGGGGCTGGCTTACAGTTTCATGATTAGTCCATTATCATCATGGCAGCATGCAGGCAGACATGGTGCTGGAGTTGCTGAGAGTTCTACATCTTGATCCACAAGCAGCCAAGAAAATGGTGAGCCATACTGGACATAGCTTGAGCATAGAAGATCTCAAAGCTTGCTCTAACAGTAGCACACTTCCTCCATCAGGGCCACACCTCGTAATAGTGCCACCCTCTGTGGGCCAAGCACTCCAACACATGAGTCTATGGGGGTTATTCCTGTTCAAACCACCACAAAGCTAAAGTCAAGCATGGCTGACAGGTGCTTGTCATCTCAGCATTTGGGAAACAGGAGGGTCAGGAGTTCCAAACAGCCTGGGCTCTATTGAACAGCAATATCTGGTCTCAAAACTAAAACAAATCAAGTGTGGTGGCTGAGCCCAGCACTTTGGAAACTTTGACCGGAGGACTAGGAGTTTAAGGATATCCTGGGCTGCATAGCAGTTCTAGACCAAAGGTACCAAGTGAGACCCTGGCTCAAAGAACCTAACTAGGGCCAACAAAAGGGCTCAGGGGGTCAGGGTGCTTGCAGCTAAGGTGATGACTTAAGTTCCATTCCTCAGGATCCAAGGATAAAACACACTGTAAACTGTCCTCTGACTTCCACATGTGAATGACACGTGCCTCTCCCCCAGTACATATATAAATAAGTACTTTGGGGACTTGAGTAAGAATGACCCCCATAGGGTCATATATTTTAATGCTTAGTCTCCAGTTAGTGAACTGTTTAGGAAGGGTTAAGAGGTATGGTCTTCTTGAAGGAGGCATGTTACTGGAGATAGGCTTTGAGTTTTCAAAAGCCTAAACCAGGCCCTGTTTCTGCCTCTGTGTGTGTGTGTGTGTCTGTCTGTCTGTCTGTCTGTCTCCCCTCTGTCTGCCTCACTTCTGTCTCTTTCTATCTCTTGGTCTCTGTGTTTCTTTGTCCCTCCCTCCCTCTGCACCTCTCGGTAACTGGTGACAGATCAGCTGTGAGCTCTCAGCTGCTGCTCCAGCCATGCCTGCTTTATGGGTGGTGGTGGTTAGGCTATTCCTCACCGCAGCAGAACAGTAACAAAGACAACAACCAAAGCAAAACCAACCTACCCAACTGCAGACAAAATGATACATAATGGCGAAAACCAGATGCCTCTCTCCAAGTTCAGGAATAGAAATGGAAAGATGTCTGTCCATAACTACTTCTAGTCAATTAAGACAATAAAAGATAAACAAAAGATCACAGATTAGAGTAGAAGAAATAATATTGCCTTATTTATAGGAAGTATGATTGTGTAGATAGAAAATCCTACAGAAAAGAATAACTCACAATAATAAGTTTGTCAAGCATCCAGGCCACAAGTTTAACATATGAACATCAATATTATTCTTACATCCTATCAAAAATAATTTTTAAAAATGAAATTTAAAATCATTATCTTTTTGAGACAGAGTCTTACCATGTAGCTGGCTAGCCTGGAACTTACTGTATAGATCAGGCTATCCTCAAAGTTGTGATGAACCTCCTGCCTCTGCCTCCTAAGTAAGATAATGCTATTTATAATAACATCTAGGGCTGGAGAAATGGCTCAGTGGTTAAGAGCTCCAACTGCTTTTCCAGAGGTCCTGAGTTCAATTCCCAGCAACCACATGGTGGCTCATAGCCATTTGTAATGGGATCTGATACCTTTTCTGGTGTGTCTGAAGACAGCTACAATGTGTGTGTGTGTGTGTGTGTGTGTGTGTGTGTGTGTGTGTGTGTGTATTAACTATAGAACATTTAAAGGGTGGTGAGATGGCTCAGTGGATAAAGCTCTTGCCACACAAGCATGATGTCCTGCATTAGATCCCCAGAACCCATGTGTATTCATTTGCTTTCCATTGTTGTTTGGCTTAACTTTCCAATCACTGTCCATCATTGAAGGAAGTCAGGGCTTCCTTCAGATGCTGTCCTAGAAGATGGAACCACAACAGTCCACAGCTTATTGGCTTGCTTCCTCTGGCTTCTGCTGAGCTACTCTTCTTTTGTAGCTCAGGACCACCTGCCTAGGGATGTTACCACCAGCAGTGGTCTGGTCCCTCCCACATCAGTTAGCAATTACAGGAATCCCCTACAGACCATCCCACAGGCCACTCAGTTCCTCAGCTGATGTTTCCTCCTCTAAGGTGACTGGTTTGTGTCAAGCTAACAAAAACCCAATCAGCACACTAGGAAAAGTGGAAGGAGAAAAATGACTCGCCAAATTGTCTCTGAATTCCCTACATGCACCAGGGCACATGTGTGTGCCCACACATGCACAACATACCTACAACAATCATAAAATGTTTATAATAGCATTTAAAAACATAGGGATAACTATAAGAACTATACACGGAAACAAGATGCTGCTAAGAGAAATTAAACATGAACTGAAAGAGATGTACTATAAAAAAGTCAATGCTTGAGGCTGGAGAGATGACTCAGCACTTAGGAGTACTTACTGCTCTACCAGAGGTCCTAGGTTTTATTCCTACTCTCATGTGGTGGCTCATAACCATCTGTAACTCCAATCCTAAGGGATCAAATGACCTCTTATGACCTCTGTGGTCATTGTACACACATGGCGCACATAAATAGCATGCAGGTAAAACACCCATACATAAAAAAAAAATGATTCTTTTAAAAAATTTATTTACTTACTTTGTATATATAAATATTTCATTTGCATGTATGTCACTTGTGCGCACTATATGTCCCTGTTGGATCCCCTGAAACTGGAGTACAGGTGGTTGTGAGCCAGTATGTGGGTACTGAGAATTGAACCCAGGTCCATTACAAAAGGAGCAAGTGCTTTTAACCACTGAGCCATCTTACTAAACCCCAAAATGAAATCTTTTTAAAAAAGAAATCAATTCTCCTCAAATTGACCTCTAGATCTGGTGTACTTTGGATAGAAATCCCTGAAGGGAGATCGCAGTCACCAAAATGAAATCCAATCCCTTCGTGACTTCTGACCAAAGCAAGAACTGCAGACGGTATGTCAGAGCACCTCCTTACTCAGAGAAAGATCATGTCTTCTCCTCTTTCCAAAGAACTGAGACAAGTATAATGTCCAGTCTATGCCTGTTTGAAAGGATGATGAAGTTCAGGTTGTTCGAGGACACGTCAAAGGCCAGCAGATGGCAAAGTGGCCCAAGTGTGCAGGAAGAAATACGTCATGTACATTGAACAGGTCCAGAGAGAAAGGGCTAATGGCACAACTGTGCATGTGGCCATCCAACCCAGCAAGGTGGACAAGGACCACAAGAAGGTCCTGGAGAGAAAAGCCAAGTCCCAAAAAGTAGGACAGGAGAAGGGCAAACACATGGAGGAAATGATGGAGAAGATAGGGTAGAGGTATTCCATACAGGACTTTACTAGAGACTGTAAGACTGCTTAGGTAAAGAAAGGAAGGGAGGAAGGGAGAGAGAGAGAGAGAGAGAGAGAGAGAGAGAGAGAGAGAGAGAGAGAGAGAGAGAGAGAGAGAGAGAGAGAGAGAGAGAGAGAGAGAGAGAGAGAGAGAGAGAGAGAGAGATCCCAAGAGAATTTTTATAGAAAAAGAAAATGCAAAGGATCTTGAATAGTTGGTCAGTTTTTTAAAAGAATGCACTTAGGAGAAATTCTCTTTTAAATTTATGTGTGTGTGTGATAGGTGGGCACTCATGCCACAGCACATATGGAGGTCAGAGGATGTCTGTGTAGAGCTGGCCCTCTCCTAACTTTACATAGGTTCTGGGGGCTCTCACACAGATTGCCAGCCTTGGGTGGCATCTGCGGCATCTCTTGGACCTAGGAGAAATTATGTTTTGAGAATTAACAGCTCCCTATCAGCTCATGTGTTGGTTGGGATACTTGGTCCTCAGCTGGTGGTCATGTTTTGGAGGTTGTGGGGGTTGTGTTGAGTTCAACCAGTTTCTGTTAAACTCTGTTTCATAATCAAAACTATGTAACAACCAGCTGTCAACCCACTTTCCGCACTCCCACCACCACTACAGGGCCACACACTGCCAAATCCTGTGATGGACTGTATAGGCTTCAACCAGAAACCAGTGTAAATCTTGCCCTCTTGCAGGTTTCTGTTTTTTGTTTTAAATGTGTATTTTGTGTGTTTTGCCTGGGTGTATGTCAGTGCACTGTGTGCTTCCAGCACCCAAGGAGGTCAGAAGAGAGTGTCATATCTGCAGGATTGGAGTGACCGAAGACTGTGAACTGTTGTACCGGTGCTGTGAATTGAGACTGAGTCCTCTGGAAGACCAACCAGTGCTCTTAACCACTGACTGGCTCTTCAGCCCCCTTTACAGGTGTCTTTTCACAGTGAATGAATAGTAACTAAGACAGTTCTCTCACTACCTGACTACTGCAAGGTAGAAACATTGTCCTAAGAACAGATACAGGGGTCAGAGGAAGAGAAAGGTGAAGGAATACATTCAAGATCAGGTGATTTTTAACAAAGTTACTATCTTAGTTAGGGTTTCTATTGCTGTGAGCCATCACCATGACCAAGACAACTCTTATAAGGACAACATTTAATTGGGGCTGGCTTCCAGGTTCAGAGGTTCAGTCCATTATCATCAAGGTGGGAACATGGCAGCATCCAGGCAGGCATGGTCCAGCAGGAGCTGAGAGTTCTACATCTTCTTCTGAAGGCAGCTAGGACAAGACTGGCTTCCAGGCAGCTAGGATGAGGGTCTTAAAGCCTATGCCCACAGTAACACATTTCCTCCAACAAGGCCACACCTCCAAATAGTACCATTCCCTGGGTCAAGCATATTGAAACCACCACAGTTACCAAGTGATTCAGGTTCCCTTCCCCCCAATGACAGGGACTGCAAATGTGAGAAGTTGGCCCACTAGATCTGTGGATTCTTTATCCAGAGTTAGCCAGTCATGGGTTAAAAGTATTTTTTTTTAAGATTTATTTATTTATTATATGTAAGTACACTGTAGCTGTCTTCAGACACTCCAGAAGAGGGAGTCAGATCTTGTTACGGATGGTTATGAGCCACCATGTGGTTGCTGGGATTTGAACTCCGGACCTTCGGAAGAGCAGTCGGGTGCTCTTACCCACTGAGCCATCTCACTAGCCCTAAAAGTATTTTTTAAGACATCTATCTCCACTGTACACGGAAAGACTTTTATCCATAGTCATCATCCTGTAAACAATACAGTAGAGTTACTACTTTTCCATCATCTATGCTGTGTTAGGTGTATAAAGATGAACAGGAGGCTGTGTGTAGGATACATGCAAATACCTTGTCATTTTATACGAAGAACATCAGAATCTTCAGATTCGGGTGTCTGTGGGGTATCCTGGAAGCAACCATCCAAAAATACCAAGAAGATCCTGGGCAGGGAGGTTGCATTTGAGTGGGAAGATATAAACCCATCCTTACTTACCACTGTAGAGAAGCTAACCTAGCCATGCTTGCTTCAGCAGCACAGAGACTAACGTTGGGAGGGTACGGAGATTAGCATGGCCTTGCACAAGGATGACACAGATTTGTGAAGCATTCCGTTGAAAGAGAGGAAGACAAGAGAGAGAAAAGTTAACTCAAAGCAGAACACAAACATCAACCAAGAAAACCACTAAAATGAGAAATGGGGGCAGAGCCTCACAACCTTATGGTAAACATCTTAGACTATAAACAAAAGAAAAACGATACCTTGGATTTCACAAAAGTTAGATTTCTTCTCTTTTTCTGAGTCACTATTAAGATTCCTAAGAAGCCAGGCAGAGTGGCTCAGCCCTGTCATCGTAGCCCTTGGGAAGTTGAATCAGGATGATTGCTGTGACAATTGAGGCCAGCCTGGGCTACATAGTGAGTTAAAGCCAACCTAGACTATTATAACGAGACCCTGTCAGAGAGAGAGAGAGAGAGACAGAGACAGAGATTGATTCATTACAAGATGAGTCCAAGCCAGGCATGGTGGCACACTTGCTTAACCCCAGCACTCAGAGGCAAAGGCAGATGAATCTCTGTGAGTTCAAGGCCACCCTGGTATCCATAGAGAGTTTCAAGACAGCTAGGGCTAAGTAGAGAAACCCTGTTTCAAAAATCCAAATATAAATAAACAACATGAGTCAAACAGGCTAAACGATTTAAACAGACAAGTTACAAAACTACACAAATGCTGGGTGAGCACAGGAAAAGATTCTTAGCATCAATCATGAAGGAACAGCACGCCTACACTTCTGCTTAGAGTGAATGATCATTTCTGAGAGAAATGTCAGATGGTGCAGCCACTATGGGAACCGGCTTGGCAGTTCCTCACAAAGCAAGTGCTCTCACCACAGGATGCAGCAACTCTGGTACTCAGTGTTTATCAGGAGTAATGAAAACACATCTTTCCCTTTCCGGTCTGGGCCAGTGCTCTGAGCAGACCTTGGCCACAAACTCCTCAGCCAGTCCCACAACACCCAGAGGAAGATCCACTCCCAGGCTCTCTAACACTCCCAAGATCATAGGATCAGAGGCGAGGAGGACACAATATTGGCCCCAACACCAGAAGTAACTGGGACTGGCAACCCAGGCATGCAGGAACTCCATCCGACCAGTGGCATGGGTTCCTTCAGGTCTGAGGAGGTGCACTAAGCAGATCTTGGGCGATAAATCCACAGCCAGTCCCACAACACCCAGAAGAAGCTCCATTCTCAGGTACTCTAACACGCCTAGGACCAAAGGATCTCAGGATCCCAGGATCCCAGGAGCTTGTTCACACCAGGTTTCTCAGGGGCTCAGAGGCAGCTTGACTCCCAGGAGCTCGGACACACCAGGATCTCAGGATCACAGGATTCCAAAATCACAGGATCACTGAGACAACTGAACTCTGAGGAGTTCTGACACAACCAGGATCACAGGAAGGACAGGCTCCAGTCATAGTGAGGGCAGGTAGCACTAGAGGTAATCAGATGGTGGGAGGCAAGCGTAAGAAAATAAGCAACAGCCGGGCATGGTGGCACACGCCTTTAATCCCAGCACTCGGGAGGCAGAGGCAGGCGGATTTCTGAGTTCAAGGCCAGCCTGGTCTACAGAGTAAGTTCTAG
>NC_034595.1:72011947-72013366 GCF_900095145.1 Mus pahari
AAAAAGAAAATAAGCAACAGAAACCAAGGTTACTTGGCATCATCAGAACCCAGTTCTACCATAGCAAGTCCTGGATACACCATCACACCAGAAAAGCATAATTTGGATCTAAAAATCACTTCTCATGATGATGATAGAAGGACATAAACAACTCCCTTAAAGAAATACGGGAGAACACAGGTAAACAGCTAGAAGCCCTTAAAGAGGGAACACAAACATCCCTTAAAAAAAATTATAGGAAAACACAATCAAACAGGTGAAGGAATTGAACAAAACCATCCAAGATTTAAAAATGGAAATAGAAACAATAAAGAGATCACAAAGGGAGACAACCCTGGAGTTAGAAAACCTAGGAAGAGATCAGGAGTTGCCAGCTTCTTGTCGCCAGGTCCAGGTGAGAGGAGCAAGGTCCCAGTCCCTCCAGGGTCCTTCCGGGGTCTCTCCAGGGCTGAGCAGCATGGCGAGTATTGATGGTCCAAAAGAAACACACTGAGCCAGGGGTCTTGTTGAAGCAGGAACTCAACTTTATGGCATCAGCCTCTCCCTTACATAAGTTCGAAACTTAGGGAGGGGGATTTTTGGTGGGGTAAGATGACATAGGAGGTGGGGAAGGGTGATGGAGAGTATGGAGTGACTAACAGGGCCAGTGGCAAAGTTCTACATCAGCGGAGCAGAGGCAGGGCCAAACAGGTCTTGCTGAGTCCCCTGATACCATACGGAAGTGACTGAGTCAGGTCTCAAAACCAGGCTTAGGCTCTCCCACAAGGCCACAGAAACTTGAGCCAGCCTCGGGTTTGTCCTCAAGGTCCAAACCAGGGCCAAATTGGGGCCCAACAAGGAGTCATAGATGCAAGCGTCACCAACAGACAGAAGAGAGAATCTCAGGTGCAGAAGATACCAAACATTGACACAACCATCAAAGAAAATGCAAAAGGCAAAAAGCTAACCCAAAACATCCAGGAAATCCAGGACACAATGAAAAGACCAAACCTAAGGATAATAGGTATAGAAGAGAGCAAAGATTCCCAACTTAAAGTACCAGTCAATATTTTCAACAAAATTATAGAAGAAAACTTCCCTAACCTAAACATACAAGAACATACAAGAAGCCTACAGAACTCCAAATAGACTGGACCAGAAAAGAAATTCCTCCCGTCACATAATAATCAAAACACTAAATGCACTAAACAAAGAAGGAATATTAAAAGCAGTAAGGGAAAAAGGTCAAGTAACATAGAAAGGCAGACCTATCAGAATTACACCAGACTTCCCACCAGAGACTATGAAAGCTAGAAGATCCAGGGCAGATGTAACACAGACTCTTAAGAGAACACAAAAACCAGCCCAAGCTACTATACCCAGCAAAACTCTCAATTACCATAGATGGAGAAACCAAGATATTCCATGACAAAACCAAAT
>NC_034595.1:72015091-72021919 GCF_900095145.1 Mus pahari
TCCTGGAACTCACTTTGTAGACCAGGCTGGCCTCAAACTCAGAAATCCACCTGCCTCTGCCTCCCAAGTGCTGGGATTAAAGGCGTGCGCCACCACTGCCCGGCAACAAAATATATCTTAAAATAATTATTGTTGGTTGAATATTCACAGTTGAAATTATTAAAATCATGTTCTACAAACAAACAAAATAAACAAACAAAAAGTAATCATTCCACATGGTTAGAAAAATGAACTGTTAACCCCCCAAATATCCACCTAACATGGAACAAAGAAAGTTCTACTTATGTATGGATAACTACTATCAAAACTGGAAGTAACATGAGATTGAACTTGTTTGAAAACAGGTTCTAAGGTTAATAAAATATTAACTGTAGTCCTAATTTTAAGTCACAAGAACGGAAGATCGGAAATCCTTCTACTACTTGGTTTTAAGTGAGGGAGTAACTACCTGGGTGCGGCCTCAGCCTCTGGGCTCCTTGGGAATAGCAGTAGATTATGCAAGCAGTTAGAAGAAGCAGGCAACTCACAGGTAATAGTTGAAATATTTGAAGGGCAGCAGTGCACAACACAATGCTAAGTTTAACTGCAAATGTGTCTATGATCTGATTCCCAGCAGTCTTCATACTCTGTGTTAAGGGCCTTAAATAATGCTTTCCCATAATGATTATTTTTGTCATTAATAGATAATGTTTACTCGCTATTTGTTCATTAACATGCAATAGCACATTTTCCCCAAAAATGCATTTATTGAAGTTCTTCTTTGAGTATAATGATACTTAACTGGAGCTGAATGAATGGTCAGTACTAATATTAAGTAACATGCATGCTATAGTCTTACAAAATCCTGAACATTTTGCTTGCTATGCTTCATTATACTTTTGGTGGGCTGCTTTTGCTTTTGCTTTTTCTCATTTTGTAATTTTATTATTATCATTAATTTACAAATGGCTGGTATACTTAAATCAATAAAAATTTAAATTAAAAAAAAGATGTGTTCTAAAAAAGAAAGAAAGGAAGGAAGGAAGGAAGAGAGAGAGAGAGAGAAAGAAAGAAAGAAAGAAAGAAAGAAAGAAAGAAAGAAAGAAAGAAAGAAAGAAAGAAAGAAAGAAAGAAACCACATCTTCCCAAAGGCGAGAACATCTAAGGCAGCTTTATCCACTCATGAAAGCCCCAAATGGAAACAATACAAACTTCTAAACTGTCTGTTCCAGTGCAGTCCAAATACTAAAACCACACAAAAAATTTGAAAGAAGGACTTTATTAAGTAATTATATAATTAATTCCGGTTTGTTTGTTTGTTTGTTTGTTTTTTAAAGACATGTTTTCACTGTGACCCAGGCCATTTTGGAGTTCAATGTGTAGTTTAATCTGAGGCCAGGGATACCTCACCATGCCCAGCTTACGAAGGAAACGTTAAAACAAAACAAACCAGCCAGTTTAGTAGGTGTAGTGGCTCATGCCTGTAATCCAAACACTTCAAAGTAGAGGTAGGAGAATCATGGTAAGTTCATGGCCAGCCTGGGCTACATATGAGACCTGGTCTCAAGAAAAGATAATAACAAAAGAAAAACAGAGGGGCTGGTGAGATGGCTCAGTGGGTAAGAGCACCCGACTGCTCTTCCGAAGGTCTGGAGTTCAAATCCCAGCAACCACATGGTGGCTCATAACCATCTGTAACAAGATCGGACGCCCTCTTCTGGGGTGTCTGAAGACAGCTACAGTGTACTTACATATAATAAATAAATAAATCTTTAAAATCTTTAAAAAAAAAAAAGAAAAGAAAAACAGATCAGTTTAGCATTGGAGCAGCTATGAAGATGTAAAAGGAGAGGGAAAAGCCTGTGTCCTTCAGTGGTAGAGTACTTTCCTAGCATGCACAAGGCTCTGAGTTCAGTCTCCAGCACTTTAATCAAAATGACCTAAGGACTATACTAAAGCTGAAGGAAGGTACTCAAAGAAACAGATTGGAAGGCGGGACTCTTCCTGAAGCTGTGACGTAAACCTGTTAGCAAACATGTTTGATAATGTAAGAAGTCGGCTGTGCTACCAAGGCTAGCCTTGGTACAAGAAACACCGAGTGCCCAGAAGAGTCATGAACCTACTTGCAGACAGAGTGGTGCAAGACCTGGTGTTGGAAGCGCCCTCCAGGGCGCTGGTGAACAGAAGCTGAGACTTGGCACACAGGAGTCACGAATGTCCCGGCCAGCTGAGATGGGCAGTGTCCTCGATGGGAGCACTGTTCAAGGCGGCTCTGGGCTAGGATTGTACCTTTGTAGGTGTTAATGTGATGGGGACATGTAGCTGGGGCAAACAGCCCAAAAGCACAGAATGGGAGAGTAAAACAAACTCATCAGAAGGGAAATGCAAATTCCTTCCTGCTGCAATGGCTCTGCAGCGCCATCTACTGACAAAACGTAGTGCTCTCATTGAAAGAAACTCTTGAAGCCGCTGCTCTCAACCTGTGGGTCACAACCCTTTTGGGAGCGTCATCTGTTAGATCGCCTAAGTATTTTTTTTTATGGTTGGTCACCACAACATGAGGAACTCTATTGACGGGTCACGGTTTTAGGAAGGTTAAAACCCACTACCTTTAAGGAACTATGGCAGAACAGGTAACGGAAGGAAGATTGGAAGAAGTAACAGATGTGTAACTGCTACATCTACCCACAGTGGGGAAAATCCACCTGTGGCAAGTTGAGATGGGCAACCATAGGACACTACTGTGCTTGTAAAAGCAACAGCAGGGATAAACTGTCAAAACGAGAACAACCTGTGCGTGCTGAAGGAAAGGTATTACACAAAGGGTAAATACCATTACATGAAATTCTAGAACATTCAAGACTAATTTTCGGGGGCAGGGAGGGGAATGTCAATTAGTAAACTAAGTGTGGTGGCTTAGGCTTGTAATTCCAGCACTTGGGAAACTGATGTATGAGGATCAAGTGTTCAAGGATAGTCTAGGTTACCTAGCCGCACCTACCCCCCCCCAACAAAACAACAGAAAAAGTACATTACATCTTCTGTAGTTATACCCCCATAATGCCTATCTTCAAAATGTTGTCTGAAAACAGGAGTCTATGGTATAGGACAGGGACTACTATCTTTTCCAAACCCTGTCCCAGGGAATTCCTGGCCAGGAGCCATTTGCAAGGCCTGGAGCTTTGGAAGACGAGAACATTGGAAACATATCTTCCCCAAGTAGGTGGGATGTAAAAACAGGAATGTCCTCCTGGCCAGACTGACTTATTCTAGATCACTCCCAGGATACAGTTGAGATAGTACACCTGTCCCGGAAGCTTAGGCCATGGTAGGGCATGGAACACATTCTTCTCATTTCGTGTTTTAGCTTGCTTTCCACAACTGTGATAAACACCATGGCCAAAAGCAACTTGGGGAGGAAAGGGTTTATCTCATCTTAAACTTTGTAGTCCATCAAGCAGGGAAACCAAGGCAGGAACCTGGAAGGCAGGAACTGAAGCAGAGGCCAGGGAAGGACACTGCTCACTGGCTTGCTCTCCATGGTGTGCTCAGCCTTCTGTCTTATACACTCCAGGACCACCTGTGCAGGGGTGGCACTGCCTGAGTGGCCTCCGCCCTCCCACAGCAGTCATTAAATGTGCCAGGTGGCAGTGGTGGTGGCACTTGGGAGGCAGAGGCAGGTGGATCACTGTGAGTTTGAGGCCAGCCTGGTCTACAGAGGGAGTTTGAGGACAGCCACGGGTACACAGAAAAACCCTGTCTTGAAAAAAAAAANCCCCCCCCCAAAAAAAAAAAAGGAAAAAAATGGACTACAGGCTAATCTGATGGGGTCTTCTCAGTTGAGAGTCCCTCTTCTCAGATGACTCCAGCTTGTGTCAAGTTGACAAAAAAAAAAAACTTAACAGCACATGTAGCCATCATCAGTCACACAGTGTCCATAGGTCAGCCCCAGGCCCATGTGGTGTGAGGGGACAATGACAGAAGACTGGCTTATCAAGGTTGGATATTGTGACTCCTGCCTTTAGTCCCAGCACTCAGGAGACATGGGAAGGTGGATCTCTGAGTTTAAGGTCAGCCCAGTCATAGGAAGTTTCAGATCAACCAGGGCTACATGGTGAGACGGTTTCAAAAGCAAACTGGCTGATGAAGCATCAGCATAGGGAGGAGCAACCTGCCAAAGAAAAGGCCTTGGTGAAGATTCCACCGACTGCTGAAACTGAGTCACTGAGAACTAACTGCCCATGAGACCAACACCTGTGCCAATAATAACTATGAGAGAGGATTGTGAAGAGGTTGCCGAAGTGTGGCTGCCAGCTCCTTTATAAATAAAGCCTAGCATGGCTCATAGCTAGTGTCTCCTACATGGCTGGTGGTGTGGAGGCTTGCAGTCTTGACTGTTTTATGTCTGTATGTTTGCCTAGAAATTGCATAGGTTGGTAACGGATATCTTCCAGGACCCAGGAATGAAGATCTAGGCTAGTCCTAAAATATCAGACAGGCTGTGGTGGGATATGCCTTTAATCCCAGCACTATGGAAGCAGAGGCAGGGTCTCTCTGCAAACTCATTTGGTTAGGGATGTAGTTCAATGGTAGAAATTTGGCCTAGCATATGGAAGGCCCTGGGTTCGATCCTCAGCCCTGCAAAATGAGTGCCTGAATGAATGATAGTAATAAATGAATACTGTTGATATGAAAGACTTATATAAATGGAAGTTCCTTCCTTTCCTGGGTCTGAGAAATGTCAGTGACCCACAGGGATCTTGAATTTCTCCTATGATATGTATGCATTGAGTGATTTTTGTATGGTAGAAGATTAGATTGACAGCCCATAATCCAGTGTTCCCAGTGCTGGGTACTATCATATAGAGTTTTAAAATTCTGTGGACACATATTTTGGCTGTGTCTGTATATTTGCAGCACATACTTTACTGTTGCCCTTGGAGCCAGAAGAGGGTGATGGACCCTGTGGAACTGGAGTTTAGGGCAGTTGTAAGCAGCCATGTGGGAGCTGGGAATCAAACCTGGGTCCTCTAGAAGAGCATCCAGTTTCTTAAATGCCGAGCTGTCTCTCCAGCCCCCTTAGAGATCTTTTAAAAAACATTCTTACATTTACTTATGTGTATGGGGAAAGCAGCGCATGTAACACTGTACATATGGAAGATGGAGCTTACTGGCCAGCCAGTCTAGCCAAAACTAGTGAGGTCTAGGTTCAGTTAGAGATCCAGTCTCAAGAGAATAAAATGGAGCTGAGCATGGTGGCGCACGCCTTTAATCCCAGCACTCAGGAGGCAGAGGCCGGCAGATGTCTGAGTCTGAGGCCAGCCTGGTCTACAGAGTGAGTTCCTGGTCAGCTAGGGCTACACAGTGAAATTCTATCTCAAAATAAATAAATAAGCAAGATCTTGCCTCAAACAAAAACAAAAAACAAAAAAGGCAAAACAAAAAACAAAAAACTCAAACAAATAGGCTAATATGTTTGCCAGTGCAAAGGTGCCCAACACCACTAATTATTAGTGCAGTGTAAATCAAAGCTACCGTGAGACACTGCTTCATACCTATTAAGATGGCCACTATCAATATCAATGTATGGAAGATAATAAACATTCTAAGGACTAAAAGAAATTGGAACTCTGGTGCTTTGTGGGTGGAAATTGAAAGCAATAGAGTATGGCAGGCAGGGACTCAGAATATTAGAAGACCAAAGGTTCAATAATTCTTTTTTGTGGGGCAGTGGACTGTGCCAGGAAACCTGGTAAGGTTGAGTGGGTTCAGAAACCCTGGCACCCACCTGAGGACAGTATGAGTGTCCTACTTCTGACCAGATTCCTGGCCTGGAACATGTGACCACAACTCCTCACTTAAGAATGTGACCTAGCACAAGACACAAAGTTCCGCATGCTAATGAGGTATCTAGATGGACCCTGAGGGTTTAGCCAATGAGCTTCCCTTCCCAGACATTTCTTCCTGCAAAAGGTATTTAATCTCTGGTCCACCCTGAGGAAAGGGTTTGTCCCTATTCTCCACAATGAATAATCAATAACCAGTTTGGAACCAAGGACTGCCTCTCTTATCAAGAAGGAAGAAAAGAGGAAAGGAGGGAGGGAGGGAGGGAGGGAGGGAGAGAGGGAGGGAGAGAGAAAGCCTTTGTTGCACAGAGCTGCAGCCTGAGTCTCCAGCAGAAGATCCCTCCTCCATCCTGGACAGTTAAGACTAAGCTAAACCTGAGTTGCCTCTCCCATTCCCCCCACCCCTCCCCCTACCTCTTCACAGGCCCAGAGCTGTCTGTATGACCAGGAGCTTGGGAACCCCGACTCTTCCGTTAGGCCTCAGCCTTTGTCATTTCTCACCCGGGATGAGGTTCCCATCCTAGGCTTTATTCTCCCACCCCTTAAGCAGTGCATTGGAGCTTCCTGTAAGCCCATCACCTGATGTCAGTGTAGGGTAAAATACAGCCTGAGTAGAGTTCACACACCCAGGCAGTGAGGTGGAACATGAGACCACACTTTTTCTGGGTTCATACCCAAAGGAATTGAAAGTGGGGTTTTGAGGAGATATTTGCATATCCAAGTTCCACAGTAGTGTCAGTCACATGGACAAAATCCAAGGGCCCATTGACAGATGATTGGATAAGCCAGATGTGTGCTTCCCATAGAATAAAATCCTGTCCCATTGTGAGACAGGAAGTTTTGACACACTTGACTGTGCTAATGAGAATTAAGGATACTCTGTAAAACAAGCCAGTCACAAAAAGGTAAGAGCAGTGTGGCCCACTAAGTGGCTTGCTAGGGCCTGGGAGGGGCAGAGCAGTGTGGCCCACTAAGTGGCTTGCTAGGGCCTGGGAGGGGCAGA
>NC_034595.1:72022184-72024233 GCF_900095145.1 Mus pahari
GTGGCTTGCTAGGGCCTGGGAGGGGCAGAGCAGTGTGGCCCACTAAGTGGCTTGCTAGGGCCTGGGAGGGGCAGAGCAGTGTGGCCCACTAAGTGTCTTGCTAGGGCCTGGGAGGGGCAGAGCAGTGTGGTCCCACTAAGTGGCTTGCTAGGGCCTGGGAGGGGCAGAGCAGTGTGGCCCCACTAAGTGGCTTGCTAGGGCCTGGGAGGGGCAGAGCAGTGTGGCCCCACTAAGTGGCTTGCTAGGGCCTGGGAGGGGCAGAGCAGTGTGACCCCACTAAGTGGCTTGCTAGGGCCTGGGAGGGGCAGGAAGTGACGCCACAGGGGAGTTTCAGTCCTTGTGAGATGGACAGGATTACAGATAGAGACAGCTGAACACCAACACCAGTGACCTGGACACTGAAAATAATGAATATTCGATCCAGATCTCCCCCAGAAAAAAAAAAAAAAGGCAGATTGTATGAGAGAAATCATTAATACCATAGTGAGAGAAACTGGGAGAAAATGAAGATAAGAATTTACAAGTACAATAAGCAATTTTTTGCATTTATAGCCATGCGATGGGGACACAGGTTTCAGTGGGTGGAAGTGGTTAATCTGGGGCTAGGATTTACATGTCAAACACTACTTAGAGCAGTCTACAGTCTAAACACGTACGCCCTGTGACTTGTTTTTGCCTTGTATTTTAGGAAAGGTTCTCATATAGTCCAGGCTGGCTCTAACTCATTATGAAGCCATCAGTGGCCTTGTACTTCTGATCCTCCTGCCTCTGCCTCTCCAGTGCAGGTACCACAGTGCTTGGTTTTTCCATGATGCTGGAGATTAAACCCAGGGTTTCGCTGGACGCTAAGCAAGCATCTGCCAACTGAGCTGAGCCGCAACCCTAGTCCCTCCTGTGGCCTCTTCTAAGAAAGCAGAAGCAAGCTGTTTCTATCCTATTCCAGAGAATTACATTGAGCTCAGGTGACTGCATTAGATTGCTTTCTGTGGCTGTGCTAAAACACGGAGATCATCAGTTTTAAAGGAGGAAGATTTGTTTTGGCTTTCCACATAGGAGGTTTCAGCCCCAGCTCTCAGGGCTCTGCTGCTTTGGTCAGCAGCGTATCTGGCTGAGGAGTCCATGGCAGTCAGAAAGCAAACAGAGAGGACAGGGCTGGTATACAACAGACCCCCTCAAGGACACACTCCAGTAACTTAACTTCTTCCCATGAGGCCCCAAGTATGATCCTTGAGAAAAACAAGGCAGTGGCATTGACCTTTCCGTTCCCGAGGTTCTCCAGCAGTCAAGGGGACAATGGCAGGCGGGCAGAAGCCAGAATGTCTAGTGGAGGTGAAGCTCTTTTACCTCCATGAGAGCCAGAGAAGTGCATCATCAGAAGAGGGGAGCGACCTCCCACACAAGCTAAGTCAGCTCTTCCGTAGATTGCTGGTCATCGGAGGGCAAAGCAAGCTGGCAAGCCAAGGATGCAGCTGCTTGGGCAATTTAACTAATGCCTCTCTTCCTGTGGCGAGCAGGGCAATGAAAACAGATCGCTGAGGAGAAAAGTGCTACTGGTCCAGCGTCTGCCACAGACATCCTAAGTTTTATAAACCTTGTGGCTGGTAGGCAGCTTTTGGGTGTTTTCCTTAGTCTCAGCGATCTTTCCCATCCTGCCCTACAGAAGTAGTTCGGCTATGCTGTGGACACCGCTCTCCTCACACCACACACCCTAGTTATACCAGCAGTGGGTCTTGCCACCTCCCAATAATGCCACAAGCTGGCAACCGAGCTTTTCACATAAGCGCCTTTGGGAAACTTGTAAGATCTAAACCATAGCCAGTGGTAGTGGTGCACTGGGGAAGCAGAGTCAGGTGGGTCTCTATGAGTTCAAGGCCAGCCTGTTCTACAGAGAGAGTTCCAGGATAGCCAAGACTACACAGAGAAAAACCTGTCTTGAAAAATTAAAAAGAAGGAGATGGAGACGGAGAAATGAAGAAAAGAAGGAGGAGGAGGAGGAGGAAGAGAAGAAGAAGAAGAAGAAGAAGAAGAAGAAGAAGAAGAAGAAGAAGA
>NC_034595.1:72024308-72025558 GCF_900095145.1 Mus pahari
AAGAAGAAGAAGAAGAAGAAGAAGAAGAAGAAGAAGAAGAAGAAGAAGAAGAAGAAGAAGAAGAAGAAGAAGAAGAAGAAGAAAAGAGAGAGGGGGGAAAAGAGAGAAAGAGAAAGATATAACTCATAAACATGCACACACCCACACACCCCTGGGCATGTTTTAGGAGACTGATGACTGATGCTTGTTGGGAAACACATCAGGGAATCAAGTGTCTGAGTTCTCAGGACAGCGCTATCCTAACCCATTTGAGGGACTCTCTGAAGCTGAGGCTGTATGGGGCTGAACACAGAGTGGCCTGACTCTGGAGCAGAGCTGGCTTTAGGAAGCCAGTGAGTTGCTGCCCATGTCGACTCCTCCTCTCTGCCCGCACATTTGGCACCCTGTTCTGGTGAGGACCAGCACTCACCACACGGGATGTGTCCCCTCTTAGATAGGTGAGGGCACCTTGAGAGAGATCATCTTAATACAGTTTCTTAGCTCCTCCTGGCCTCCGCTAGGACAGCTGAACTTTTTGGTGCTTAGGTAGGAAGAAACGTTGCGGTTAAGAGGTTACTGGGAAGGCGAGCCCGAGCAGGGATCTCAGCTGGCCAAGCTTGCAAGTGTGCCTGACCTGAGGCTCTCTAGCCTCTTGTTTTGTATTGAGGACATTTTCTCCTGATTAATAGGGGATAGAGGACTGGCCCGTATACCCAAGTACTAGGCAAGATGGAGAACCAGAGGTCAGACCCAGAACCCAACTGCACCCCAGCCTATTCCTCCTGCATTAGAAATCATTCCACATACTCAGTTTACCGATAGCAAACATACTAATTAAAACCTTTTTTTCCTTTTCTTTTTTTGTTTTTTCTAGACTTTTTCCCCCCTGCATATCCCTGACTGTTCTGGAATTCCCTATGTGAATCCAGTCTTGCCTCAAACTGAGAGATTTCCCTGCCTTTGCCTCCTGAGTGCTGGGATTAAAGGTGTGGACAACCATTGTCCGGCCTTATTAAAACCTCTTATCTGTATAAGACACTCAATGAGTAAAATGCTCACTGAACAAGCCTGCTGAACTGAATTGAATCCCTGGGACTCAAAGACTTCTTTCTACTCAAAAAATGAAACGAGAGCGCAGTGAGACCCAGCCACCAAGGACTGAGTTCAATCCCCAGGACCAGCATGGCGGAAGGAGAGAATCAGTCCCCACCAGTTATCCTCTGACCTCCACACACACACACACACACACACACACACACACACACACACAC
>NC_034595.1:72025748-72042933 GCF_900095145.1 Mus pahari
TGGCTGTCCTGGAACTCACTTTGTAGACCAGGCTGGCCTTAAACTCAGAAATCCACCTGCCTCTGCCTCCCGAGTGCTGGGATTAAAGGCGTGCGCCGCCACACCTGGTTTAACCATCAGTTCTTTATTACAGCCAATCAGATACAATTCTAGTTTGCCTCTAGTCTAGTGAGGATGAACTAATATTTATAAAATATGAGACCGATGGTGAGCTTTAGAAATAACAATATTGGATTGGAGAGATGGCTCAGCTGTTAAGAGCCCTGACTGTTCTTCCAGAGGTCCTGAGTTCAATTCCTAGCAACCACATGGTGGCTCACAATCGTCTGTAATGGGATCTGATGCCCTCTTCTGATGTCTCTGAAGAGAGCAATGGTGTACTCATATATATATAATTAATTAATTAAAAAAAAAAGAAAAGAAATAACATATCAAGATTCTGTGAGCATTTAGCTTTCTGCCAGTACAGAATTAACAGTGTACCCCACATTCCCTCCTTGACCACTAATTGAGAAAATGCCTTACTGCTGGATCTCATGGGGGCATCTCCTCAACTGAGGCTCCGTCTTTTTTTTTTTTTTTTTGAGGCTCCTTCTTATCTGATGGCTCCAGCTAGTGTCAAGTAGACACACAAAACCAGCTATATGTCCTCGGTATTTACATGGCTACATCAGTAATATCGTATGTGCTTTTTCTGCAGTGTACTTTATTAATTTATTCCCAGTTAGTGATGGATGGGGGCGTGTTGGAGTGCATGTGTGTATATTCGATTGTTCATTCTGTACCAGCAGATAGCTAAATGTTTTATTTGTTTTGTTTTAGATTTTTAGTGTTACTGCCTTGGGACCAGTTCACTTTTTAAACTTCTGTTACGTTCTAAGTCAGCAGATATGCTTTTTTTTTGGGGGGGGGGGCTCTGGGAATGGAACCAGGGTCTTAAGCAAGTGCTCTTGCACTGAGCTGTGCCCAAGTCTGTTATTAAAGATTTGGTATTTTAAGAGTCTCACTATGTAACCCAGGTGTCTTCCTCTATTGCTTCCTTTACTTTTTGAGACAGCTTCTCTCTCTGAACCCAATACTTGACAGTTCAGCTAGACAGACTGACTAATGAGCTTCAGGGATCTGTCTATCTCTATGCAGTCAGTGCTAGTCAGTCTCCTGCCTGCTGCCCCTGCTTTTAAGTGAGTGTGAGAGATTGAACCTAGGTTCTTATGTTTACACAGCAGGCATGTGACAAAATGAACCATCTCCCTAACTTCAAGGTAACCTATTTTTAGTCCTGACTATAATGGTTAATCTTTTTAAAAAGAAACATTACATCCATCTACTGTGTGTGGAGAACATTGGTTCCCTCTTTCCACTATGTAGGTGTGAGGAATTAATTCATTCCCCCTCATCCATCCACCCCACCCCCACCCCCCATCCGTCCATCCATCCATCAACTGTAGGGATCTTTATAATGCACTGTGTGAAGTTATGTCTCTGTCCTTCCTTGCCTGCCTAAGGCAGCTTCTGATTGGGTAAAATAAAAAGGCTATGGCCTATAGCAAAAGGCAGAATAGACAGGTTGTCCAGTGGGAACCAGAGATAGGAACTCTGAAAGAGTCAGGCATGGGAGATTCAGCACTTAGAAGCGGAGGAAGACAGACTTGTGAAACTGAGGAGAGATAACCAGCCATGTGGCAGAACTTAAGATTAGTATAAATGGGATAGGTGAGTTATGAGCTAGATGGGAACAAGCCTAGCTTAAGACCTAGGCATAAATAAGCCTCCATGTCATTATTTGAGAACTGGGGTGGACATAGGAAAAGCCCCAAGTGTTTCAATCTGTAGGTATAAATTTTTGCAACCTACTTTTAATAAAGTTCAACCTCTCCTCTAGCCCATCACCCAGCAGAGGTAGTGGAAAAGTTATTAGGATGTGGGGGAAGTGGACCTGTTCAGCAATTGTTCTTTGGGGGTGAGTTTGATCTTCTTTGGCAGCAGTTCAGTCCCATAGCAAACACTAAATATGACTCAGAAGCTGCAGGCCAATCCTCTAGGTAGGCAGACAGCACACAGGAATTGGCAGCCACAGACCAGTCCTTTTAGCAGGGTGACACCAGGCACGATCCAGCAGCTGTAGTTAACCCTGAAGGAACTGTTAGGCTCACCAACTGGCCTGGGATGAGGCCACTGAAGTAGCAAGCTACCACAGGTACCTCAGGATGAGTTTCTCTCAATGGCAGTGTTACCACAAGCTGAGCTCAACAATACTATGTAAGACAAACTAATACATGTGTGTTGTTAGCAAAGAATAGTGAGGCTGAACAGACCAAACCAATGCTCAGTGCTCCTTTCCCTGTCTGTGGGATCATATTTAAACTCCATCATCAAGCATCCTTTCAAGTGTCTGCTATAGGAAGACATCTTTTCACCCGTGTGCCCCAGCAAAATATCATTTGATATAACTAACTTTCCAAAGAAACTAGAAGTTTCCACTTCAACAATCAACTTTTACAAATTCTCCACTAGTGTCTCCATCATGTTCTTAATTTCCCAGTGATAGCCTCCAGTTTGTTTCTCTGGCGTCTTTGGTGATGTTTGAAGATAAGGGTTCCTCTGCTTTCTGCTACACTGAAATGGGTCTCTGTTAAATAGACAAATGGTGTCCACAGCACTTTGGAGAAAGAACCGGTTCTGTAGACAGCTGATGAGGCAAATTCCAGGTGAAAGCAGGCTCTTTATTCACACCTGGCCACCTCAGGACCTCCAGAGTCAGCTGACAGGAAGGTGTGTGTGCATGTCCAAGGAATAACTGAAGAAATGAAGCTTATGTTTATACCATTTTCCAATCGGATGAGAATTATAAGGTAATGTATGTTTTTGCTGTAGGGGATATGTGTTTGAATTCATCAAGTGCCAGACCATAATTTAATGTCAGGAATTGTAGAGAAAGCATAGCTGGGTCTCCTTTGTGTAGCTAAGGTTTTCTCTCCTCACCCCAGCCTGTGTCTTCAACCTTCTGGCAGAGGCCTGTCTGCTGTAGGAAGGGATGAGGTCTCAAGTCTTCTGGTTATAAGATTGGGCCTTCTAAATGGACTAGGGTCTTTACCAGACAGGCTGGTAATCTAACTCTCCTCACATTTTCCTTAGAAATGTTTGTTTTCTTCACTTTAAGAAAAAGAATGTCCTGCTGCACACAACCTTTTGGACTTACCTTCTCACCTCACGTGCTGCTAAGATTCTCGAATGTTGTGTTACTTACTGCGGCCCATGCTTTGGTTGTTATACCATTTCACTCACCTGATGATGGGCATCTGGACGGTTTCTAGGTTTTTCTATTTGTGAAAGTACACATTTTTTATATTTCCTCTTGTATACATATGAATTTCCCTTGATATATGTATGCCCAGGAATGGTATTGCTAGATTGTATATCGTGTGACTACTATTATTTCATATCCTTTTCATCTAATATTTTTACTTGTATGACTTCTTCTTCGGTCATCTCTTTGAGATTATGTTTATTTTAAATTTGTGGTCTGCTTATTCTATTAGCTGTAGTTCTAAAATGTTTACACATGAATGTAAAGGCTTTTGATACCATACAATTATGTATAGTAAAATGGTCATCTTTAAAGGACTGAGATCAGCAAACACACAAATATCAAATCAACTATTTTAGACATCATTTCATTTTTATTGTAAAAAATGTAAAAAAAAAAAAAATCAAGAAAAAAGTAAGGATTTATCAGAAGCTAAAGAATTTCCTGGTGCCAACAGTGATTAGTGAGGGGTACCTTTGCTGCACTGATGTGTATCTGTCTTCTTTGCAGTTTATCTCAAAAGCTCCAAGGTCACTCTAACACCACACCTTTCCAGTCTTGATCCTTGACCCTGGGTTGGAATGTTATTCAAGATTGTAAACATAAAAATAAAAAACACTGTCCACGAGAGCCAAGCTGAGAGACTGGTTCTCTTACATGGGTATATTAAGAACAGAAATGATCAACGTTTCTGAAAGTGTACCTTCATTCATTTCAACTTCTTGGCTTTGGGCTCCCACGAAGAGCTGAGCACTCCACTGCCCCTCCTCCACTCGCAGATGTCCACATAGTCACAGGTCCGGCACTTCCATGCCTCCTCCACATCAACGCCTTGAGGATCTCGGTGGCCCATCCAGTAGGCCACATAATGCTGCACCTTGCTTTTCACGTCTTTCTCTTCAAAGGCTACAATCTCTGTGCCCAGGATAGTGGCAGTCTCTTGATGGATATACTCAAGTTTTAGGGTATCAATAGTTGGGAGATCAGACAGTGTAAGAGACAAGAAAACCAGTTCCATAAGGTCTCCCAAAGATTTTACAGACACGCCTCCTTGTCTGGCATGCCTCAGCACTGAAGGTCCCAGTGGCTTGTCTAGACACAATTTAGTGTGGTGGATTAGGGTAGCAGGAGTCACCTTCCCTTGTACCATGGCATCAAAGATATATTTGTATAGGCTAACTTGAAAATAGTCTTTCTTTTTCTGAGCTGACAGGGGGAGCACAGGGCGCCTTCGTGTCTTGAGTTCAGCCAGCTCCAGTTCCCCCTTGGATGTGTAGTGTAACTCATCAATCACTCCAACAAGAAATATTCCCTCCACTTCCCCAAACACTGGAAACTCTCTGATGCGCCCTTCCGACTGCAGAGTAGGAATCATTGAGAGTATGTTCAGAAACTTAACTGCCCAAGCATCTTCTTTAGTGGCGATGGGGACTGTCACAAGGTCATGAAGTTCCAGTTCTTTTGCTAGGTGGATGCTAGCACCAGTGTCCAAAACAGCTGCCTTCTCAGGTGTCAAAGAACCAGGAAGTTCCTTCCCATACACCATCTGCAACTCACACCAGTTCTGAGTACACAGGTCAGTGACATATAGATATTTCAGGTGGAATCTCTCCATGGGTGACAAGACATCCAATCCCCTTTCCCAGTTCTGTAAGCTTACTGGTTTGTCATCCTTCCCAGCAAGTTCAGAAGAGGGGCCAGGCTTGCTAAGTGAGACAGCCGATTCTTTGGCTTCTTCCAGGTCCAGAAACTCAACTAACTCTGAGTCACTCAAGTCTGAAAACCCTGAGGCTTCTGCTGATGCTGTCTCCTCTTCCCCAGTCTCAGCCATGGTACAGCCCTAGACTGAACAAGTAGGGACCTACAGAACATACCAAATATTGTCAGACTTGCAAATTCCTGAGATTAACAAAGAATCATATTGGCTGACTGGCTGGTTCATTCATTCATTTCAGTACTGAGAACTGAATCCAGGGCCTTATGTGTGCTAGGCAAGTGCTCTCTACTCCTCAGCTCTAAGAAGTCAATTTATTTATAATGAATTAGTAGTGTCAATGAGTTACACACAGGTACACCTTATAAAAGGAGTCTTTGTGTTTATCACCCATTCATCTGAGTTGATTTTTTTTTTTTTCACTTCTAGAGGGAGAACACTGGTCTTTGCACACACTAATTAAGTGGTGTGCTGCTGTAGCCCAGCAGAATTTTTTTTTTGGGGGGGGGGAGGGAGGAGTTTGAGACAGGGTTTCTCTGTGTAGCCCTGGCTGTCCTGGAACTCACTCTGTAGACCAGGCTGGCCTTGAACTCAGAAATCCTCCTGCCTCTGCCTCTCAAGTGCTGCCACTAAAATATTATGGATGAAAAAGGTCTATTAGCACAATTGAGAATACAAAAATTAGTACACTGAGACGGACAAGAGCTTCCCATTCATGTAAAAGAAGACAACAGTTCACACTGATGTAAAATTTGGACTCAAATGCACAGCCTAGACACTCTTATGCTGTTAAAAACAGAAGTTCAGAAAGGATGACATAATGTACTTTACCTGCTGCCTGGACCAGCGTTTTTAGATATACCATAGATTAATTGTAAAGCTACTATATCATCCATCAAAAGCCTCATTTTATAAGACTTTCTTCTTGGACTTCTGACTTGTGTGTGTGTGTGTGTGTGTGTGTGTGTGTGTGTGAGTGAGACAGGTTTTGTGTGTGTAGCTCTGGCTGTCCTAGAACTTATTCTCAAGCTGCTGTGATTAAAGGCTATTCCACCATCGCTTGGCAGACTTTTGACTCCTTAAAGATATATAAATATCTACTAATATCCATATTAGATATTTTATATATGAATATATGTTTTAAACGTACACAGATATAGCTAAAAATTATTAGGTGAAAAAAATAAATGAGATAGATGTTCAGAAAATACCAGGTCAATATCAAAAGTCTAGGGGTCCTGCAGATTCAGATTTTGAATCTAATCTTGAAAAGTCCAGTAGAATTTGCTGGTATGCTATTTGTTTCTTGAATTATCTTGGGCACATTTCAAAATTCTCTGATGATACTGGCACATCTTTAAAATGTAGAACTGGTAAGCTAATCCTTCAATGCCTACAGAGCTAAAAACAGTACAGATATTAACACACAATAAATGTGGCTCTCCTTCCCCTTCCAAAGGAATTGATGGGTCTATTATGTATCTATTTGCTCTGAAAACTGCTAAGTTCAGGAGAGAGGCAACTCAGTACTCACCTGGGCCTTAGTTGATTTCCCTCCTCACAGGGAAGAACATGTATTAAAAGCGAGCGGAGGGGCGATGGGGAGGCACCTTGCTATGATGGAATGTGGACTTCTGTTCTTTTCACCTGGCCTCTCCTTCACATTATGGTGTTTCCACTTGAGTCACACTGCTAGGACAGCTGCCTGTCATAAATCTTCCTAACACTGACCTCTCCAAGGTAAGGTCTCCAGGCGGTCAGTTCTGCCCTCCAGGTTCCCAGCCGCAGCCTGAGGTCCGAGGCTCTGCCTTGCTGATGGCTTCCGGCTGCCTGCCACTACCTTCATCCTCTGCGTCCTGACTCGTTACAGGCCTTCCGCGCAGGCAGGCGTGTGCTTTCCACTCAGCCCCCAGTCCCTGTCTCCCGGGTGTGCCCAAGCGCAAAGACTCAATCTTGGGCCCAAAATGCACAGAACAAGAACCCGAAGGAGGGGCGTGCTTGAAAGGGGCGGCCCCTTAGCGCTTCACCCCTGTCCCAGAATTCCTGGCGGCGGTTGGAGGCCCGCCCCCTTTTCACGTTCCCCTCCTTCACCCGGTCCCGGAGGCCCCTGGTTCTCGCGACACGGGCTGAGTGGGCGTATGCAGTCCGCTGTATTTCCTTACCCACCAGTGCCTAGTGTATTGCGGGCTGGAAAGATGTAGCTGGTACTGTCTCGGTCTCTTACGCCTGCCCGGTGAGAGGAAGGAAGGTCATGGTGGTCGTCTCGCTGTCCCCAGTGCAGCTGGCCTCTGACACCCTTGGAGCCCGAATCCGGATCTTAACACCTGACACCAGCTCTCCCAGCTTAGGGAACAATCATAAACTCAAGCTTCAAAGACACTGGCAGTTGTCGTGCCCTATTTTATTTTATTTTATTTTATTTTATTTATTTCTTGTCCTTTTTATTGGCCTCCAATTTGGGATAATCTTGCCTCTGCTTTTTCGGTGCTGGGATTATAGCCATTGTGCTCTTATACCCAGATATTTTCTTTTTAAAGATTATTATTATTTTTTTTTTTTTGCTTTATGTGTATGAATGTTTTTTCCTGAACGCATGTCTGTGGTTCATGTCTTCTTGGTGCCCTCGGAAAAGGGCTCGGAGTTACAGAAGGGGTTGAGAGTCACGTGGGCGCAGAGAAACAAACTAAGGTCCTCTGTAAGAGCAGCTAGTGCTCTTAACCTCTGAGCCTTTGAGAAATACTTCCCAGCCTATGGTGACCCACACCAAAAATCTCAGTGCTGGGACTCTAGACTTGCGTCTAAAGTCCAGAAGGATAAATCCTAGCTGTTAGGTTCATTTAGTTAATTCAGTCAACAGTTTAAGGGGTTCACCAGAATCAGGGTTTTATAAAGTGTGTTGTATCAGGGGGAGATGAACAGATGCCAAACAAGGAACTTGGGTAGAAAAAAAAAAAGAGGAAATTTGCCAAATGTGGACTAAAACCCATGAAATACCATCTTCAATCCCAGTGGGAGCAAAGATAAAAGAGAGGCACTTGTGCCCCTCCCTTTGGCCATATGGAAGCAGTAGGAACTTTTTCCCAGGACTACCCAGAGGAGAACTTATTTCCCAGGAGAAGACTTTACAGGATCTTTGCAGCTTGTCAGACCCACTCTGCAGAAGACGCAAGCTGAGACAGCTGTGGACAGGACTGTTCCTTGACCAGTTTCGTTGTGCATCCCTCTTGCTTTGTTTAAACCTAAACCTCATGTCAGGACCCAAGGACGGTCTTAGGCCTCTGTGTTTGTTCCTCTTTTCAAAGTGACCTCATCAAATAAATCCCCTTTCTTTCATTAAGGGCATATTGAAGATGAGTGGCTGAGTCTAGCCTCTTAATCCTATTAGAACCTAGTGTTAGGCCATAAGACAATCCAGTAATAAGATTGGGTATTTGGGGACCATAACATCTTTATGACAAAAATCAAAGTATATTTGGGTAGAAATAGTACCAATGTTTCTGCACTTAAGACAATTATTGCCTTAGGGTTTTCATTGCTGTGAAGACACACCAGGACATTTAATTGAAGCTGGCTTACAGGTTCAGAATTTCAGTCCATTATCATCATGTCGAGAAACATGGCAGTGCCCAGGCAGGCATGGGGCTGGAGGAGCAGAGAGTTCTACATCTTGATCTGAAGGCATCTAGGAGAGAGGTTCTAAAAGCCTACCCCCACAGAGACACCCTTCAACAAGGCCACACCTCCTAATAGTGCTACTCCCTGGGCCAAGCATATTCAAACCACCACAATGATCTTTATCTTCATTTAATCATAACCAACTGGAGGATTTTAAGCGATGTAGCTTGGGTGCGTGTTTTAGAATGTCACTGTAGCTACAGAGATGAATACAGATTTGCTGGAGCATCGGTTTTCAACCTTCCTAGTGCTGTGACCCTTCAATACAGCTCCTCGTGTTCTGGCGACCCCAACCACAAGATTATTTCCATTGCCAATTCATAACTGTAATTTTGCTGCTGTTATGAATCGTAATGTAAATATCTGATATGCAACCCCCCAAAGGGTTGCTGTTAGGCTAGAACCCCTGCTCTTCCAGGGCACAAGCAGGGAAACCTCATCTGCCCTTCTTCCCCCAACCCCACCCACATAGAGAAAGCTCCCCCACCTGCTTGGAGAAAACCCTGGGCTGATATCACTCCTCGTCTCCCTGTTTCTGGCAGCCCACCCAGGGTGACCATGTATGGGCACCATCTCAGCTCCTAGCTGGCCTGTCATCGTTCCTCGACCAAACTCTATAAGCCCCCCTTGCTTTAGCCTGGGTGTGTGACTTCACTGACCTCCACCTCTGAGAAGGATGAACCCACCTGAGAGCTGCCTCCTAATAAACCTGCCTTTATCTATTTTTAATCTGGTCTAATCTGGCCAATACCTGTGTCACCAAAGGAGAGGATATGCCTATGAGTCTCAACCCACAGGTTGAGAACCTCTGTGCTAGAGGAAGCTCAGCAGACAACCTGAGCAGTTAGGAAGTGCTAAGAACCCGATGAAGGCTTACCCTGGCATAGAGAGAAGGTAAATGGGGGCTGTCCTAGAATGGCATTTCGAAGCTAGTTGAGGGAGATAACAGGTGAGAAGAACAAGTTTCAGCTGGAGAGCTGAATCGATAGTGGTACACCATTCTGACTTCAGGAATGCAGACTTTACTGTAGAGATAGTAAAAGTTTTCAACGTGTCAAGTTTGAAGCAATTATAGAATAGTCGATATCCACATTGAACATTCTTTGGAGCTCAAGAGAGACTTTTTAAGATGGAGATGGAAACTGGAGAAGTGTAAAATGTCAGTAGGATCAATTAGGTTAAGTGTATGGCCACAGAAGAGAGCCTGCTGAAAGACAGTCATGGGGGAAAACATGTCTGTCATCAGCAGAGGGAGAAGTGCCTATGTGGTACACGGTGACCCAGCAGGCACTGGCCACTGGCCAAGCCAAGGGAAAGGCTCTACCAAGTGTCCAGTTTGCAGCTTAGGGGCTGCATTCACTCCAGGATAGTTATGAACTGAGCCCGACACAAAATCGTAGTTACTTTGAGATCTTCTAAACTCCATTGCAGGATTCTCTAATAAAGTTTTTGAAAAATTGTGAGAAGTGCAGGCACATGCTGGGTCTATAAATTTATGAGCAATATTTACAAAGGCAAGAGGTATTGGATACCCTTGGAGCTGGAGTTGCATGCAGTTGCGAATGGCCTGACGCCCTCTGCAGGAGCAGTATATATTCTCAATGGCTGAGACATCTCTGCAGCCCCAACTGCAGGGTTCTTGAGTGTGAATTTCATGTTGCAATGTCAAGTTTGAACATCACTACAAGCTAACAAAAGACCTCCTGGGGCAAACTGGCTACATTCAGCAAGTGTTTGGAGTAGAGCTTGTGGTACAAACCTATAATCTCGGCTACTCAGAATACTGAAGTAGAAGCATCATGAGTTCAAGTCCAGCCTGAATCCAGTTTCAACACTTTAAAACAACGATGTAGGTCAGTTGGTAGGTTGCTTGCCTAGCATACATAACTCTGAGCACAGACCCCAGCACCACATAAACAAAGTGTGGTGGGCCACGTTTGTAATCCCTGACCTTGAGAGTTTAGAGGCAAGAGGATCATAAGTTCAAGGCCACCCTTGACTACATAGTAATTTTGAGGCCAAACTTTGTTGGGGTGTGGGGGGGGGGGAGGACAAGACTGTTTCAAAAAAGGGAAAACAAAGTTGATATTGCTCAGTGGTAGAACTCTCAAATAATGCACATTGCCCTAGATTTAACTCAGTATTGTAAATTCTCTTTAAAAAAAAAAAAAAAAAAGCACAGGTATTTAGAAAGCTGGTATAAGAAGCTTGGAGAAAAGATACCGGAAACTGTTGACTGTAGTAAAGGACATGGGTCATACTTTAAAATTAGATAGCTTGTGTGTACACGTGGAGCTCAGAGGACAGCTGGTGGAGGCCAGTTCTTCTACCTCATGGGTCCCAAGGACCAAAATCAGGTATGTCACCATGCTTAGTGGGAAAGACCGTTTACCTGCTGAGCCACATCCCCAGCCTAGGTGGTAACATTTTAAACAGTAGTTCCCAAATACTAATCTGTAGATCACTCAATTTGTAAGAAATAATTTATTCATCTACCATGAAATGAGAAAAAAATAATTGTGAAATTTTCATAATGCTTAATTTATCATTTTGCGTGTCAGACAGTAGTAATCAACCGGGTATTTATTTACACTTTTGGCAAAATCAAAAGTTGCCACCGTTGTTATCAATTTCTCAAGGTTACTTGAGTCCTGAAATTTTAAAGCTCAGAATCACCAATTCAGAGCTGCCTTTTGTTCTCATGCCTGGATCATCTCAGAAAGCGTTCCTCCTGTGGATTTTCTGGTGTCGGCTCAGGGATGAGTTATAGCTGAAGGACTTTCCACACTCATTACATTCATAAGGCTTCTCTCCCGTGTGGTGTCTCTGGTGTTTCTTAAAAGAGGAGTCATGCCTGTAGGCTTTCCCACAGCGGTTACACTCGTATGCTTTCACCCCCGTATGAACAGTCCTGTGGTTGCTAAGGTGTATCCTCTGCCTGAAGGCTTTTCCACACTCCTTACATTTGTAGGGTCTCTCCCCAGTGTGGATTCGCTGGTGATGTGTGAGATATGCTCTATGACTGAATGTTTTACAGCAGGAAGTGCATTTGTAGGGCTTCTCCCCAGTGTGAATTCTTACGTGTTCACTAAGGTGTCTAATCTGTCGAAAGGGTTTCCCACATTCATTGCAGCTAAAGGGCTTCTCTCCGGAATGAGTCCTCAAATGTTGGACCAAGCTGATGTTCTGGCTAAAGGCTTTCTGACATTTGTCACATGTGAAAGGTTTCTCTCCAGTGTGAGTCCGGTGGTGCTGGTTAAGCGACGAGCGATGCCGGAAGGCTTTGCCGCACTCCTCACATTCGAAGGGCTTCTCACCAGTATGGATCCTCTGGTGTGTATTGAGAGATGCGCTCTGACTAAAGGCCCTCCCACACTCCTTGCACCTGAACGGCTTCTCGCCAGTGTGAATTCTCATGTGCTCAGTAAGGTGAATGGGCTGCTTGAACATTTTCTCACATACGTTACATGGGTACCTTCTGGCTCTCATACAGCTCACTGGATGATTAATTGAATCTAATTTATATTTGTTCCTCTTTCTGGCTGGTTTGTATTTACAGTGCTTCTGTTCCAAAGTAACATTGGAACTCTCTGGGTTTTCCAACTTGTTCATTTCTTGGTGTTTCTTTTTGTGGGTCCAAATGGCTCGCCTCGTGCCTTTCCTACAGGTTGCCTGGTGGCTCTCTAATGTATCACTGTAGCTGGAGGCTTTTTTCAATGGAGAACAAACTATATCATCCTCTGTCAGCCTTCCCCTCATGATGGCACGATAGAGCTTGACAGAAATGCCATCCTCTGTGGTTGACTCCTTGGTTTCTAGTTTATTCTTCACATCTGAATGGGGGAAAATATGAATAGCTCATTCATTATGCTCTGAAGAAAATCAAACCCTGTAAATGTTGCAGAAGAGATTCAGATACAGTACAAAAAAGCAGCATGAGGTTTTTACTGTATCCAGATAGAGTTATGCAGACTGGGCAGACAATAAGGAATGAATTAAGTAGAGAACAGGGCTGTTCAGTGGGCAGTGCCTGCCTTGCTTACATGAAACCCTGGCCATCGCATACACAAGATGAGATGGCTTACGCTTGTACCAATCACTCAAGAAGTGGAGGTAGGAAGATGAGAAGTTCAAAGTCATCAGTGGTTAGACAGAGAGTGCAAGACCAGCTTAAGACACTTGAAAAATAAATAAAATGCAAAGAAACAGTGACTAGGTTGTTTGTATCCAATTTAATATGCTATAAAATTTGCAGCATTCAATCCTTTCTTTCGTTTTTTTCTTCTTTTTGTTGTGTTTGTTTTTTGTTTTGTTTTGAGATGGGGCCTCTCATGGTGAAAGGTGTCCCCGAGTTCCTGCCTCTCCGGCCTCTACCTTTCAAACGCTGGCTGTGTGTCACACACGTGGCTTAGCTGTGTTCTAATAACACTAAAACATGACACTGAAGACCTATGCCTTCAAGGATATGGCTTTAAACTGACAACTATTCTGAACAACTATCTCAGAAATATTAAAAAGATGCCACCCCCAACCCCAGTGGTGGTGCATGCTTTTAATCCCAGCACTCAGGAGAAGCAGGCAGATCTCTGGGAGTTTGAGGCCAGCCTGGTCTATAGAGTGAATTCCAGGACAGCCAGGGTTACAGAGAAAAACAAAAAACGTTTTTTTTTTTTTTTAATTTTGGCTAGTTTTCTTTCTTAGTAATTCATTATATCATTACTAATATTTTAGATGATAGGTTTATATCCATGAAAGATATAATTTCCTGTAAGATTTTAAAATCAGAATAGAAGGACCTTAAGCATTTTCAAATTTCAAGCTCTCAAAAGAGACAGTAATAAAGTCTAGGTTTATCAGGCCTTGGCTCTGGGCTTGGGGAGAAGAAGGAGATGATGGGAAGTGACCACCTGTATATCTCACTCCAAAGCTCAGGAGATAACAAAGCAAGATTGAACTTTGAAGCTGCAATTTTGCTATTTCACTGAATTAAATAAATTAAATTAATACTTAATTTATTTAAGGTCTTCCCCCTGCCAAAAAGACAGGGTCTCAAGTAGCCCAGTCTGGCCTCCATCCTCCTATAAAGGTGAGTATGCCCTGAAATCCTAATTTCCTGGCCCTCACTCTAGGACAGTGATAAACCATAGCTGCTGGCTAACACTTCTGTTTAAACACCCTTTACAAGGTTACTTTTAAGATCCCATCAAGAGACAGCAGCACTCACGGCAGCTTCCATGGTTTCTCGTTGTTGCCTGCTTTGTGATCCCGGCATGAGCAGGCAGTTTTCTGCCCGTGAACTGTACCCTCAGCCTGGATCGCTCTCAACAGTATCAGTTGCTCACAATAAACCCCAGGGGGTCATACAGGTGAGTACTGTTTATATCAGGGTAACCCAAGAGCACTATGAATAGTAATTCTGAAAAAAATCAAGTGGAGTGTGAGGACCCTGGTCTGATATTCTGAAAACTGAGGCAGGAGGATCATCTTGAGTTTTAGACCAGCATGGGTTACAGAATAATAATTCCTTGTTTCAAAATGCCCAAAGCAATGGATAAAAGTTTAAAATGACAAAATAGAAACGTTCAAAGTAAGGTATTACTATTTAGCAGTAATATACAAAATACAACTCTAAAAATATATCACTTATAGTATCAAGTGCAAGATCTCAGAATAAATCTAACACAGGATATGTAATGTGTGTAAGACCTTTATGGAGAAAATCCTGAACTTTTTTTTTTTTTTTGAGGCAGTGTATCAGGTAAATCAGGCTGGCCCTGAGTTCCAGACCCTTCTGCCACTACCTCCTAAATTATGCACTGGAGGTTACACGGATCTGATGAATATATGTATATATATATGTATATATGTATGTGTGTATATATATATATATATATATATATATATATATATATATATATATATATATATACACACTATGTGTCTGGGTTCATAGGCAAGTATTCCTCTAAGAGAGTTGGCTAAAACACATTGCTGGGTCATGGTCAATGCACCTTCATTCGGTGAGGGCACACCACATTGCCTTTCAGTAAGTTTCAATGTTTTATGTTTCCAGTCAGCAGGCTTGAGGGTTTCGCAGAGATCAGCAATTTTGCAAACACTTTAACATGAATGTAAGTTTACTGGGCGAATATGGTTTAATTTATCTTTCCTGATTATTTGTGAGAGAAAAGTTTTTTTTGAGTTTTTAAATTTTGTGTGTGTGTGTGTGTGTGTGTGTGTGTGTGTACATGCACATACACATCTCAGCACACATGAGGATAGAGGCCAGAAGACAACTTTCAGGAACCAATTCTCTCCTTTCACACTGTGGATCCCAGGGATGACACTCGGGTCTTTAGTTGTGGGAGCAAGGACCGTTACCTGCTGTCCCGTCTCGCCAGCCCTCCTGCAGGACTTTTTATGAAGTTGTTATGAAGAAAAGTATATACATGAGTTAAAAGGAAAAACAAAACTGAAATTAGGATTATAAAATAATAGTGAGAAAAGGAGACACAG
Source organism: Mus pahari (assembly GCF_900095145.1). NCBI lineage: Eukaryota > Metazoa > Chordata > Mammalia > Rodentia > Muridae > Mus > Mus pahari. The sequence continues at coordinate 72,040,961 of NC_034595.1, forward strand.
GAAGCAAGAGAAGATTTGTGGAATGTAACAGGGCACTGAAGACAGCAAGTACCTATGAGGCACTTCATGTCAGCTAACTTCTGGTTCTGTGAAGGGATCAGGTTCAACTCCAATGAGGGCAAGACTTCTCTCCCTCCTAACTACAGAGACTCTCAAAAGGGCATGAGGTAGGGGTGAAATGAGACACAGTGCAGGTCCTGTCTGTGCCCTGAGCCTTCCCAACAGCCTGGGAAGACCGAGCACTCTGGCCTACCTATCCGAAGGGCTCATCTACCCTGGTCTTACCTAAAATGGGATCCTCTGGGTCTTGACTCTCTGCCATCCATGGTCCCTCTCCTTTTTCCAACTGGGAAATCACAGTAGGCTTAGAAAGTTGATATCCTACTTATGGAGTTAAAGAAAAATGATGAATGTTGATGCTGCTGTTGAAGAACCGCCCGAGTTTAGTTCCAGCTTTTGCTATTCAGGTTGTCTGATAACCAACAGGGTCACATCTTTCTTGTCTAGCTCTGAAATAAAGCTGTCCCTTAAGGAAGTCATTAGTTATGCCCTAGTCTTCAAAGGAACAAGACATCTCTAATACAGAACCCACAGCCACAACCCAACAAATTCACATTGATAGTTTAGCAACAATGGCTCTCTTACAATGGCCGGGTTTGTAGAGGACAGCTGGTGTGATGGCTAATTTTTAATTGTCAATTTGACACAACCTTGAATCACCTGAGAAGATTCTTAATCAAATTGGTGTGGGAGGCTGTCTTAATCGATGTGAGAAGATCCCAGTCCACTGTGGGTGGTGCCATTCCCTAGTCTGGGGCTTTGGATTATGTTGGAGTAGAAAGAGCTAGCTGAGAGCAAGCAAGCAAGCAAACAAGTTTATATTCTAGTCTTTGCTCTTTACTGAAGATGTGACGTTTAAGTTCTTGCCTCAACTTCCCCAAGATTATAAGTTGGTTTTTTGTGGGGGAATTTTATCACAACAACAAAAATGAAATAAAATCAGTTGGCTGGTCCTTACCCACTGATACCAGGTTTCTGTAGTTCTCCAGCATCACCTCCCGATACAAATCCCGGTATGCAGGAGCCAGCTGCCCCCATTCCTCCTGGGATAAGTCCACAGCTATGTCCTTGAAAGTCAATGATTCCTGCAATATCAGTTAAGGAGTCAGAGTCCATCCCAGTCAAAGTCTAAGGAGCCTGGCAGTATTCCAAGTTCAGAGATTCCACACCAATTTCACCAGGAGCAGCCTCTGGGTCTGTCAGGAGATTTTCTTTTTTCTTTTCTTTCTTTTGTTTTGTTTTGTTTTGTTTTTTTTCAAGACAGGGTTTCTCTGTGAAGCCCTGGAACTCATTCTGTAGACCAGGCTGGCCCTGAACTCAGAAATCCGCCTGCCTCAGCCTCCCAAGTGCTGGGATTAAAGGCATGCGCCACCACGCCCGGCTTGAGATTTTCTAAGGACTGCTATAAGTAATTAAATATATAGGATAGAAAAGAAACATGAAGAAGGGCAAACACCAGTGAGAGTTGAGGTGATCTTGTTTTGGGGGGCTGTGGAAAGCGATGTTCTCTGAAATGTTCTGTTTGGCTACAGGCAGTGATTCAGTGGGGGAAAGTCATGTGGAAGTCTCAGGGAAGAGTATTCCAGAATGTTCCAAAAGGCCTCAGAATGAACATCTGTCTGAGGAGGAAGAGCGGCACAGATGGGGGCAGCTCTGGGGCAAGGGAGGATGGAAGGAGATGAGAGCAGAGGCGAGTGGGATATGGAAAGAGGTACTTCTGCATTAGCACTTATTGGCCCTAATACCTATGCACCCTTTTATGTTTCTTGAGAAAACTTTTACTTAGCATACGCAGTACTAGGTTTCACTATGGCATTTTAAATTTTTTTTTTTAAGATTTTTATTTATTTATTATATGTAAGTACACTGTAGCTGTCTTCAGACACTCCAGAAGAGGGCATCAGATCTTGTTA
>NC_034595.1:72043059-72048942 GCF_900095145.1 Mus pahari
CCATTCTGAGGCCACCCGCTCTCCCCCCCCCCCCACAGTCTCCTGTTCCCTCCCCCATAGCCTCCTGTTCCCTCCCCCCATAGCCTCCTGTTCCGTGTCCCCACACACAGCTTCCTGTTACCCCCACAGCCTCATCTTCCCTATCCCCACAGCCTCCTGTCCCCCCCACAGCCTCTTTCTACTCTCACCTGTCTCACTGCCCCTCCCACCTCAACACCTCTGTCTCTCCCACTCTCTCCTTTCCACACTTCTCCCACCTCTACACAGACATGTAGACAGTGTGAGGGTCCACACATGAGGGACAACACAGTATTTGTCTGAGTATGGGTCACCTGACTTTATAAGATTCCCAGATCCATCCATTTTCCTGAAATTTTTTTGTGTTTATGGGCATCTAGGCTGGCTCCATTTTGTTGCTACTGTGATCAGAATGCAGCAATATACATGGATATGCAGGTGTCTCTGTGGTAGGAGAGAGTCCTTGGGTATGTGCCCGGGAGTGCTATAATGCAGTCATATGAAAGTCTTAATTAGTTTTTGGAGAACCCTCCATACTTACTCCCATGGCAGCTGTACTCATTTAGAGTCCCACAAACACTGAGTGTGGTCCCTATTCCTTATATCCCCACCAACATCTGCTGCCTCTTTTCCTGATGATAGTTATTCTGATTGGGATGAGATGGAATCTCAAGGGCTTTTTTTTTTCCCGTGGTGGTGGTGGTTGTGGTTGTTGTAAGATTTATTTTTGGGAGCTGGAGAAGTTAGGAGCACTGTGTGCTCTTCCAGAGGTCCTGAGTTCAGTTCCCAACAACCACATGGTGGCTCACAACCATCGGTAATGGGATCCGATGTTCTCTTCTGGTGTGTCTGAAGTCAGCTATAGTGTACTCATATAAATAAAATAAATAAATCTTTTTAAAAAAGTATTTACATGTATGAGTCTTTGTCTACATTTATGTATGTGCACTATGTGTGTGCCTGGTGCACTAGGAAGTTAGAAGAGAACATTGGATCCCAAGGAAATGAGGTTATGAATGGTTCTGGGAAATGAACCCAGGTCTTTGCCAGAGCAGCAAATGTCAGTGTCACTTAAGGTAGACTTAAGGTAGGCTAGACTGATAAAGACAACGTCGGGGTAGCTGGGTTTATGAGAATGCACCACCATGGGCTTTTAAGAGTAGCTAAAGATCATTAGAGGACAAAAGTGGAACACTGAAAAAGAATTCAATCCACAGAACGGCAGTAAAGATGGCAAAACAATGACAAAGACAATCAGGACAAAGAATAAAATACACATGAAGTAGCCACACCAACGACCAACTGCGAGTGGGCTGAACAAGCAGGAGCTGGCTACAGAAGTCACACTGCAGACAGAGGCTTAAAGTGAAACCGGTGGGAAGGTGGCTCTGTGCAAACGTAAGGGAAAATCCAGAGAGCCAAGTTAAGGAGGACTGTAGGCAAAGCCGCACTGCCAGACTTTAAAAGGAGGGAGGAGGGAGGAGGGAGGAAGAGGAGGAGGAGGAGGAAGAAGAACAGGAAGAGGAGGGGGGGAGGAGAGCACGTCAGATAAGTCTAAGAGGGTTTGGGGTAGGACACTGTAACTCACAGGGCTATTTCATAATACTATGAAGGTCTATTTAAAGCCGGGCGTGGTGGTGCACGCCTTTAATCCCAGCACTCGGGAGGCAGAGGCAGGTGGATTTCTGAGTTCGAGGCCAGCCTGGTCTACAGAGTGAGTTCCAGGACAGCCAGGGCTATACAGAGAAACCCTGTCTCAAAAACCAAAAAAAAAAAAAAAAGAAGGTCTATTTAAGGAGATGGTCCAAAACTTGGCAGCTTTAATCGCAGCAGAAGCAGGTGGCTTTCTGAGTCTGAGGCCAGCCTGGTCTATAGAGCAAGTTCCAGGACAGTCAGAGTGACATTATACAATAATAATAATAATAATAATAATAATAATAATAATAATAATAACTATTATTATTATTATTATTATTATTATAATAAATCAAACAAAACTGTCAGAACTAAGGGGACAGAAGATAAAAAAAAAATCACAGAGATTTAAGATCCTCTGTCAACAACTCATGGGACCAGTAAATAAAATTCATCAATGAGGGCTACGGTAGGGCTACAATTCAGTGGATGACCTGCTTGCTCATCATGGAGGAAGTCCTGGGTTCATCCTCAGATCTGTGTAAACTGAGTGACAGTGTAAACCTATAACCCTAGGTGTGAAGGTGGAGGTCGGGAGGGTCAGAAATAAAGGTCATCCTTGGATACATAGCGAATTCTACGTAGCGAGTTTAAGGCCATCCTGGGCTACAGGAGACCCTGCTCAAAAGAAAACCAAAACCATGAAGAATGAAGGAGATCTGAATAGCACTCTATGTAGTTTAAGCTACTGCACAACTATAAAATCCACATAAAACTTAAAAAAAAATAGTCTATAGACAAATGTAGACATTGTAGAGTTAAATTCAGCTGTAAGACAGAATGTGTAAATTTCATGTCCTTTCTTCCACAGGTGGAACTGAGAACCGATTGGAAAGGGGCTCGAAGGAACTTTCTGGGACAATAGAATGTTCTATTTGTTAGTTTGCTTCCATAGAACATGCATGTCACAATAGGGGCACTTTTTAATTTCCTGTATTTTACTCTTTAAAGATTTATTTCATTTTATGTTATGTGTATAAATGTTTGCCTGAATACACTGTGTGTGTACAGTGTCTGCAGAAGCTGGAAGAGGATTCCCTGAGACTGGAGTTAGACAGTTACCACCCACCTGACTGCTGCTGCTACCCAACCTGGGTCCACTGGAAGAGCAGCAAGTGCTCTGAATGTCTGAGCTCTCTCTCTCTAACCTCTGTCTGTCTGTCTGTCTGTTTAAAACATTGCCTTGCTATGTAGCCAAGGCTGTTTTCCCAATTGCTACAATTTCACTCATAGCAACTCTCTTGCCCCTAAGCCTCCTGAGGTTTGGAGGTTCCAGATGTTTGCCACCATATCCACCTGAGTGATACATCTGTATTTTCCTACAGGTCACTTGTGCCTCAAAGCTGAATAAAGCTGGAATCCTTCCCTGGTGCTGAGAACCTAGGCTTTTAATTCTTAATTACATTTACCACTTAGGCATCAGGAGAGTGCTGGAGAATGCTTCGGAGGTCCGAGGACACCTTGTGGAAGTTGGGGCAGGGTCACCTCTCTGAACCTGAGCCTGTGTTTCTTCGCCTAGGTTGGCAACCAGTAAGCCCCAGTGACCCTCCCTCCTATCTCCAGGCCCTACAGCACTGGGGTTACAAGCACACCCAGGCCCTACGGCACTGGGGTTACAAGCCCACCCAGGCCCTACGGCACTGGGGTTACAAGCCCACCCAGGCCCTACGGCATTGGGGTTACAAGCCCACCCAGGCCCTACGGCATTGGGGTAACAAGCCCACCCAGGCCCTACGGCACTGGGGTTACAAGCCCACCCAGGCCCTACGGCACTGGGGTTACAAGCACACCCAGGCCCTACAGCACTGGGGTTACGAGCACACCCAGACTGTTATGCTGAGGGTGGGATCTGAACTCAGGTCTTCACCACCGTGTAGAGAGCACCCTTATCCGTTTGAGCCCTCTCTCCAAGTCATTATTTTACCTTGTTATCTAAGATGCCAAGTAATTCTCTTGGTTTGGAACCAGAGAGGAACAGCATCACTCTCTTTGCTTTTTACTTTGAAATTAGGATAATGTTCCAGATGAAGCCACTATAAAAATGGAAACTGCCACCATAGAAACGTTCTGTGTGAGTAACTTGCCTGGACCTCCCCAGATTGAATTATTGGTGTCAGCCTACTTCCACTTCTCAAAAAAGGTGGTTTTACATTCTTAAAAACTAAGAAGGAATGTCAAGAAAAATTGAGGGAACTCCAACACACCTGGGATCCTGCTTCCGGGATGCCAGGGGTCACTCCATCATGGGATCCTGCTTCCGGGATGCCAGGGGTCACTCCATCATGGGATCCTGCTTCCGGGATGCCAGGGGTCACTGCATCATGGGATCCTGCTTCCGGGATGCCAGGGGTCGCTCCATCATGGGATCCTGCTACAGGGATATCAGGGGTCGCTCCATCAGCCAAGATTTCTTGTTGTGTCCTATCGGCATCATGGGACAGCAGAGCTGTAGAAGGAGAAGAACCCTGAGGTGTGTACCTTCCCAGCTCCCCAGTCCCACAGGCAGGGGCTCCTTCCCCACACACTCACAAAGACCATGTAGCCTCGACTGGCCTGGAGCTCAGAGACCTACCTGCGTCTGCCTCCTGCTCACTGGAGACGCAAGCTTTCCACACCACACCGGACTTGCTCTTGTTTTTAGACAGGGTCTCACTTGGTAGCTCAGGCTGACCTCAGCTACACACTCAGCTGGGCACCACATTCTTTATTATTAACTCATTCATTCATTCATTCATTCACTCAGCACCACATTCTTAAGCTTTGACTAGGCTGAACATCCCCACTCTGTGGTTCACTTTGAAAACCCACTCCTTAAAGTATAGATTTTTCTATCCCTTCTCCAATAAAAACTAAGACACTATCTAGACCTGATTCCATGGTATCTGCCTTAAGAAAATCTTAGTCCAAGCAATGGAAGATGGCTTCTTGCCCATTGCATACCAAAGAACCTTTTTTATTTTTTAAAGGCTAGCTGCTATTATTTTTATCTGTGTCTTGGCAATTAATAATAAGCATCATCACATATAATAACTCATTCATGCCCGGCATGGTGGCACTCACCTCTAATCCCTGCACTCAGAAGGTGGAAGTTGGAGGATAAAGAGTTAAAGGCAGGGGCTGGAGAGATGGCTCAGCAGTTAAGAGCGCTGACTATTCTTCCAAAGGTCCTGAGTTCAATTCCCAGCAACCACATGGTGGCTCACAACCATCTGTGATGGGATCCAATGCATTCTTCTGGTGTGTGTCTATGTACTCATCAATAAAAATAAATAAATCTTTAAAAAAAAAAAAAAGGAGGGCTGGTGAGATGGCACCCGACTACTCTTCTGAAGGTCCGGAGTTCAAATCCCAGCAACCTCATGGTGGCTCACAACCATCCGTAACAAGATCTGACTCACACTTCTGGAGTGTCTGAAGACAGCTACAGTGTACTTACATATAATAAATAAATAAATCTTAAAAAAAAAAAAAAGAGTTAAAGGCTAGCCTCTGCTGCACAGCAATTCAAATTGGAGGCTAGGCTGGTCTATACCAAACACTGCTGCTGCCAACAAAGAGAGGTAATGAGGCAGTATTCATTTTTATCAACTGTTAAGATGCTTAGCCAGGGCTGGAGAGATGGCTCAGCGGTTAAGAGCAATTACAGCTCTTCCAGAGATCCTGAGTTCAATTCCCAGCAATCACATGGTGGCTCACAACCATCTGTAATGGAATCTGATGCCCTCTTCTGGTGTGGCTGAAGACAGCTAAAATGTACTCATATACAATAAATAAATAAATAAATAAATAAATAAATAAATAAATGAGATGCTTAGTCCAAGTCCCTCAGCTAGAACATAAAAACACTGGGCTGAACACAAAGCATCATGGGGATGAATGACAAGACCACACAGAACCCTGGCTCCCTTCCTGTCCTACTACTCTGCACAGACTAAGACTTGGGCATGTCTTAAAGGAATTAACAGAGCAGTCCGGCATTTTGTCCCTGCCTCCCAGAGAAAGATGATGATAAAAAGATTACCAAAAAGATTGACTAGGGCAAAGATGAGCAGGAGTTTTGCGGAAAACCTGAGCCTCAGGACAGAGGCTTTTGATTCCCTGATTCTGAGTTAGGCTCTCACACTCAGGAACTGGCAGTGGGGGGAGGGGCACATCCTTCCTGTTGTATAT
>NC_034595.1:72050222-72054710 GCF_900095145.1 Mus pahari
GCTGCAAAAAGGCCTCGAAGATTTGGCACCAATTCTGAAATAATAGTGTCCTGGATACAGAAGTAACCCTCAACTCTAAACACATAAGATACAAAAAAAACAGTACCAAAAAAAAAAAAAAAAAAAAAAAAAAAAAAAAGGACAAACGTCCACATGCCCTGACCTGACCACTCTGTAAGCTGCATGCCCCTTTGCCTGCTTACATATTTGGAGACTCTTTGATGTCAGACCTGTCTGTATGTAAAGCTGAGACCTGAGGCACTTCGAGTCTGACCTTCAGTCTCCTCATCTATAAAATGTGGATGCTAACTACTGCACAGGGATGCAGCGTTGAGACAATGTTTGGTCTACAGGAAACTCTAAGTTAATAATTTAGACCTTTTTATTTTAAAGCGGTACAATAAACATTATCTTAAAGTTAAAAAAAAAAAATCACCTGCGTTTATTTACGGGGGTGGAGGTCACATGCCAACTTTTGAGAGTTGGTTCTCTCCTTCTACCAGGGCATCAGACCTGGCTGCCAAAGCCTTTACCAGCCCCAGTGGCCATCATCTTTTAGAGTTATTTTAGAAAACAAGTAGAAAGGCTCAGCTTGAATATCTCAGTTGATAAAACAGTAATTCACAGGGCTGCACTTTGTCATAAGCCAGCAGCAACAGTCATCACCACACACTCAAAACGCCCAGCACAGCTGGTGAAATGAATCCCCGGTTCAGATGCAATTAAAACTGAGAGGGTCATATGCTCCCACAGAGCTGGAGAGGACACAGTATGTCAAGTGCAAGTAGAACCACTGCAGAACTTACCATAACAGCAAATTTGGAAACCACCCCAATCCATCATCTGAATCTCCCATTCAGCATATGGGACCAGATCCAGTGGACCTGATACCCAAATGCAGCTCTCTCCCGGGGAGGGGACAGCTCTTTGAAGTCTGGGGGAGGGGGAGGAAAGGTGAAAGGCTGCCTGTCCAAAGAGACCGGAGTTGGTGCAAATAGCCCCGACTACGTAGAAAGTCTCCTCACTAAGTGCAAACTTTGTGCTGTTCCTTCCGAAGGAGCTGGCAATCACAGAAGCTTGCTGGACGACCCATCTGCAGAGCTTCGCAGGCAGCCACCGGGACCAGCCCGCAGCGGGTTCGCCTACTCACCGGGGGATCTTCGGATCCGTTCCCGCCAGCTTTCCACGCTCACACCGCGGCGCCCAGTGCGCAGCGTAGCTTCCGAGGGACGCAGGACACCGTCGGCCTCGGGGCTGGACACCGGCCTCTCCCGCTTCTCACCCGCCGCACCCCGGAGCGGAGGCGTCCTGCCCGGCCTTCTGCCGAGAATGTGCGGCGCCGGCTGCCGCTCAGATGCCAGAGCTCCGCCGTCTCACCCCGCCCCTCTAGCCCGGTCCGCGTCCCCGCGCCTCCACCCGGGACCCGCCCACCCCACGCCGCCCGCGTCGGCGCCCTGCCCGTGGCTCCGCCCACCCGGGTGCTGCGCGACCCAGATCCCGGAAGCCGGAAGCCGCCGGAGCAGACCCAGGGGCGGCGTCCCGCGAAGTCGGCAGCGCCTGCTGAGGGTCTCCAGAACCCCGTGGTCCGCCGAGTCTTCCTGGGGAAGCGGCTTCTCCGTCATTCTTTCATTCTTCTTAAGGCTTCAGGATGCAGCCTTAAATAGCACGCAGTTCCTGCTCTCACCTAATCTCATTCTGGTGAATTCGATAAGTAGAAAAATAGACAATTCAAAAAGCAACAGGGGCCTAGAAAACAATAAACTTAAAACAATATTCCAGGATATGTATTTTTAATGTCCCTAAAGACATGTATTAGTTTGCTTAAGGCTGCCTCCCACCCCCAAAGAAAAACACTTCACACCGGTGACTTAAACAATAGGAATTTATTTTCCCATGGTCCTGGAAGGTAGAGCCCCCTTTTCCCCATATTCTCATGGCTGTTTCCTGTGTGCCTGTAGCTAGGGGAAGTGTCTGGTGTCTGAGTTAGCTTTCCTCAGTTCCTCAATTTAACTTATCTCTTTAAAGGTTCAGTCAACATATGGCATTGAGAAAATAAAACTGGAAGATACAGAAGAGATGGCGACAGAGGAGACACTTACCAGAGCAAAAAATTGGAAAACCGGCATCCAGAAAGTTAATCCAAGTTGAAAGCGGTTTTTGTCCAGCTATCTGGAAAACAGATTTCTCATACTGCACATAGAGACTGGGAGGGGAAAAAAATGAGCGGACTTGGGATATATAAAGGAAATCCTCTTTATATGAGTAGAACCTCAAAGGGCTGGGTGCTCTCTTAAATGCGCGCGCGCGCGTGTGTGTGTGTGTGTGTGTGTGTGTGTGTGTGTGTGTGTGTTTTGGGATGGGGGAAGATAAGTGAAACAGCACGGGGAAAATTCATGAACTGCAAAAAAATTTTGTGTCGTTGGCTGTGATCTTGGTTCAAAGTCATCTCTGTCTATTGAGTTGAAGACAGTGGAACTTGGGCTGTAAGTTAATTTGCAAAAAAAAAAAGAAATCGGCAGTAGAAAGTTTATTAAACACTACTGTACAGTTGCATCTGGTGCTTCTGGAGAAGGGATTGCACCGCTGAGAGGAGGTGGAAGATCTTTGGAGCCGGCAGAACTAATATCTCATGAGCTGTTTGTCAGTGTCTGCATCTAAGGGACCCGCTGACTTCTATTTTGCTAAGCAGTCAGTCTTACTGCATTAACTACCTAACTAGCTAGCTAGCTAGCTAGCGCAGAGTAGGCTCCAAATGCCTGTATAAGACATCACAAGTCATTGATTTCCCCACAGTCCCACTCTGTTAATGTGGAAGGAGGACTTTTTTTTTTCTTTTTTTTTTTTGGACTCTACATGTTACAAGGGGGAAAAAATGTCTTCTTTAGCAGACAGCATTATAATTGTAAGCACTCAGCTTCCCTTCAGTTACAATGTCAAGTGCAGACTTACAGATAAGCAAGCTGTGGGCAGGGTCCCATGTGGTGGTAGAGTGCCTACTCAGTCTGCCTAAGGCTCTTCATTCAACCTCCCCAGTTCAGGGTGGCACCAACTTGCAAAAATGACTGTTTCCTTAATTTAAAGAAATAAAATGTGACAGGATGGTGATGGCACACTCCTTTGATCCCAGCACTCAGAAGGCAGAGGCAGGTTGATCTCTTGAGTTTGAGGCCAGCCTGGTCTACAGAATGAGTTCCAGGATGGTCAGGGCTACACAGGAAAAGAAAGAGAGAGAGAGAGAGAGAGAGAGAGAGAGAGAGAGAGAGAGAACACCTGACTTGGAATATTTTGGCAGACACCTGGTATCTCTAAAGCAATTTTTGAAGGTTCATTGATGTGTGTGTATGTGTATGTATGTATGTATGTAAGTAAGCAACCTAATAAAGGTTTTCAATGCATGTTGTAACTTGACGTATCCTCTGAAAGAACAGAAACATTCAACTTCAAGTCAGTAACGTGGGAAAGGAATAAAAGAGAACCAAGTGCAGCTGTATGCGAATAGCTCTACGCACTGGGGCTGCCTCATCCCAGGCAGCTGAGAAAGTGCCCTCTGCTGTGATGCTGTTGGAAGAGACCTGCAAGAAGTCAGGACATGCTATCTCTAGAAAGACTGTCTTAGCAGACAGCAAAGTCCCTGAGATGAAATGTGTGTAGTAATATGCAATGGCCAGCACAGATTTCGGTATGGTTTGAGGCAAACCATGGTGAACACATTGAGGCTACTCTGAATGAAATGGGATGCCAATGGAAAGTGTAGAACTGAGAATCAGCATGATCCAACTTCTATTATTACAACTACTTCTATTATATCTGTTTTAGTGTGTGTTCATGTAATTTCTTTTTCTTCTTTTTAAAAAGATTTATTTATTTTACGTATGTGAGTACACTGTAGTTTGTACAGTTGAGCTTTTATGTTGTTGGGAATTGAATTTTTGGACCTCTGCTTGCTCTGATCAACCCTGCTCGCTCAGGTCGCCCCCCCACCACTTTTTCTCCACTAAGTCCACTGGCTACTGGCGCTCTCTCTCTCTCTCTCTCTCTCTCTCTCTCTCTCTCTCTCTCTCTCTCTCTCTCTCCCTCCCTCCCTCCCTCCCTCCCTCTCCCCACAGCATGCCTGTAGAAGTCAGGCAATAACTTGCAGGAATTGGTTTTCTCCTTTAACCATGTGAGAGTCCTGGCAGGTCACCACGCTTGGCAACAAGTGCCTCTACTCTCTGACCCATCTTGCCAGCCCCAAACTTCTGTCTTAGTGCAAGCAGATCTCTGTTCTGCTTCTATCTTACACGAAGTGTGATCTGTGGTCGTGCAAGGATGCAATAAATCAAGAGAGAAATAATAACAGTGAGTCGTATTTAGATGCCAGCAGAAGTGGTACTGAGTAAATGTCTATTTTTTTTTTTTTTTTTTTTTTGTTTTTTCGAGACAGGGTTTCTCTGTATAGCCCTGGCTGTCCTGGAACTCACTTTGTAGACCAGGCTGGCCTCGAACTCA
>NC_034595.1:72054755-72058890 GCF_900095145.1 Mus pahari
AACTCACTTTGTAGACCAGGCTGGCCTCGAACTCAGAAATCCGCCTGCCTCTGCCTCCCGAGTGCTGGGATTAAAGGCGTGCGCCACCACGCCCGGCTAAATGTCTATTTTTAAGGTAAACAAAAACCCTATCATGTGCATGAACCCAGACTAGTGCGTGTGGTGTAGATAGGTCAGAGGTCAGCCTGAGATGTCATTCTTCAAGTGCCACCCACCTTTGTTTCCTTAGGACAGGGTCTCACGGTGAGCCCCAGAAATAGGTCTATCTGCCTTCTATAGCAATTGAAATTACAAGCGTAGTGTACCATTTGGATTTTGTTTTGTTTGAGACCTTGCTGGCCTGAAACTTGGTATATAGACCAGGCTGGCCTTGAACTCAGAGACCCCAAATGTCTCTGCCTCCCAAGTGCTGAGATTAAAGTCCGGTTCTACCATTCTGGGATGTGCCTAGCTTTTCTCCATGTATTTTGAGGACTTTAACTTATGTCTACATGCTTATACAGCAAACTCTGTAGTGACTAAGCCGTATGTATCCTCAGACCAAAACACTATCTTAATAACTTGTAAATGTACAGTTCATTAATATTAAATTATATTCACATTGTTGTGAATGGATCACATGTAATGGAATTTATGGTCCAGAATTCATTGTGAGGTTTTGATATCCGCTAGTGGTAGTTGGCTCTACCATACCAATGAGAAATCAAATTTATCTGAAACATCATTTCTAGAAATGAGCCAAGCAACATCTTTATTAGACCTCTTCTATTCGAATGAAGGGCTAGGGAGAAAGCTTGTATTGTCCTCCCTTTTGATCCATCAAAGACATACTCAGATCCCTGACTGGACAGACATTTCCACTGGTCTAAAGTAAAATGGGAGTAAAACTAATTTAAGACAATATAAAAGGCCGCTCTTCACAAAGATTACTACCTATTTTTTATATTTTCAGTTTTAAATATTTTAATTACCCTTTCAGAAATTTATTTAAGGGGTATACAGACACATGCCACAATGGTGCAAATGGTGCACGTGTGGAGGTCAGACTATGGCTTCTGAAAGTTGGGTCTCTCCTTCCTCTATATAGGTCCTGGGATCAAACTCCAGTTATCCGGCTTGGCAGCAGGCCCCTTCCACTGAAACATCTCACTGGTCTTTAGTGTTGTTGTTGTTTTTTAAGTTGTAATTTTGCTACTTGACCCAAGCTGAGATCAAACTCACTATGTAGCCCAAGCAAAACTTGAACTTCTATAGCCCTCAAGCCTCTGTCTCTAAGTGCTGGGATTGCAAGCATTTGCCACAATAGCCAGGTGTACATTTTGTATACATGCTGAGTCGATGTGCACATGTGTGGGGGTGCTCTTGCCCATGCACGCATTTGTGGAAGTTCAAAGTCAGTGCCAAGTGCTTCCTCTATTGATCCAACCTTGTTAGGACATAGCTTCCCCCCCTGGGTTGTATCTGTGCAGCATTTGGGGTTACAGATATATCAGTACACCCAGTTTTTTATTTAGATTCTGGCATTCTGAATTTAGATTCCTCTGCTTGTAATATGTTTTTTGTTTTTGTTTTTTTAAAAAATCAAAGTGGTCTTTCTGAAACAAGGTGATCAGTGGCTGGGTTTTTATTCTGTGTTTTGCGGGAGGGTGGGTGCAATGCCATGGCACATGTGTGGGGGTCAGAGGGTGATTCTGTAGAGTCAGTTCTCCTTTCATGGGATGAGTCCTCAGGCTGAGCTAAGGATACCCAGCTTGGCTAGCAGCTGCTTTACCTGCGGACTCATCTTGGAGGCCCTGGTTCATTTGAAACAATTTTAGATTTATTTTCATGTGTGTGTGTGTGTGTGTGTGTGTGTGTGTGTGTGTGTGTTTAAAGATCCATGTGGTTGGCTGGGCAAGGTGAAGTAGGTCTTTAATCCCAGCACTGGGAAGCAGAGGCAGATCTCTGAGTTCCATGTCAGTCTGGTCTACAGAGTGAGTTTCAAGACAGACAGAGCTACATAGTGAGACCCAGTATCCAAAAAAAGAAAAACAAAACAAAGCAAAAAAAAAAAAAAACCCCAAACAACCAAACCAAACAAACAAAAGAACCACCAAACACCAAAACCCAAAAAACTATGTGGTCATTTTCACTTGGGTTTACAGCTCCTTTACCCCAGAAGTAAAGTCGGTTTATACCAGAAATAAAGTCTGCAAGCTCTAGAAAATGGAGCCATTGCCCCAGAGTTCACCAATGAGAGCCCAGCACCCAGAAGACTTAGAAGCCTGTAGAGCCATCAGGGTGGAGGCTGAGACTGGACTCTCACTAGCTTGCAGTTCTCTTATTAGGCTGGACCATCTGGCCACCGAGACCGTAGGATTCTCCTGTCTCCTGCCTTCTAACTTCTAGAATTACAGGCACATGCCACTATACCCAGATTTTTGACAAGGGTTCTGGGAATTAAACCCACAGTGTCTACTAATCTCAGATCAGCTTCACCTGTGTAAAGAAAGGGTTGGAAGGAAAGAGAAGGAAAAAAGTCAATGGGAAAAATGGGCAAAAGATATGAGTAGATGCTGCACAGGAGGGAAAGACAAAAGGACAGCAAGCAAAGAAAATGCCAGACAGATAGACAGACAGACAGACTGACTGACTGACTGGAAATAAGAATAAGGTTCCATGTTTATCCAAACTGGCTGTCACAAGTGGGAATTAGAAAACTCCCTGCATATCCCTAAAAGTGTGCACTAACTGTTCTGGAAAGCAGTTTATAATCTGCCCCTCCCTACCCCCCCTCCAGCCTCAGCCTCCTGTTGCTGGGATTACAGGCAAGTGTCACATATCTCACATCATGAAATTTTTAAAGTCGATGTCCTGAAACCTTTTAGTAATACAACTGATCTTATAGCGCTTGGAAAGTGGAGGCAGGAAGACCTGGCAACACAGCAAGTTTGAGCCAGCCTGGGCTAAAGAACTTTCTCAAAAAAAGGAAACAAGATAAATGAAAGAAAACATGACCTGTAGAAAAATATGGTTATTTGAGCCATGCTCAGTGCCATATACCTGTAATCCCAGCATGCTTAGTGACATATACCTGTAATCCCAGCATGCTTAGTGACATATACCTGTAATCCCAGCATTCAGGAGGCTGAGGCAGGAAGATTGGGATCAGTTTGGGCCAAAAAAAAAGTATTAAACCATATAACCTTCCTGATATTTATCAGTTTTAACATACAAAAGGGCAACTTTATATGATTTAGCCTAAAGTTACCAAACTATACACACAAATATACATGTCAGAAAAAATGCATATGGACACACATGCACACATACATACATGTCAGGAACACACACACTCATGTTTATACAAAACATCAAAACATATATATTAAAGAAAAATACATATTAGGTTGCTAATATGAACAAATTAAACAAAATAAATATAACATTCTCTGAAAACAAGCTATGACTTCGCAGTATTGTTTCATTTAGGAACTAAAATGAAATGTTTAACTCCTTCTTTCATTTAAATAAATGTATTTAAAAGAGAACAATTTATCTCATATAAGTAGGGAAGCATTACATACCATAAAACAATAAAGGCATTATAGCTAAGAAATTCAGCTTTTTAATACAATTAACAGTGAGTCTAATCAACTGATTTGCTTACCATAAACACTGCTCAGGGAGGAGACTGGAATTGCTCCTCAGTTTGGAAGGGGGTATCTACTGGTGAATGAATCTGTTTTCCACAGATGTTTTGTTACAGGCACACACTTTGAGGTACAAGTTAGCACGCTGACTGTGTCCTGTGTAATAATGTAATAATGGCCTCTGTATGCACTTCACACTCTCCCTCTGTCTCCTATCCTTATTTCTCTCTTTCTCTCTCTCTTTTGGAGGGAGGCAGGGTTTTTCGGTGTAGCCCTGGCTGTTCTGGAACTTGCTCTGTAGACTAGGCTGGCCTGGAACTCGGAGATCTAACTCCTTGTGTGTCCTCAGTGCTGGGATTAAAGGTGTGCAACCCCCCATCTCCTCTCCCTATTTCTTTCTTTCTTTCTTTCTTTCTTTTTTTTTTTTAAAGATTTATTTATTTATTATATGTAAGTACACTGTAGCTGTCTTCAGACACTCCAGAAGAGGGCGTCAGATCTTG
>NC_034595.1:72060090-72106336 GCF_900095145.1 Mus pahari
ACACACACACACACATACACACACACAAACACAAAACCTAAGACTAACACACACTTTACTCACTGTCTGACTTTCCTTGTCTTGTTTCCTGTACTTCCCACTGGTGTTTCCTGAGTTTCACAAATATATGACTTATATGCCCTTCTTTGTCTCAGGGTCTGCTTTTGAAATGACCCAGATTAGTCCCCGAATGTGTGAACAATGTGCCTGGAAGCCAGGCTCTCCTGTGGAATGAGCTATTGTGTCTAACCAGCCTCACTACCCTCCACCAAAAACTAGTGTCCTTGACATCTCATAACTAGAGTATGTGTTAGTTTCTGCAACACGTCTTGGAAAGACAGTCCACCAAGCTGCCCATGTAGCAACGTGTATTTTCCTAGACATGGGACTCAGCCCCATTTAATTTCAGTTAACATTTAAGAAGATAAGTTCATTGTGGTTAAAATTGTCCTTCAGAGTCACAAATACTCTGCTCTGAGCTTCTACTTCCAGTGAATTTGATCAGTTCTTACTTTTTTTGGAGACAAGATCTTGCCATCCCATACTGACCTCAAACTAACAGCAACTCTCCTGCCTCAATTTGTAAGTGCTGGGATTTCAGGCATGCCTCATTTCTATTCATCTTATAGATCATCTTCCCATCCCACTTGAAAAACCCAGTTTTTATGGGAGCCTTTTCTCTTCCAAGGAACAATGTACCAGCACATGTGGACACACAGAGGATTATCCCTCCGTGTTCTCTCTGGACAGGGTCTTATACATCCACAGGACAAGTTGAATGGGAAAGGAGAAAAGTAACATGTTGGAAACTGGAAGACAGAGATGGGTGCTAAACAGAGTTCTGAAAAGGTGCAAGTCCTAAGCAAGCATCAAGAAGAGCTAGAAAGAACCTGTCTGCCCTTGCAGGATCCTCTGAAGTGGAAACTTAAGGGCTCTTTGGAAAGTCGGTTGGATGGTGTTTTGCTGGGGCAAACACATGAAGGAATATTTAGCTGAAGTGGACACAGGTGAAAGACTAAGGCAGACTTGTGAAGGAACGCTTAGCTGACACAGACACAGGAGAAAGTATGTTCTGCTAAAGCAAGCACATGAAAGGACACGTGATAAAGAACTCTTCACTTGGTCTGCCTCACATTGTATAGTTGTAGTTGCATTTGTCGGGACTCCATAGAGAGAAACACACCAAAACAGGACTGGTGGTGTGCTGCAGTTTCTTGCTGTTTCTGCAGACTCGGCTGATTGGCAGAGTGATGTCAGCTGAGACAGATGCAGGTGCTGAGGCAAGACCCATGGAAGACATGTGATGTTTGGAGGAATATCGACAGTGACCCGGGTTGAGGTGGGGGGGGGGGCTGAGCTCGGTTTGTTTATAGAGATAGCTGTGCAACTCTTGTTGGTCTCGAGTCTTCGCTTTGCAGAGAGATGCAGAGGAGAAGTCCTGGCCTTCCTCCTGGTCCCTCCTGCTGCTGACTGGTGTGGAGGCTGAGGCCTGGCTGTCTCTGCTAGGTAGCACCACTGCTGCTGATTTAATGTTTTCTATCCTGACTTTACTGAACTGGACTGCTGGTATATCTGTAAAGTGGATCGGGCTGCCAATACTGACCTGTGAACTGAACTGCCAATTTTCAGATAGCACAGATGGGAGTTGCTCCAAAGAACCACTCCTAAACAGGTCTACTTCCCCCGTATCCTTTCTTTTCCACTACCTCTGCTGGGTGGTGGGCTAAAAGGGATATTTAAGAACCATCATTAAGGGCTGGTGAGATGGCTCAGGGCTGGTGAGATGGCTCAGTGGGTAAGAGCACCTGACTGCTCTTCCAAAGGTCCGGAGTTCAAATCCCAGCAACCACATGGTGGCTCATAACCGTCTGTAACAAGATCTGACTCCTCTTCTGGAGTGTCTGAAGACAGCTACAGTGTACTTACATAAAATAAATAAAAAACGAACAAACAAACAAAAATAAAACAAAAGCATTAAAAAAAAAGAACCATCATTAAAAATAAAGTTTGACAAAAATGAATGTTACAACTCCCCCAATAGAGATTGCCTGGGGCACATCCAACGTAGTCAATGGGAGACATCTGTGGAGGCAGTGCTGATTCCCAGCATCCCTGAGCTCTGTAGTCAGACAGCAGTCCTCTTTGTATCTCTTCAGGAGCCTGGAGAAGTCATCTCAGAGGGGACTTAGAACTAATAGGCACTGGGACATAGAAGAGGACCAGCTCGGAGCTGAACACGGACACTGGAATGGATACGGACATTTGAAAACATATACCAAGAACTTGAGACTCCTAGCCTCCTTTCCAGAATGCTCCATCTGGCCAACACTCTCTACATATACCTGAAAAAAACCTTCTCCAGTGAATCCAGTCTGCCTGAGGGAAAGGATCACACCACTCGGGAACTTGAGGGTCTGTCGACAGAGAGGCCAAAGGTTCTGTTGGGCGAGGCTTCTTAGGGCAAACCTAAAACTCCGTACTATCTCATCTGATAACCGGACAAGGATATTATATACCCCCAGGCCTTGGCAACAGCTAACTGCTAGTATGTACCTTGTATAGTTATTGGGTAAAACGGCCATGGGACTCCTTTGGAGAAAGCCAGGAGTGAGATATACATACGTACCAGCAGGACTTGAAGTTCTCTCTTCAGGACAGCAGCCTCAACTTGCTGAGTAGGCTCAGAATTTGTCCTCTAGCTCAGGTCCAGCAGCAGGATGCAAGGGTTCACTTCTATCACAGGAATATCTGTCTCTAAAGCTGGGGAAACTTTAGCTATATGGATGAAGTAGGACTTTAGTAATCTGCCATTTATTTGGGACCCTAATCTCAATTAGTCATCTCCAAAGACTTTTAGATTGTTTCTAGCTTGGGAGATTATGAATAATGCTTTCCTGAACATTTTTATGCTTCTAATGCTCAGACACAGGCATTTCTATTTGATAGATAGGGGCAGATTTGTTACCTATTAGTAATCTTAATAGCTAACACTAAAGCATTCTCCCCAGAACTTGGATCAGTTTACATCCTCAACCACTATAGTTGCTTCACATTCTAACACTTGGAATTTTTTTTTTTAAAGTTATTCTAGAACACACCCACCACACACACACACACACACACACCCCAAGAAACGCAGAGACTGAGAGACACAGAGGTTCATGTGGAACTATGTGGACAGGGCTGGCCTTGAAATTACAGATATTTTCCTGCCTTTCTCCAGAGAGTGGAGGCTTGTGCCTCACTTAGAGAAATCTTGCTGTGGTTTTCCTTTCTATTTCCCCAACTTCTAGTAAGGCTGGACATTTCTTCATATGTATATGCTAGTAAATTTGGTTATCCAGGTAGGGGTGTGTGCATGCACATGAGCGTGTATGTGTATCTTTCTCTCTCTACATTTCTGGTACTGGGATGCTGGGATGGAACCCAGGGCCTCGTGTCTGCTAAGAAAACACTAAGCTATATCCCCAACACTCTGGGCTTGAACTCACTCTGCTGACCATAAAATTCCCTGTCCTCAGTCTCTGGAGAGGCTGCGATTACAGGCCTATGATCACCTTGTCTTTTTCCTATTTGGAATGATTTCTTCATATATACAATGCCTTTATCACATGTTTGAAGCATCTTTTCTATGTTGTGACAAGCCATTTATACCTGCATAATACATACATACATACATACACACATATGTGTATTTACACAGATATAAATATACATTTCCTCATTGTTTATTTATTGAGAGGAACCACTCCCTAGATGCCTGGAGGAAGAAGCATGGCACGCTCTAGCTAAGTTGCAGCAAGGCTGAGAAACCTGGAAACTTAGCGGCAACCACTGCTGAGGTCCAGCTTCTTCATGTTAAGGACAGCAGGGTCCTTCTGCTTCTTCATGAAAATTTAAAGTCATAACTAAAAAAGCAAATCAAAATATATTCTCACCTTGTTTGTTCCTGAGAGTGAGGCAGACAGTTGTTATTGGCTTTTTTCTTCATTGGTTTGAAACTTATACCCTATTTCTTACAAACAACACTAGAAAATCACTATGTACATACAACATAACATAGCCTGTTTCTCTACTTTTAAACCAATTTCGGTGTAGTCCTCAGCCCACACTGGTAGGTTTCCGGCCCTGCCATCCCATGAACACATTGCACACTGACAAATGCTGAATCTGACTGTCCCTTCTCATCCTATCCCCTGAGCTTCCCTCCTGGTTTGATACTTGTGATCTCTCCATCTCAATAGGCTTGTCCTTAAAGATGCTCTGACTATGCATCTTCAGCTCCACCCAATCTGCTCTCCTTCTTGGGTATCTCTTCTTCAACCTACTCATAATGAATTATTTCCTCAAGGTTCCTTTTGTAGCTCATACTTCTCATTTTACCATTACACCGTTTGTGATCCAATCCACTCCTTCCATGAGGCTAACTCTTGGCTCTCTGGCATGCCCTAGACTCATATTTCTTTCATTTCTTGCTCTCCCTCCATCCCACTTCCTAGACATTGCTGACCTCCCATCTTTATCTCCTGGTGTATTTTTCTGGTTGAGTTTCCCAAATGGTATTCCATGGATATGATATATTTTTAAAAGATGGATTCTACTGTAAAGTTAGGCTGTTAAGTGCTAGAAAGCCATGGAAAACTTCTTCTAGAGGACTTTCTGGAGCTACTCTGTTGCTATTAGATTCTAGATACACATGAGGTGATACAGCATGCAATCTTTCCCAAGCTTATTTTAGGATTTCTAAGGGACACACTTTAGGGTAAACTCCTTCCTGGGATCTGGGGAGCTCTCCTGTGACCTGGCCAAACCCAGTTGCCTCATTTCACACCATAGACCCACTTATACCTTAGGGCTCTCCACTTGCTCTCACTTCTCCAAATGATCTGTTTACACGGTGCTGAGAAATTCCTCCCCTTTCCTCTACCACAGGCTAACTGCTACCTCTCTAAGACTCAGCTTGGATGCCACTATTCTTCGGAGGAATTCCTGATGGCACTCTGATGCCAGCTCATAATCCATTGTATTAGCAACTATAAAAGTGTTATCCAAAGCTTAAGATCAGGGCCAATATCACCCCACCACCACCAAGTCCTAAAATCTAGTGGGTCCCAAGACTCAGCTCTCCTCTCTTGATGCCACCTCAGGATGAACCCATCCATACTGACACCTCCCAATCTCATGACTCCGGCCAGCTCATTTCCAGTGCACAGTTACAATTGCTTTACTCTATTTCCACATCTCCGCTTATTCAGGCCTGTTAAAATATAACCACCTCTTATATACTTCCCCCAGATCCCCATGCCCACTATTTTAGCTTAATACTCTCTGAAATTAATTTGTTAATTGCCCCTCTTTCCTACCAAATTAGCCCACACAACTAGAGTAGTTACTTACCGTGCTATCTCTACCACCTCAGTTTCTGGGATAAGGTTTACACAGTAAATATGTACTGGATGAAATAATGTCTAACACAAGTCTGGCACATAATTCTTACTGACATTTGAATTCTTGCTAATTGCCCTATATTGTGTTAAATGCGCCACAGGAATTACTTTGTCTTAAGACTACAATTGGCTCTGTTTTATACTGAGATCTCTAAGGATCATACTTTGTTGGAATCCCAGTTAACAAGGATACAGGTACCAGTGGCCTTGCTGTAAGTGGCTACTGTACTACCCTTCCATTTACACCGTATACTCAGCCGTGTGCTCTAATGAAAGGACAGTGAAGGCAAATGATGGGGAAGGGAGGGAGCATGGCACCCTCTGTGAGAGCAGGAGGGAGTCAACTGGAGGAAGGAATGCACTGCAGACCTTGTCCTCTGCATTTACCCTCCCCACCCGCCAAGCAGAGCACCATCCCTGCTTCCTGATGGAGAAGTCCACCTCTTCCTAGGGTTCACTGCTTAGAGAGGGCTGGGCGACCCTTAATCAAAGGGAGCTACTGTGACCTTGTTAGTGAGGAGTTTAAACTATTTGCTCTGGGTACAGAGAAAGCACAAAGTGCCCTCAGATCAATCTTGGAGTCTACTATTATCTCTGCCAAGGAAGGGTGTAAGTCTGGTAACTATGTTCTTTTTCTGGGTCTCAGCCTTTCCATCTACAGGGAAAGCACTCCAGATCCTAATGCTCCATGACCCTTACAGTGCAGAGCCCCAGGCCCCTCAGCTCATGGCTCCCACTGTCACTGGAGAAAGGTCTTCTTTTTGTGTTCTGGACTAGCCTGCCCTTGGTACTAAGAATAGAATTCTTTAAGATGCAAAAGTGAAGGCAGCAGCTGCTCCTAGAAAGCAGAAATCCTGTGTGTGTCTCACTGTCTTCCAAGAGTAACACAGTGACAGCCGAGCAAAAATGGTCTTTCCCTGCAATATTTATTAAGGAATTTACACATACACAGGAGAAAGGCAACCAGGCGCTGTGGTTCCCACACATGAGATCTCTGAAGCAAAGTTTTCTTGTTTGAATTTTCAAGTGGGGTGAACAACGGCTGAGAGAGAAAGCTGTCTAGGCTCTCTGCCTCTTACACCTGGAAAAGGTGGGCAAACAGCACTCAGACACGAGGGCACAGAGAGTGGCAGATGGGAGAGGGAAAAGAGAAGGGACTATCGATGAGATGGCATGTTTTAAACTGTAAGATAACCTGGCAACAGTTTTAGGCTGTTGATAAAGTAACTCCTCTCTGTTGTAAACCTAGAACTATAAAAAACAAAAATACACCCAGAGCAGATGGGGAGGCAGCAGGTGGGATTCACACATCCACACGCACACAAGCAGTGCACACGTTGAGCTCCGCATTTCCTCGTAGGGGTTGGTCTTCTAGTCACAGGCCAGATCCGGCTCAAGGTAGGCAAAAGGTGGGCAAGGGATGTGTTTGTGTGGGGGACCTTCATGGAGTCTTTGGTGCTAATGAAGGCTGACTGAAGCAGCGAGTCCTGAAGCCCCAGATCCTGAAAGCACTCAGAGTGAAGTGGAATAATATTTTTGCTCATCTTCATAGGAAGGGCTTGCCTCACTCTAGGGCCAGGGCCAAACTGACCCAAAACACAAGGATTATCCGATCGCAGAACTTCCTTCATTCCCGAAAAGCTGGGAACTTGATGGCTCGCTCCCTCTTCAAGCAAAACTCTCAGCACTTAGAAACAGCTTATAGCCAATAAAGACCCTTTCTACTTTCCCCTCTGCCAAGCACTAGTCCTTTATAGACCTTTCTGTGGGTCTGTGAGGAGGCTCAGCCTCAAGGGAGGTACTGATCAGTGTATACATTCTCCTGCAGCTCATGTGCCCTCTTCTGCCAATAGTTTCTAAGGTGCTGGTGCTGGGAGAGGGCAGGGTGGGGTGGGAGGAAATCTGGACAGTCGGGGACATGACCAACATAAAGCAACAGAGAGGTCCATGACTCTGGGAAGAGACTGGGTTAGGCAGAATGCCAAACAACATGTGACTTATGATCAATTTCTAAACCAAACAGAGAGAGGTAGGAAAAAGGAAAGGGGAGGGCTGGGGGAAGAAGAGGAGGGTGGAAAGCAAGGGTCAAAAAGAGTGGCAGCCATACAGGTGCTTTGCTTTTATTTCCACATCTGAGGACTGAGAGTCTGATTAGCTGCCTGGCCATTTCCACCGCCCATTGACTGTCCATAGTTCATCATGCCGTTGGCTCCGTAGAAGTTCATCCCAGCCATTTGCTGGGTCATCTGAAAAGGACAGAGATTTTTGAGATCAGCCATGGGCACTGCACAGAGCAGGGGAGGAGTCCTTCTGTTGTGGGGGGCAAGAAGGACTCCTGAGTCTGGTCAGCAGAAACGCCTCCAGCGAACTTCTCTTCTTTTCCAGGACTCTCCTCATATCCTCACTGAAGGGACTATTATCAGCTGGCCACAGCCTGCCCTGAAGAGTCCAGAGACAGACTCCTGATAGTGCTCCACCTCATCACCAGCAGAGGGCGTCACTGCCAGTGTCAGTGCTTGGGCATGCTTGCTTGGGAAGGTGGGTGATGGGGACTCCTACTGAATAAACAGAGGAAGATCAGGGAAACAACCCACAAGTCTTCCATCTCCGACAACCAGGGGAGTGCAGATGGGTGGGACAGAGTCTCCTTTTTGCTGTTTGGTTAAGACAGGGTCTCACTGTGTATCACTGACTGGCCTGGAACTCACCTTGTAGGTCAGGCTAGGCTCAGACTTGCAGTGATTATCTAGCCTCTGCCACATGAGTGGCACCAGGAGTGACACATGAGTCCACTAGGATTAGGGACTTGTGCTACTATGCTGGCCAGTAGGGACTTCCTTGTAATTAGATTGAAAGACAGATTGACAATCTCTTAGATAAATAATCTTAAGTCCCTGAGCCCAGTATGTTTGCTGTATAAACAAACTCTTCTTCTTCCGTAAACTTTTCAAAAAAATTCAGTTTTCCTTAAAATTGAAAATTAGGTAAAAACTTGAAAAATAATATAACAAAAATCCATGTTTCATCTTTAAATTTACTAGCTGTTAAAAAATTTCCCTGTGTGTGTGTGTCTGTGTGTGTGTGTGAATCATCCACACACATATATGTATACAAAACCTTTAAAATAATTTTGAGGGGAACCACAAGCTGCAGGCATCATACCATTCACCCCTTGGAGGTCAGGAGGCACCTCATGAGGATGAACATGCTCCCAGAATCACACTGTAGCACACCCAAGAACTGTCATGGTGCCACAACAGTCCACACGTCACTGTTTCAGCCCTTTCCTCTGATCTAAAGCCTATTGTCAGCCTGGGTGTTGACTCCTTGTTTAATGCATGGCTGATAGACTTGTGTAGGAAGACATGTACAGAGGTGACCTCAGTCCATGGAATTTTCTTGTTTTTTAAGTCATAAAAGCTTCCTGATATTTGAAAGTTGACTGCTGGGCTGGAGAGATGGCTCAGCGGTTAAGAGCCCTGGCTCCTCTTCCAGAGGTTCTGAGTTCAAATCTCAGCAACAACATGGTGGCTCACAACCATCTGTAATGGAATCCGATGACCTCTTCTGGTGTGTCTGAAGACAGTGATAGTGTACTCATATACATAAAATAAATAAAATCGAGAGAGAGAGAGAGAGAGAGAGAGAGAGAGAGAGAGAGAGAGAGAGAGAAAAGAAAGAAAGAAAGAAAGAAAGAAAGAAAGAAAGAAAGAAAGAAAGAAAGCAAGAAAGAAAGAAAGAAAGCTGACTGCTGTGCATCAGTTTCTCCAAATATAATAAGATGGATCTTCCTGTTGGGCGGGGATAGAGCATGTCTTGAATCCTACCACTGCGGAGGCAGAGGCAGACAGGTCTCTGTGACTTTGATGTAAGCCTGGACAGCCAGGGCTACACAGAGAAACTCTGTCTTGAAAAAGAAAAAAGAGAAAAGAAAGACTTTCCTCCTCCTACCTCCTGCTGGCCTCCCCCTACACAATGCCCTCCCAAGTAACCAACCTAGACACTGTGTGTCTCTTGTTAACTGCAAGGCCCCAGCTAACAAGCGGTTTGCTCTCCATGCCTTTGGTCTGTCTGCCCCAGGTAGGCCTGCACCAGGATGGGTCTTTCTGTTCCTGGCGCAGTCACCTCTAGGCCTTTGCTCCCTCTCTTCCTTTTGCACAGTCTCCTCCGTGGTGCTGACTCAGGGAGACAGGATGCTCTTGTGCCATCATGTCACTGAAGCCCACAATAGTGGCATTATTTGTACTCCTTGCTTGTCTGTCGAGGTTTGATTTCGTTTTGGAGAGGTTGTGGAGAAACTCTGACTTAGCTCCTGTAGAAACTCAGGAATCTCTAACTTCTGCCAGGCCTTCCAGGGAAGTAAAAACAAGGTATATCTTTGGCATTAGCTTGTCTGTATAAAGAAGATTTGGGGGATACAGGAGTGGCACCAGGTCAGACACTGAGGAAGGCTCTGAAGTCTCGTCCCAGGTACAGTGAGGCTGCTTACCTGAGTAAGGTTCCATTGCAGTTGCTGAGCTGGCTGAACCCCATACACAGTCTGGGGCATAGCTGCCATGCTTGCCATGTAGCCGGCCTGCTGAGTGGTCATCATCCCGTTCGGCACACCCATCATGGACGCCTGCATGCCCCCCATATAGCCTGCAGGCATGGCCATGGGGGTCAGCATTCCAGAGGCTCCTGGTTGAGCTACCATGCCTACTGGAGGGGGCACCATGCCCCCCATGATGCTGTTAGGTGGTGTAACCCCGGGGAAACTGGGGTAAGCTGTGGGGTATGCCATCTGAGCAGGAGCCATAAACATTGCTGCCAAGAAAACACACATATGGGTCTGTCAGAGAAGACAGTTGGCCCTCATACTCACCGGCCGTTCCTTTCCAGGAAGAAGGTCTCCACAGAAAGCAGCAGGATGAATCCTGTACAAGCCTTTCTATGGTTCTCATCCAGCCGGGCTCTGATCTAGTCATTCCCTTTCGGAGGCAGACCCTGTCCTTGAGTCAGACTCCACAGAAGAATGACACTAGACCCTACAGAAGTTTAGCTCTGGTGACATTATATCTATCTGCAGATACTCACTCTGAAGCCTCCTCTGCAATGCCATATTCGAGTTTGTTTTATGTGTAATGTCGCTGACCTCAGAGTTAACTAGTCCTTGTCAAAACAAAACAATTCCTTTTATAAATTAGCATACAATGGAACATGTTTCTTTATGACATTTTTCATACACACTTACTTTTAGATGATCCCCAGACCCCTGGGTCTCCCCGGACCCCTGGATCCCTGCTGTACTCTGTGCCTCCATTACTCCTCCTTCCATATTACACGTGCTAACAGCCTTCCCATCTCTTTCTCTTAAAGTCTCTTTCCCCCTCTCCTGGGCCCCTTTCTATTTTACTGGGTTCTAGCCACAAGTACTCTTATATGTGGATTCTAACACATAATTTTTTGCACAAGTTTACTTATGTGAGAGTAAAATTATACATGTGGTATGTGTATTTCTTAGCCTGGGTTATCTCACTTAACATAATATTTTCCACTTCTATGCATTGTTTTCAAATTTCATTTTTCTGCATGGCTGAGTAAAATTCCAACACAATAAATAATTCTTGCCCTTTGTTCTCAGTCTTTCCCTGGAGCACATCTGAGACCTTATAGACTCTACCTTGGGCAGGCATTTGAGGCGTCTGGGATCCATACAGTGATAGGATGGAGTCCTTGGAGAGCTGTTTCTTGCCTGTTTCTTCTGACTTGCTTCCTGGCTCTGGAAATAGGTTCAGGTTTTCAGGGACAGAACCAGCACTCCCTGCAGTTGGCATGGAACCTACAGCCTGGTGCAGAGGACAGTGAGAAAGTCAGTCAGCATGGAACCTACAGCCTGGTGCAGAGAACAGTGAGAAAGTCAGTCAGCATGGAACCTACAGCCTGGTGCAGAGGGCAGTGAGAAAGTCAGTTAGCATGGAACCCACAGCCCACTGCACAGAGGGCAACAGGAGAACCAGTCAGCACAGAAGCTACAGCTTAGCTCACAAAGGGCAGCAGGACAATCAGACTGGTCCTCTGCGGAAGAACCCTTACACTTTCTGCTGCTTTTAATATTTCTGATAAGAATTCATGGCTCACGAGCCATGTGGGTAGCTCAGAACCGAGGAGGCTGAGGCAGGAGGCTGAGGCAGGAGGCTGAGGCAGGAGGCCAGCTCAGAGGCTGAGGCAGGAGGCTGAGGCAGGAGGCCAGCTCAGAGGCTGAGGTGGGATGCTGAGGCAGGAGGACAGCTCAGAGGCTGAGGCGGGAGGCTGAGGCGGGAGGCCAGCTCAGGGGCTGAGGCAGGAGGCTGAGGCGGGAGGCCAGCTCAGAGGCTGAGGCAGAAGGCTGAGGCAGGAGGCTGAGGCGGGAGGCCAGCTCAGAGGCTGAGGCAGGAGGCCAGCTCAGAGGCTGAGGCAGGAGGCCAGCTCAGAAGCTGAGGCAGGAGGCCAGCTCAGAGGCTGAGGCTACCTGGGCTACACAGTGAGTTCTAGGTCAGCCTGGACAACACCGGGAAAGTGTGAAACACTGAGGGATAGGGGAGTAGAGAAAGAAAGAAAAGAATTTAAGGCTTATGTTAAGTCAGCATCTTTCTGAAAAATAGCTGATAAGCCTTGAGAATTAAGCTCTGGTACAAGCCTTTGTTCTTTAACAAAACAATGAAACAATGTGACTTGATAGAAAAAAAAATGATGCAGCACAGAAAACTTAGTCAATGTACAGACTGGAGATAACTCACTGGCAAAGTATTTGCCTAAGATAAATATGGTCCTGGTTATATAATAATACCCAGCCCCCCCCGCCTCCCCTTCCCCCCCAAATATCCACTTGGGAGAATTCTTATGGAAATATGAACAAAATATACAAAATGACACAGACACTTCTGGGACATTCCACAAATAGGAGCAAGTGATATTCAAGTCTTCCAAACCCACAACACCTTTGTAGGGGTTCAGACCAAGCAGTTCACCTCAAGTATCAGCCTTTATAATACAACACCCCTGTGACACAGACCCATTCAAATAGTCACTCTTTGAGGGCAAAAGACAAACCGGTATGAAGCAGTAATCTTGGGCTAGAAGAAGATAACACAATGCCAAAGAGAAAATCAAGAGAAATGAAAGTTTAGCCCTACCAAGGAAGCATGACCCGTTTCCATGATTAAGCTATCAGTTTTTCTGGAATGCTCTTTCATCCTGAGACACACAGAAGACTCACCTTTCTGGAAACTGAAGAAGGGGATGGCACAGAGGCCAAAAGATCTAGATCCTTTTCTAGGGCATTGCTGGTCTTACTGTTTGCAATTGAGCAGGCCACAGGAGCATCTAGGAAGAAAAACAGAATTACAGACAGCACAGGCCTGTCCTCTACGTGAGACAAGAAGACCACAGGCTCTATCTGCTCAAGGCCCAGGGAGCCTGGACAGGGTGTTTCAAAAGAAGCCTCACTCACATCCCACAAGGGCTTTGGGGTAGGTTACAGATTGCTGTCAGAGGGCAGCAGAAGCTCAGGCCTGAGGGTCACATCAGTGCCTCAGCTGAGTGGCTGTTTCCTCCTGGCTACTGGAAGAGCAAGGTGTGCAGGACCCATTTGCAGAGAGAAATGGTGTGGAAACTGGAGCTGTGGGAGTCAACGACCTGAATCAGCAGCAGAGACCAGATGGTAACACCTCACCAGTGCTGTGAGACAGAACGGCTTTCTCTTTAAAAAAGGCACAATCAGAACTGCCAAGAGAGAACTGCATAGTAACAGGCCACCTCAGAAAATGGCTGCACAGGAGCCGTGGCTGGCTGCTGAGCAGAGGAAAAGACTCAGAGGTGGTGTTTCATGAAATTGCCAACTTCTACTGAAGGCTTGGTGCGAGACAAGGCCAGACACCGCAGAGGTGACCTTCCCAGCAGCATCTAAAGCAGACACTGACTAACCATAGCACGTGGTTAAGTCAAAGGTTAAGTAAACTCTATGGGATCCCTGACTGTAAATGGCATTGCGGGAACTCTGCTCCAAAGGCCGTGCTCTCTCAGCCACTACACTGAGCTGTTGCTCTGAAAAAGGCCCAGCGAACACTTTGAGTAACTCTTCAGAAGTAAACAGGAAGAACAGAGCAAGCACCTTTAGTGAAGGAAACACAAACACAAGCCTGACTCCCCGTCTCCCTAGAGAAGCTGAGAAGTCACTGAATCTGCAAGAATATAAGAGCTGGAAAGCCCAGTTCTTACCAAGGCCCAACAAGTCCATGACAGGGGCTGCAGATTTCGGGGAGCTTTTCCGAGGTAGCTGTGCATCTTCTTTTTTCTGTGGCTAAGATGAAAAAACGTTATAAAAAAGAGCAAGCAGTTGTTTTTGACACATACGTACTCCCATCACTGTGAAGCCACGGGTATTCTTGTGGTATGGCTGTTTGTCAAAGACAGTTACCAAAGAAATAAGGCTCAGGAAGTGCCAGGAAGCATGAGTGCATGAACGGAACTCGAAGTGAGAGACAGAGCCCTGGTAAACAGTGGCCAGGTTAGCCTGTTTAGAGAAGCTTAACCTCAGTATGTGGGAACACAAAACCTTTTAGTTTATTCTAAAGATCACTTTAGAGTTCTAATCTACTCTGCCATAATGAAAACGGACTGATTCCACAGATGAGATGCATAGTGATGTAAAGGATTTCCCCTAAGCAGTAGTATAAAACTCTCAAGGATGAAAAGATGGCTCAATGGTTAAACACAGGCTGATCTTGAAGAGGATCCAGGTTTACTTTCCAATACCCACATGGCAACTCTAGACTAGACTCTAGACTCTAGTCTAGGGGGACACATATACCTTCTTCTGGTCTCCGCAGGCACTAGGCACACATGTGGTGAACATATATACATGCAGGCAAACATTCACATACACAAGACAAAGATAAACAAGCCTTTAGAAAACAAAATTGACAATCTTTTCTCTTATGGTTATAAGTCCCCAGAGAATCTACTTCACAGCCATAGTGTGTGTCAGGGAAAGAAGGGAGCATGACCTGACTTCTGGATTACTCCAAGGTGCAACAGGGAGATGAGGTAAGAAGTCTGACAAGGACTAACACAGAGGGAACGTCTGCCTCGAAGGCATCACATTGACACTGCACACTGACAGGAAGCAGGCATCATGCTCAGAAGGGAAAGAGAGTTCTTAAGCTTCCATCTGGCTTCCTGTCATAGAGAAGAGCTATAAGCTAGGTGTACTGTGGCACCTTATTACCCTCAGTACGTGGGAAGGTCTCTGTGAGCTCAAGGCTAGCATGACCTATAGAATGAGTTCCAGGGCTACATAGTGAAATCTTCTCTCATTATAAAAAAAAAGAGAGAAAAAAAGAAAAAAAATTTAAAAAGAAAGGATAGAAGGAGAGGAGAGGGAGAGATGGGGATAGGGAGGGAAAGAGAAAGGAGCAGGGGGCGCTAGGGAATGAGAGAGCAAGAAAAGCTGTAGAGCACATTAGACAGCAACTGGCAATGGGCAAGCAGCAGGTGCTCTCTATGGGCCTTTAGTCCCAGTGCAACAGTGCAGTATGGTTTCAAACCCACTCACTGCCGAGCCTCCCACCACTCTCCTCCTCCAGACACGTGAGTGGACATAGGACCACCCACACCTCGAGAAGCTCCCCACTTACCATTTTTACTTTTTCAAAAACAACAGGTTCCATCTTTTTCTCTGGAGCGGGTTCATTCCCTCGTTTCCACTTATCATCCTTCTCTTTCTAAAGTGATGTAACAGGACAATGATAGCTTAGCATTAGCACAATTAATGTTTCAGAGCTACAATCCAAATGCAGGCAGGGCATCAAAGTTCACTAAAGATTCTGATACAGAAATGCAACGAACTTGGTGTGGGGTGTGAGGGCTGATCTTCCTCAGCCTCCATATTGAATGAGGCAGACCCCACATTTTAAGGACTCAATCCTTTTTGAAATCTGTAATACTGACAGACAATCTATGGAAGTTTAAAAGTTGCCACCCATGTGTGCCCTTTATCTCCTATGTGTTATACATAACTATAAACAGCCAAAAAGATCTCAAGAAATAAATACTAAAGGCAGGCAAGGTGGTGAATGCTTGTAATCTCATCCTTTGGAAGACTGAGGCAGGAGACCAGTCTGGGATATACCACAAAGACACTCAAAACAACAATCCCCATATAAGAAAATCCCTTTCAGTTTTTGTTGCTCTTCTGAACTCTGGTCCCCTGTAAAAGCATCACATGCTCTTAACCGCTGGGCCATGTCTCTAGCCTTTTCACTTCTATTTTTAAAACTAGGAAACAAAGCTAGAGACTGGGCATAGTGACACAAACTTGCCTGCATTTAAAAAGTTCACAGGCAGGCTGGAGAGATGGCTCAGAGGTTAAGAACACGAGCTGCTCTTCCAGAGGTCCTGAGTTCAATTTCCAGCAACCACATGGTGGCTCACAACCGTCTGTAATTGGGTCTGACTCCCTCTCCTGGTATATGTGAAGACAAATCACTCATATACATAAAAATAAGAAAATATATATTTAAACAAGAAAGGAAGGAAGGAAGGAAGGAAGGAAGGAAGGGAGAGAGAGACGGAAACAATCTGGCAGGGCTTGGTGGTGTAGAATCCCAACACTCGGATGTAAAGGCAGGAGATCTCCAGTTCAAGAACAACCTGGGCTACAGAGTCAGTTCCAGACCAGTCTGGGATATTTAGCAAGACCCTGTCTCAAGCCTCCCAAAAGACTCTAAAGTAAAAAGTCAAATGTACCACCAAGCTGTCCATCCCAGAAATGCTAACAAAAACCTTAAATGACAAAGTCCTGCTAGTGGAGGGAAAAGATTGTTGCTCACCAGGAGATGCAACAATGACCACAGACATACAGATGGAGCGTATACAACATGTGAGATGTTTGCGAGGAGACATCCTTTATAACTAGATTCTGGTTATGCTTCTGAGGAAGGAACACACCCAGATGAGTCATTAGGAGATAACAAGAGCAAGCATGGGTTCTTCCTCTTAATTTTCATATTTCCTGTAAAAATAACCTTATCATAATACTCTGTCTTTTTGTGTATAATTGGCACTGGAATACAAAACACTATTTCCTTTTTGTCTCTGTTTTTGGAAATAAAGAGGAATGTAGTCAAGGCTGGCCTCAAATTTACTAGTAGTCGAGGTTGACCTTAAACTCCTGATGCTTCTGCATTTATACCCAAAGCCACTAGGATGACAGATGGGCAGGCACCATTATGCCCAGCAGAACACTATTTACATACTGAAGTTTAAAAAAGTTTGTCTTTTTTAAAAAAACTGACCTTTGAAGGGAGCACTGTGCACCTGTAATCCCAGCTCTGGGAAAGCAGAGGCAGAAGGAACTCTGTGAGCTTGGGGTTAGCCTGGTCTACGTAGTAAATTCAGGCTAGCCAGGGTTACATAGTAAGACCCTGTCTCAAATCAACAACAAAGCAAACAAAACAAAAAACAAACAAATAAAAACGAAAAGCAGACGTTTGGATGGGGGGGCAGTACCTCAGCAGAACACTACCAATGCACACAACACTTTAAGTTACATCCCTCCCCCCGCACACTAGCCGAGTGATCTCCTTAGCAAAGCCAGTTACTTTTTGTTTAAAACTAGTTGTTTTTGGGCTGGAGAGATGGCTCAGTGGGTAAGAGCACTAACTGCTCTTCCAATAGGTCCTGAGTTCAAATCCCAGCAACCATATGGTGGTTCACAGCCATCTGTAATGAGATCTGATGCCCTCTTCTGGTGTGTCTGAAGACAGCTACAGTGTACTTACATATAATGAAATAAATCTTAAAAAAAAAAAAAATCAGCCGGGCCTGATGGCGCAGGCCTTTAATCCCAGCACTCGGGAGGCAGAGGCAGGTGGATTTCTGAGTTTGAGGCCAGCCTGGTCTACCGAGTGAGTTCCAGGACAGCCAGGGCTACAGAGAAACCCTGTCTCGAAAAACCAAAAAAAAAAAAAAAAAAAAAAAAAATCAACTAGTTGTTTTCACTTAATGAATGTTCTTTCCTTCTTTGTTTTTTTCTTTCAATGTGTGTGGGGGTGAAAGAGGGTGTGAGAGAGAGAGAGAGAGAGAGACAGAGACAGAGACAGAGACAGAGACAGACAGACACTATGTAGATCTCAAACTTGTGGCAATTCTCCTGCTTCAGTCTCCAGAGGCTGGTATTATAGGTATGTGCTATCACCCTGACTGCTAAAAATATTCTTTTTATTTATGTTGCTGGAGACTTAAATAACTCTCAATTCTTGTTATAACAAGAATGAAAGAAGATCTAAGCACAGAAAAACCCTAAAAGTCTCAGTCTTTCTTTCCCATGTGAACACTTGTGGGCGGGGCTACAGCAATACTAAGACCAGCGCTAGAGCGTCCTCCTGCCACAGCCTCCCCATCTCCACCTTCCGGGTTTCTCTACATATCCTCTGACCTCATTTGATCTTATACTTCATATACTTCAGCACAGTAAGCACAGCTTTTATTTTTCCACAAATAAAATGAAATGTGTGCGCTTTGGTTCTAAACTCTTTTTAAAAGATTTATTTTATTTTAGAATGATGTGTAGTATTTGTGTGTGTGGAGGGGTTACATTGTGCATGTGAGTGCAAAGTGCCTATAAAGGCTAAAACTCAGGTGTTGCATCCCAGGGAAGCAGAGTTACAGGCAGCCGCACGCCGTCACAGGCAGCTGAGTGCTGTCTGAGTGGATGTTAGGAGCTGAGCCCTCATCCTCCCTACAGAGCACATGCTGCTGCTGATTGCTGAGTTATCTCTCCAGGCCTGCAAAATTCGTTCGGATGGTGCTCTCTGGGGTGTATAAGGGGTTATATAAGCTGAATAAGGGGTTAATTCTGTCTTGGAACACTTACGTTAACTGAGAAGCCTTTTTCCCCCCAGACAATGGTGACGAGTTGTTCATATTAAGTTGGAAGGGATTCCTTCTCCCTAACTATATGTACTACCTGGCCTATAGAGACTCACCAGGTAGTGTCCTTCTCATTCCCTGCCAAATATCCACCTACAGATGATTCCAGTTAGCTTAACATTTCATTGTCTGGGAAGGCTTTTCTGGTTTTTTGGGACCCGGCTTCCTTACGCCCAGCTGTCCTGGAGCTTACTCTGTCGACAAGGTTGGCCTTGAACTTATGAAGATCTGCCTGCCTCTACCTCCTAAGTGCTGAGATCAAAGGCCCATGCCACCTGGCCTGGAAAGGCTTTTTACATGAAATAGCTTAGGGAGCCCCATGCAAATACAGCGATTTCACTGGCTGTCTCAGTGAAATCAGTGGTAGAGTGCTTGCTTAGCATGCATGAGCCTGGGAAAAACAGAAAGTGACTAAAATAACAGTAGAATAAAAACTAGAAGTCGATGGCAGATGGATTCCAACTGTGCTAGGGCTAGCGCCATCTCTGCTGCTTTTTCCTGTCATCATTAGTGGGCACACTTATCCAACACTATGTTGTATTACCTCCTGTGTGGTATAATTGTCCCAGCTATACACTTGGCAACTGCGACTCATATACCTCTGAAACTCTTCCCAGAAAAAAGGAAGTGTCCCACAGTCAATTAGTCCAGTGACAGGCCATCAGCAATCACAGTGGAAGGATATGCTGGTCAGACTGAAGGAAACAGTGATGATTTACCTAGACAGACTTGCTCCTTTTAGTATCATTTATAAACAAAAAGTATATGTGCGTATATATTAAAGCACACATATACATACATATGATACCATCCAACTTGACCTATTATATTCAAAATGTCCATCTTGAGAAATAATCTGGGGCCAGCTAGATAACTCAGTAGGCAAGAACCTGGCTGATGATCTGAGCACACTTTCTGGAATCCACATGGTGGAAGGAGAGAAATGACTCCAGTAAGTTATCCTCTGACCTCCACATGTAAAGCATGGCATTCATGTACACGTATGTGTGCGTTGGTGCGTGCACACACAGATGCACAGATACAACTAAATAGTTTTTTAAGGAAGGAATGTGGAGTCAGATGTGGGAGAGAACTGTATTCCCAGGACTTGGAGAGTAGAGGCAGGAACTTGACGCCAGGCATAGTTAGACCCTGTCCCAAAACCTCAAAAAAGGAGGAGGGAGGGAAGAAAGAATTTGGAACTGAGAAATAGTAGCACTTGTCAATGTAGATCAAGGCAAAGGATCCTCTGATGGTTGTCCTGCCTGTTCCTGAGCAAGGCTCAAAGCATGTTCCACATCATAGGTTTGACTCAACACCTGGCTTTTTCCTACTTTTACATTTTATGTATGTATGTATATATGTATGTATGTATGTATGTGTTTGTTTCTTTGTTTTGTCGTTGTAAGCTTTAGTTTGCTATTTATTTAAGAGAGGGCCTGACTATGTAACCTTGGCTGGCCTGAAATTGCTACAGAGCTTGCCTGTCTTGGATGGGATTAAAATGTGCACTGCCATGACAGGCTACTTTCACATTAACTGGCCATTTGGGACCATTTTGCTACTTCCATTTGTGTTTTGTTTATTAAGTGGAAGTCTTTCAAATTCTTCCCTGGCCTGATTAAAAAATAAATTATTAGTAATAAACAAAACTTGAAAGATTTACAACCAACCCTAAGGACATTGATGTCCAGACTTCGGTCCATATATTTCTTCTTCTCATATTTATCTCGAATAAATCCTTCAACAGCTCTGCAAACACTTATTAAGGATGAACCAAGAACCGTGTCTCCATCAGTAGGAATGTAAAAGATCAATTTGTCCCCCATGCCAATGCTCTCCCCTTTCCTTCCTGCCTGGTTTCCACATACCCCCTCCCCCCAGGATTCCTGCTTCCTCATATACAGTTTCCCTGACCAAAACCTTGAAATCACTCCTTCCAGGTTACTGCAGGCAATCACCACTTCCTGATTTCCCTTTAGAGTAATGACAACAGCAAGTGGGATGAACCTCTGTGGCTGATGCAGGAAAAGAAATCAATGATCTGTTTAAGGCCCCTGATCAACAGACTTCAAAGGCACCTAAAAGCCTTTCAAAAATAAGCTTAGGCCCTGCTGCCAGACTCTGACTGCCAGATCTCTTTCACATAACAGGTCCCACCAACATCAAACACTAAAAAGGCAGTCTGCAGAGTTCCTTGAGAAACACCACCTTCAAATGGGCTTGCTCTGGTTTGTCAGCCCGTGCTGAGGGAATGGAGGAAGAGCAATATGGATAAACCAGTCAACGTCAATACTTTTATACAAGATATTTAAAAAGCAGTGCCACTCTTGCCAATTGCCAGGGTTCAACAGAGCACAGTAAGCCATTCTTCTCATCAAACAATAGTATCAGTGACTCAGAAACTATTGGAGCTGTCACTCTATGGAAGGACTCACACTAAAGTCACTGCAGCCCTAATTCCCTAGCTTTTCCTACTTGATGCTAGATGGTTGTCCCAGTGTCAGCACATAAGCACGTTTTTGTTTTGGTTGCAGTAGAGAGAAAAACCAGTCTTTAGCTAATCCATGCAGAATGACACAGTCTTATCTCAGGCCTTGAAGGCTGTCTGGCTCTTCCCAAACATCAAAACTGCACTCAGCTATCACTCCAAAAAGATACGGGTCTATCTGAGGTCGCCGAAAGGTCTCGGGAAGGTAGGCTTCATAGAGTCGGTTTGCTTTTCCGTTCCCCATCTCTTGCATGCACTGCAATGAAAGACAGCAAAGAGACAGGAGGTGAGTCCAGGAAGTGCCTTCATCCAGCCAGTCCTCCCACTGCGCAGATGAAGAGTCAGCTTCAGAGAGTGGCACAAGCAAGGCCTAAACTTGTGGGTTCTGTTTCCCAACATTTGGTCCCCACAGCTTCTTCCTCTCCACAGGTCTGTGCAGCCAGAAAAGGACATCTAATTCCCTGGGACTTGATAGCCTCCGATTCCCTCAGGTTTGGTTTGGTTTTGTTTCTAATTGAAAGTTGTGTCTAAAAGACACAAATAATTCAGGAATAATTCATTTGAAAACCCAAGCTACATCTCTATCCATCAGATTTCTACAAGACCAGCACTAACAGGTGCTGTAAGTTCTAAGTTAATACAAGTTTTTTCTTCTGGCAGTGCTGATGCTAGAACTCAGGGCCTTGTACCTGGTAAGCAACTGTTATACCACTAAGCTACACCCTTAGCCCTTCTAAACTTACACTTTTATCTAACTTACTTAGTTCTGTTATGAATAAGTGTATTTTCCATTTAGTATTTAAATAGACCTCTATGCTGGTTAGTTTTAGTTGTCAACTTGATACAATGTAGAATCACCTGGGAAAGGAGTAGCAGCTGAGGAGTTATCCAGACCTGACTGACCTATGGGCATGACTGTGGAGGAGTGTCTTGATTGTACATTGATGTAGGAAGACCCAGCCCGTTTTGGGCAGTACCATTCCCTAGGCAGAAGTCTCTGAACAACACTAAGATAGGCGAAAGCCAGCTGAGAGCAGCATGGATTTGCTTCTCTCTACTCTGCCTGTTGAGTGATGGGACAAACTACTCAAATTCCTGCCTGGACTCACCCAGAATATTGGCTTGTAACCTAGAGCCTTTCTTCCTCATTTGTGTTGCTTTTGGTTAAGGTGTTTTATCACAGAAATAGAAATGAAACTAGAAAAAAAATATGTCACTCACCATGTTAGAGCTACAATGGTCTGTAAGTACAGTCTGAGATCATTTCTAACACAATGAGACCTCTTCCAACAGAAATGAAACAAAATCTCCTATTCCTACTATTAACATTAGCAAGTGGTTTTCTTTGTGTCCTCCTTCCTTAATACCCCTACCCCCCTATACACACACACCAAAAAAAGGGAGAAAAAAAAAACTTCAAAAAAGGGTTTAAACATAGGAAAGAAAATAAAGAACAATGAGTTAAACTAAAAAGAAGGCCTCAGGCTCTCGGGTAGCATTAGTTTATGTGTCACCACCAGACCATCAAGCTGACAGGAAGCCAGATTTATATATGCATTTTAGCTACATAACATTATGCTAAAGCTGGAATCATAGTTCAGAGGCACAGCTCAGAGTATCTGCCTAGTGTATGTGAGGCTCTCGCTCAGTCTCTAAAACAAGGAAGAAAATGAGTAGTTTATGGTTTGGAAATTTGTTTGTTCTTTTTAATGCTGGTGATCAAAACCTGCAAACTTCCTACAGGCTAAGCGAACGCTCCCTCACTGAGCTATACCCTCAGCCCAGAAAGGGTTTTTGTGGTTCTGTTCCTTTGTTTTAAATGGCTGCCTACATACATCTAAAACTACAAGTGTTCTATCTGTAACTGCCAAAGGTCCCACCATCTTGAAAGAATAATAATTTTATCTAATAGAAAAACACACCTATAATCTCAGTTCTTGGGAGGCTAAGGTAAGTACAGAAAGAGTTAGAGGCTTGCTTGTCACAAAACAACAACAAAAATAAAAATTTGCTGGGTATAGTAGCACATGCTTTTAATTCTAGCACTTGGAGGGTAAAGACTAGGAGATCTCTATGAGTTCCAGGCCACCTAGTGAGACCCTTTCCCAAATAAGTAAATAAATACAATAAAAGTTAGAATTTGTGTTAGACAACTATAAGTTTTCCTTCTCCTTTTTCTTCACCTTCATGATCAGTTTAGCATTCAACCTGAAACTGCTCTTACATGGGTACAAAAGAAGCTGGCTACAGGCTCTGCTGGTACCTGAATCTGTTCTTGAGTCCACTGGTCGAGGTTCACTGATTTTACCCTGGATATATGCACCCCCAAATTCCTGTGGATTCCAGCACACCGAATGCAGATGAACACACCGATGTTCCAGGAGGCCCATCTTGGCCCTGTGAAGAGTGAGACAGGACAGTCATGTACAGATTATGAGAATGCCCCAGCTCATCTGTGTTACTTAGATTATCAAGCAACATTTCGGCTAAAACCAAGTGAGATTTTACTGCAATGACCTTTCTACTGACTTTTATTCATTCCTGTAGATCAACGTTTGACTTTCAGCTTAAACTCTGAGTATACAGTACAGAGGTTCCCAGGGCAGTCACACCACTGTGCGGTGATCACCATTCTAAATCCAGAAAAGTTTTATCACTCAAATCCCAAACCTACTAGCAGGTAGCAGGTACTCTGCATCCCGCTCCCCACTGGCCCTTAGTTCCCAGTCCCTGTCAATCACAGGTCTATTTTCTGCCTAGGACTTGCCAATTTCAGACATCTAATATACATGGAACTATGTAATGTGCAGGCACAAGACATGTTTTTAGTGTCTAATCAGTGCTAAATTATATGTCATAGTACTTTGTCACTTGTATGAAGAAAACTCCCAGGAGAGTGGTGGAAAGCCACATCTAAGTCTCTCTAACCTGGCACCTTACACCAACAGTGGAAGATGCTGTAAAGGTGAGGGGCCTGGATTCAGCTTTCTTCCTAAGAAAAAGGATACATGCATTGCAGGCCAGCCAGGCTCATGCTGAAACTGAAAACGCTGTTATCCTCTCCTTCCTCAGACCTATAAAATATGCATTCACATTAACCTAACAAGATCCCTCAGCTGGGCTGATGTCCCTACTTTACCCCACTACAGAATTATCTAGATTCAGAATTGCCAGATAATGGATGCTTATTAGTACAAAGAGAAATCTCACATATAAGTTAAAAAAAAAAAAACTGTTATAGAATCTCCTATCCCCTGACAGTTCTCTTCACCCTAATAATATCTCTGTAAAATCTCCAAACTGTTTCTCATAATTTTATATGAAAAAAAAGACTTATATGACAGTTACCACAGACTGACTGGAAAATCTGACATGGTTCCTTCTCCATCATTCCTCAGAAACTAATGACATGTATTGGGCACAGTATCAAAATGAGAGGTTAAAGTGATGCCAATGCTGCTGGCTTTCTACAGAGATTAGCAGGACCTGTGCTTGGAATAAGAAAGCTGCCCAGCCTGTGGTATTTGACAACAGTATTGATAAACAAGTGCTAGAATCTTGTGAGAACTCTTAGAAATCTGAATCCATTATTATTAGAAAGATACTATTTTGACTCAGGTAAAAATCCATTACGGCAAAATTCAGAAGCACAGGAGGTGCAAGTCTTCCTTGTCACCACCAGAGGGTGCTCTCTGCTTGGAAGTTTATTGCTATTTTCACTGGTTCAGGTTTTAAACTTCTGAAAGATCTTCAATCTCTCTAATCGCTAGCTGATTGCACAGTCTTCCACAGACTACGAGACATGACCGATGTACTTGTTTCTGGGGTGTCATACAGATGCAAAAGGAAAGAGCCAAACCAGAGTGAAGGAGGTTTCTCATGGTGCTGAATTTCTGGTTTTGTTTCTACCCTATGATCTTTAAATTTTTTAATGGGACCAACCAAATAGCAATTATTTCATACTTCTTTGGCATTTTTTCCTGTGTTCTAGATTCGAAAGTTTTGAAATCAAGATAGCTAAGATGGGGCCAGTGAGATAGCTCCACAGGTCAAGGCACTTGCCACCGAGGCTGGTGACCTGAATACAATCTCCAGAATCTACACAGTAGAAGGACAGAATGAATTCTCACAAGGCGCCCTCTGGTCTCCACACATGCAATAGGACCCCACCCACACAAACAACACAACACACACACAATGAATGAATGAATGAATGAATGAATGAATGAATAAACAAGTAAACAAACTTAATAAAATTTTTGGAAAGAAGTTAGCTATGGAAGATTAGGCTCTCTGCACTCTGGGTCTAAGTCAAGAGAAAGCAGTCTACAGCCACCTAAGATACCAGCATCACTGTGGGATCTCCAGACACTTGCAGTCTTAAAGTCTTCCTGCCCCTGAGTCTACACACTTGCAAAGACCCCAGAGTAGAAATACAGGCAACTACCTTTTCATAACAGCCAGATGACAGCCTCCCTTCCTCTCCCACCCCCCAGTCTTCCCTCCCAGCATCCCTCCCACACTTCTCCAGTGAGATGGTGACACTTCTCATCTCTACCTTACTCAGTCTCTCTCCCTCACCTGACCTCCCTGAACCTGAGTCTAAACCAATGACCTCATGCATTCCAGGCTAAAGCTCAACCACAGCCCTTCAACCTGAGTTCTCTTTCAGTTTTGAGCAACTAGACTTATCAGTCACCAACTACATAACCCATAAGAGTCCGTGAAACCAAGTAAGAAACAGGTTACTTATGGGCTAGGAGTGGAGCTCAGTAGTAAAGCACTTGCCTAATGTGCTATACTTTGGGCTCAAGCTTCAACACTTTCCCCTAGTTTATATGGCTGAAAATGTGGGAAAATGGTATAGTTATTAAAAATATAGTCTGTGAAGTCAGAAAAGACTGCAACTCCATCAGTGATTACCAATATAACCTTGAGAAACTTGTACTTCCCAGGCTTCAGTTTCTCCATCTGTAAAATGTGTTTTATAGCACCTACTTCAAATTGCCTAGAACAGAGAGAACAACAATAAGTAGCAACTGCACATAAGAACATGATACAGAAGGATTCTAGGACACATTTCCCATCAATCTCCACCGAAGGGCCAGTAAACAGATCCACACATGTCTCCCCAACACTGTCCAATACTACAGAATGTTGGGGGGAGGGGTGATGTTTGTTGTGCTTTTTTCCATTTTGAGGCAAGATTTCACTATGTAGTCCTGGTTAACCTCAAACTTGTAGCAATCCTTCCTCCTCTGCTTCTGCAGTGTGGGATTATAGGCCTGTACCAAGTCGTGAGTTTCTCCACTCCCTTCATTTTAAAAT
The DNA here is from genome assembly GCF_900095145.1 of Mus pahari. NCBI lineage: Eukaryota > Metazoa > Chordata > Mammalia > Rodentia > Muridae > Mus > Mus pahari. Next base: position 72,086,308 of record NC_034595.1, read on the forward strand.
AAAATTTATTATATATGTTTTATGATATGCATGATACTGTAAAATACATGAAAATGGTTACTACAGTGGAATGGACTCATTCAGTGATCCAAGAAACACAAAATTTTAAACAACTTTATTTCCTCCAAAATAATCTAAAGTATATCAGTTAACCGCCCTGGCTGCAATCCTCTGCACGCAATCCTTGTCCGTATGCCAGCATGTGCCAGCACTCATACACAGATGGTCCAAGCTGCCAGCTTGGATGGGGGATGCTCAGATTCCACAGTGCTGGACATCACTGCTGCAAGGACTTGCAGCATCTGCTTACACCTGGTGACCCTGCAACTCTCCACAGAGACATCATCCTGAAACTAAGCCTGGAAAGAGGTGATGCGAAGTAATGTTCTGAACAGTTTGGAAGCAAAAGGAGTCTGCTGAGCACACTCAACAGGAGCTACCGCACCGGCTCAGGAGGTGCTGCTTACTTCACATTGACATGGAGTCATTCTGTGATGAAGAACACATGAAAACAAAGAAAGCATGGAGATTTGGTTGATCATTTAAAAAAAAATCAAGTATAAAATATACCCACCTAGTAAGGAAAAATCTGGGCTTGTACACACTGCACACACACTGATGCCTGAGGGCTTGTGGTTTCATATGTGAAATGGAAAGCATGCAAGCAATGTCCCGCTTGTATTCCACTCTGGACAGCACTATATCCTGAATACCTGCTGCAGCCCCACTGCAGCTTGTTACTAACCCCATGCCCCAGAGCTGCCAGGGCTAACACGGACATGCGAAGCAAGAATCTCTTCATTTTCTGTCTAGCCCTATTCGGTGTACCCAGAAACTTCCAGAATCTATCCATTTCCTTTTTAAAAAGATTTATTTTCATTTTATGTGTATAAGCATTTTGCCCGCATGTATTTAAGGATACTGTATGTGTGCCTGGTACCTGTGAAGGCCAGAATAGGGTGCCCTATTCCCTGGGACCCATCTTAGGGATGGTTGTAATCTACCATGTGGGTGCTGGGAACTAAACCCCAGTCCTCTACAAAAGCAGGAAGTGCTCCTAACCACTAAGTCACCTCTCCAGTCCCTCTCTGTTTTTTAAAGATAGGGTGTCTTTGTCACCCCAAATAGTCTTAAATTCACTGTGTAGTTAACGATGCTTCGCAAGTGCTGGTATTACATGTGTATAGTACCACCTAGGCTGTATGTGGTGGTATGCATTACACCCAGGCCTCTGTGACTGCTAGGCAAGCACTCCATCAAGTGAACTACCCTCTTATCTCTCACCTGCAAGCCCTCATTCTCCTAGTAATATTATGGACTACCTAGGTGGGCTTAGGTACTAGGGATACAAAGGCAGAGTTTCTATGCAGGCCTGGGCACTGACCTAGCACCTCAGACAGGCTACACCACCAGACCAATAACGAATCGGCCCCCCAGACTCCCACCAGAATCATCTCTAAAATCCAAGTCTGTACAGGTCAGACTCCTGACTATCGTCTTCCATGGAGTTTCCTACATTGGGGTAAAAATGTAAACTGGTGTGAATGGCACACAAATGTGTTGTACATGTCTCCAAGGGCCTTTTAATTTATTATTACTCTTTTATTGTTTTGTTATTTTGGGGACAGATCTTGTTATATAGCCCTTGGTAGCCTGGTACTTGCTGAGTAACCTAAGGTAGCATTCCTCTTGCCTTGGCTTCTTGAGTCCTGAGATCAGAGGTGTGTACCAACTACCTATCCTCCAAGGTCCTATGTATTTTCCCATGCCTAGACTCAATCCAGCTTTCTCTCATGCCCTCAAGGCACCAGTCTGTCCTGTCTGAAGGCTTTGTACCTACTGTTGCCAAAGCCTAAAGGCTCTTTCCCTGACCACCAGCCACCACCACTGTCTACATCTCACACTGTTTCACATAAAATGTTTTCTGCCTGCTGTGCCGGGTACAGTTCAGTAGCAGGGTCTGCTTCAGAGCTGTGAGGCCCAGGTTCCTTGGTTATGAATCTGCACTAGTTCACAGTCTTCCTGTCTTCTTTTTCATCTTACATCTTATTATAGGAAATGTCAACTACACAAAAGCAGAGCATAATTAACCACCAGCTTCAGCGATTCCAACCCACATCCCCCATCCACAAACCTCATATCAAATAGAACAATCGAAAGAAGTATATAAATCCCAACACCTTTCTACCTGAGCATATTTCAGCCTACATCTTTAAAACAGTAGTGTTTTTCTTTTTTCTTTCTTTCTTTTTTTTTTTTTTAAGTGCTATGAGCTTGGTCCTTTGTGTTGTCTAACTTATACCGTGCTTGGTTGTTATGTACTTATGATTGGGATTGTTCCACATTTCTCCCTGCCAAACTATAAGTGTCACAAGAGTTGAAGGCACTCACTGTCATCCTTAGGGCATAGCATAGCTCCCTGCACATAGTAGAGAGACAGAATTTTTTAAAAGCACATTTAAAGGTAAATAAATTCAGGGCTGAAGAGATAGCTCAGTGGTTAAGGTCACTGGCTGCTCTTCCAGAGGTCCTGAGTTCAATTCCCAGCATCCACATGGTGGCTCACAACCATCTGTAATGTGACCTGATGTCCTCTTCTGGTATACAAGTATACATGCAGACAGAATACTCATATTCTAAAATAAATAAATGTATCAAGGGAAAAGCAGGTAGGATACAATTGCTAAACTGTTCATTACTGTCAGGCATGCTGGAATATACCTGTATCCCAGTACCTGAATTCAGGGCCAGCCTGGGTTACATAATGAGACCAGTCTCCCTCCCACCCCCCTCAAAAAAGTTTATTATTAAATTTTCTATTTATTTATTTAGGATTGAAAAACAAAACAAAACAAAACAAAAAACTAGGGTCTCAAACTTTAGCCCAGATTGTCCTGGAACTCACAGCGGGCAGGCACTCCCGTTTCAGCCTCCCAAGTACTAGCACTACAAGTATGAGCCACTGTCCCTGACTTACTGTTACTTTCTAAAAACTAAAACATATATTGGTATACTACATAAAGGAACCATGAAGTTTTTAGCTCTCTGTTTGATTCAGAAATAGTTCTGTTCTGTTGAGTGTGATAGTGCACACTTTTAATCCTAGTGTTGAGGCAGCGGTATGTGGATTTCTGGAAGTTCAAGGCCAGCCTGGTCTACTTAGTTCAAGATCAGAGCTATATTTGACCTTATCTCAAAAAACAAAAAGAAGAAAAGGAAAAAATAAAGAAGAGGACTACTTCTATGATATATTGACTTTTAAAATTCAGTATTAAAATGTGTAAGAATCTATTCTAATATTGCTATCCAGGAAAAGTATCCAAAGTACACACTAAATAGCTCTGAGAAGTGGGATTAGAATTTTTTCTTTTAATTTAGCCTACCAGTAAAGGACACAGTAGTTTTCAACATGCAGAGCAGTCACAGGAGAGGGATGAGCTAACTCATGAGGCATTAGAGAACTGCACCCGTGAGGAGATGGTGGTTGTAGCACGGTCTGGAAAGAACTTTCTAACAATCAAGTTGTATGAAAACAAATGCAGCGTATCCAGAAACGGTTAAGTCCCACCAGGGGCAGAGGCTAGGATCAGCTCTTGGGAATGGCAGAGAATGAGCCTGTGTGGTAAATGAACAGGCTAACAGTGAAGCTCCCATCCTGTCCACCGTTAAAACTCTAGCAGATGATTTGAAGGTGATCTCTTTTCCTGTGATGAGAACTGCAGCTTGAGCCTCACACATGCTAGGCCAGGGCTCTACCACTGAGCTATCCTCCCCACACTGTAGGTGAATTTGGGGAGGAGTGGAGGTGAGGGGCTCCTTTCTTGTCACTATGACATTGTCATTGTTTGTCAAGGATGTAACAACTTAGGGAGGAATGATTCCTTCTGACTCAGGTTCAGGTTTTAGCCACCACTGTGAAGAGAAAAGCACAGTTCCCCACCAGGGTTAGGAAGGAGAGAGGAAATGCTTGCACTAGACAGCCTCCATTCTATCCCGGCCCACAGCCTCTGGGACAGTGCTGCACACATGCAGGGTCCCCTTCTTTAGTTAACCTTCTCTAAACTTTACTAACAGCCTAGCTACTCCATTTAGACTGAGATTAACTTCATGCTTCTTGACTATCATTCAATGGCTTTTAAAATGCCAGATGTGGCTGTAAAATGGCTCAGCTGGTAAAGGCACTTGTTGCTAAGTCTGATGAGGAACCCACATACTGGAAGGAGAGATATCTTCCAGTTGTCTTCTATCTCCATATGTGTGCCATGGCTTGTGTTCACACGGCATGTACATTGTGAATGTGTGTGTGAACAAGATAAAAAAATGCCAAGCAAAATTACCAAATTATAGACTTAATAATTATTAATGAAACTAAAACAGTCAAATTCAGTTCATGAGCCTGGAACTAGCACTAAAAACTACTTTAAATGTGATAATGTCCTGGTTGGGTTTTGTCACCTTGACACAAATCTAGACATATCTGGGAAGAGAGCATTTTAATTGAGAAAATGCCCCAATAAGACTGGCCTGTAAGTAAGTTTATGAGACATTTTTCTGATTAATGGTTGATGTGGGAAATTAAGTACAAGAGGCATATTTCCCAGCCTGCTTTTATTTATTCAAAAGTATCCATCCAGTTCCCTATTCCAAAATAAACAGTAAACAGTAACTTCTGTAAATACCAGTTTAAGGAACCATGAGATTGAAATAGGGCTTGCTCAATCAGGCTCTGCTCTCAGAATACTCTAGAAGAGAAGCCCTGTCCCCTCTGGGCCATTTTGCAAGAATGTTTCTGTCTGTCAGAGAGGGACATGGTCCAGTGCACAAAGTCAAGAAAAGAGTAGAAGCTAAACTTCTAAATGTCTAAGACAAAGAAAACGGAAACATTTCTCAGGTCACTTAAGGGATGAGAGAGATACTACACTAAGAAGTCAGGGGTACAGGGGCTGCAGAGATGGCTCAGGAGTTAAGAGCACTGGTTGTTCTTCCAGAGGACCCAGGATAAAGTCCCAATGCCCACACAGCAGCTCACAATTATCTCTTAACTCCAGCTCCGGAGGAATTGACACTCTCATACATGTATACATGCATACGTAAAGTAAAAATAAATAAATCATTAAAAGAAAAAAGGTTCAGAATTACAAAGAACCTTGGATGTCACTAAGCCCAGCCATCCACTGGATATAGGGGACCCTTCAGGTCAGTAGTTTTCAACTTGTCGGTCCCCCTTTGGGTCCCTCTTTCACAGGGGTATCATGACCCTTTCATAGCATACATCCTGCATATCATCAGGCATTTACATTACAATATATAACAGTAGCAAAATTACAGTAATGAAGTAGCAATGAAATGACTTTATGGTTGGGGGTGGGAGTCATTACAGCATGAGGAACTGTATTAAAGGGCCTCAGCTTTAGGAAGGTTGGGAACCACTGCTTCTTCTCTGAAGAGACAAGTAAATTAGGGACCATCCCAAAAGATAGCTGGTTCTACTGTCAGATGGCACAGACTCTTACAGAGAGAGGACTTGCTCTGGGTGGGTTCCATTCATCTATCTGGACCACTTCCATCTCCCAGAGCTTGCTCTTCACTCCTCTTAGTTTTACATGAGATATGCAAGACAATGGTGGAGGCTAGAGATTCTAGCAGAGGAGAGCTCCATTTCTTATATTTGACCAAAATACAAGCCAGCTGAGTCAACTTCATCAAGGCGATCAATCAAGGGGAACAGATGCAGCAGTTGACTGCTGTGACTTCAGTGGAGGTGCAAAGCAACCTCACATCTCCCAGGTAACTAGGAGAAGCGGGTTAATGAAACAGAACACTGCTGAGCACTCACTGACGAAATGATAGTCAATGTAGACCTATATCTATTTCAGCAGCCAACAGGGCTTTTCTCAGAACACCTGAAGACTTTTAACATCAAGAAATCAGCTGAGGTCTTGGACAGGAAAAGAAGGATACTTTGTCTTTCTCAAGAGTGGTGGCCTTGCTTACAAACCGAAGCTCCCTTGGCTTTCCGAAGCTCTAGGCCAGGGAAAAAGAAAATACCACTGAAAAACATACAAAAATTTCAGAAAGGAATACAAGTCCAAAGCAATCTAATAGCCAGCGTTCCAGGAAGTATCACCAAGACTTTTCTGTTAACCCTAGGGAACCTAGTACTTGCTCTAAACTAACCCAGTAACATGTTTGTACATATCTGGGTTTATCTGCCCGATTCTTGCAATCCACAGAGCTAAAGATAAGTGCTATCTGAACTATGCTACCCGACTTTAAGTCAGTTCAATTCTTTGAGAGTCAATTTCCTTGCCTAGATTAGATTATCTCTAATATCTAGCTCTTGTGAAAGATAGTTATAATGCCTCTAATTCATTAAGCTGCTAGGTCTGGTGGTGTGGTCCTAAAATACCAGCTACTTGCAATCCAGTAATCCCAGTCACTGAGATGGAAAGATTACAAATTCAAGGCCTATCTGAGTAGCTTAGTTTGACAGTGTCTTAAAGTAAAAAATAAATATAATATTAATAATAAATTTTAAGGGAGAGAAAACACTGGTAGAGTGCTTGCCTAGAATGTCTGAAGTCCTGAGATGAATCTCTAGCACACACACCCAATCAATGCAACACCAAAAATGCAACCATTAAAGTTCTAAACCAGGCAGTGGTGGTGCACACCTTTAATCCCAGCATTTGAAATGCATGGCAGGAGGAGCTTTGTGAGTTTGAAGCTAGCCTAGTCTACAGAAAGAATTCCAGGGCAGGCAGGGCTACACAGTGAAATCCTAGCTCAAAAAAAAAAAAAATTAAAGTGCTTAATTTTCAATAATTTAGCTCCACATCAGCCTTATTTCCCTGGCTTACTATTGCTAGGTAAGTAGGATTAGGTAAGTAGGTTAGGTTGAATGGAATAGTAATTAGTATATATACACGTACTAATGCTTCTGATGATAAGTAACTGTGTAACCAACCAGTCAGTACCATTTTTACTGAAATGTAGTCTTCAGACTTCAAGAAGGAAAGGGCAAGGTCCTAGTACATATTTTTGTTGGTCTGAAAAAGATATCCTACAAGGAATGTTCTGGTGGTCATTTTATCCAGAGACTATGTACCTGGAACCCCACTGTCAACTAAGTATGGCATAAATTCTTCCATGGTCTGGGTCTCTCTAGAGCCAATGCTTATTACTCCTCTTCTCGTTTCTATATTCCAACAGTGGCATCACTTTCTCCTAAGACTGTGACAGCAGTCATTCTCCTGTGACCCAGAGGAGCCTGAGAGAGTAATTCCTACCCACAGACACCTAAGGCATTCTTCTGATTCTGTGACAGGACGCATCAGACAGAAGTGCCTGGGTGTGGTGAGTTACTGATTCCACAAGAGTTTCCTATCTGCCACAAAAATCTACAGCTATTCACGTGGAAACACCATGTTTTAACTCATATATGTGTATGCAATTTTCATGTCAGTAATGCCTTAATTTAAAAAAAATATGTACAAGGCCTTGGGCTTAACCCCCAGCAACAAAGGAAAAAACAATCTTTCTAGATGGGTGGCTGTGCACAGCTATGGCAGGGATATCTAAAACCTTGGGATGGGGCCAAGTTTCTTGGCATTTCCTAGGGAAATTCTGGTATGTGGTGCTATGATTTTCTTTTTTAAATAAAAAAAGACATATTTTTAAGGAAAGAACAAAAAGTTGGCCAAAAGATTCCCTGCCTGTGTTGAAGAATCGTGTGAAGTCAATGATACCGGATGAATTGTCCAACCAAGAAAACCCTGAAGGTACTTCTAGTAGACACCGGCCCTCTAAACTTAGAAACCACTGAGTACAGTAAAATTGGATTTTTGCTTTTGTTGTTTTGAGACAGGTTCTGTGTAGTACTGGCTGTCCTGGAGCTCACAGAGATCTTTCTGCCTTTGCCTCTCCAGTGCTGGGATCAAAGGTGGGCACCACAAGTCCAGCAATCATAGTAAAATTGAATGAAAAGGCTAGACATGTATTTCTATTTTTGAAATCACACTTCTGAAGGGGCCGAGGCAGAACAACTTTGAGCTTTGGGTCAGGTTGGACCAAACAATAAGACCTTGTCCAAAAAAAAAAAAAAGGCAAAAGAGGGGGGAAAAGTCAGTAAACTTTAAACAGGCCTACCTCTTCACTTAAGCACACTTTCTTTTAAAAGAGGCACATAGCGAAAAGCATCATAACATGTTCAAGGCCAGGCTTGGTCCAAGCCAGATAGAGCTAATAGATCTTGTCTCAAAAACAGACAAACAGAAGTGAACCCTAACCTTTCCCCTTAGGTAGTGAGTGGCAGGAGAGTGGAAGAGACCTTTGAAGAGACCCAGTCACTTAAAAATTCCTCAAAAGAGCCGGGCAGTGGTGGCGCATGCGTTTAATCCCAGCACTTGGGAGGCAGAGGCAGGCGGATTGCTGAGTTCGAGGCCAGCCTGGTCTACAAAGTGAGTTCCAGGACAGCCAGGGCTATACAGAGAAACCCTGTCTCGAAAAACAACAACAACAACAAAAAAAATTCCTCAAAAGCCCTTCAATCCCCAGAGTCTAACGCCCAGAACACCGCCAGTGGCACAGGAATGAAGACCTTTCAAGGGAACTAATGGATGGCGAGCTTGAAACAGTCAGCCTTGTGACAGGTTCAACTACAATCCCGGAGAAGCCTCAAGAAAGAAGCACAGAGCATGGGAACTAAACAACTACTAAGCAAGTGGAAAGAAACCCAGCACAGGAGCCAACTAGGCTGTAAATAAAAAAGGAAACAGGCCTTGACTGAATGTGTTCTGGGAGGTAAAGTATGCCTACTGTTCTTGGAGTTGACTAAGTGGATGGTGGAAATTTGGGACTAGAAAAAGGGTGACTCAGGAGGAAAAGCACCTGGATTGAAGTCAATCCAGACACTCCCTGAGGCGGGCACGGAAAGGCTTTCAGAACTTCTTGCCCTTTCTGGATTGGCTGAAAATTTCTCCCAGAAGCCTTTAGGAAGCCATTCTCTCTACTGGGAACCCATGTGTGAAGCCCATGCTCTAGGCTGCTTTCCACAGAAGCCTTCTTTCTGATGTTACTCTCTCAGCCTCTCCTGGGCACTCATCCACAGCTGTTCCAATGTTGGTTGGTTTTTTTGTTTTGTTTTGTTTTGTTTTTTTAAATCTATCTGTCTGTCTATCTGTCTGACTGTTCCTTTAGGTTACAAAACTGTCGATTTAGGTAACTCTTAAAAACCTAAGCCATCAGCTGGGTGGGGTGGCACATGCCTTTAATCTCAGTACTTGAGAAGCAAAGACAGGTGAATCTCTGTGAGTTAGAGACCAGCCTGATCTACAGAGTTCCAGGACAGCCAAGGCTGCACAGAGAAACCCTGTCTCAAAAAAACCAACAAAATAAAAACTTGAGCTGGGGCTAAGAAAATGGCTAGATTGAGAGTTTTAAATATTTGCTGTGTAGGTGTGATGATGACATGAGTTCGAATCTCCAGAACCTATATAAAGTGGTAATCAGTAATCCCACTATTCCTACAGCAAGATGGGAGGTGGAGACAGGAGAATCCCTGAAAGTTTACATGCTGGCTAGCTTGGTGTATGCAAGGTAAACAAAGATGCTCTTCCTCAAACAAGGTGAAAGGCAAGGACCACCTGCTAAGGTGGACCACCTGCTGAGGCTGACCACCTGCTGAGGCGGACCTCTGACTTACAGATGGATGCCATGGCATGCACACACCGATATGTGTGTACCTTCTCAACGCTCTCCCCCCCCCAATCTTACACAGAAAATAAATAAATAAAACCTAAGCCAGGTAAGGCAGCAGATGACCGTAATTCTAGCATTTGTGGGGTAGAAACAGGAGGATCAAGAATTTGAGGTCAGCTTGGGCTACATGAAACCTTGAAGAAGGGAAAAAAAGCTCATAGAACAAGGCTGGAGAGATGGCTCAGTGTTAAGAACACTTGCAGAGGACCTGGGCTCAGTTCTGAGAGATTCAGCTCTTTCTTCTGGTCTCTGTGGGTACCAGGTATGCATGCAATACACTTAGAAACATGCAGACAAAATACTCATGGACATTTAAAAATGTACTTTTTTAAATAATATTTTTTGATTATTTTGAGATTTCACAACATGAACACAGAACACACTCATTTCCCAGTCCTCTCAAATCTGTCCCTCAACCTTTGTGACCCCTGTCTCAATAAGAAGAAAAATATTCCAATTTGTGTTGCCCATATACTCACTGAAACATGGTCAAACTCCCAGTGGCCAGCCCCTTAAAGAAAACTGAGTCTTTCCCCACCTGCACCCCCACAAAAGCCATCAATTGTGGAGAGCTACACTTCAGCATCCTTATCACAATTTTTAAGAGTTCTTTTGAAAGAATTCTGTCCATAGACTGTCACCTTAAAAACTATTTTTAAGCCCTACGTGGTGGCGCATGCCTTTAATCCCAGCACTCAGGAGGCAGAGGCAGGTGGATTTCTGAGTTCGAGGCCAGCCTGGTCTACAGAGTGAGTTCCTGTCTCGAAAAATCAAAAAAAAAAAAAAAAAAAAAAAAAAAAACCTGATATAAAATAGTAAAAAAAAAAAAATGAAATAAATGAAAACTAGTAGGAATATTTTTGTGAAAATGACTTTTTTATAGAGGGATGGTACAACTAAACATGACACATAGAATGTCAGGGGAGTAGATGTCTATAATGTTTTGTGTCCCTTGGCTAGCCCTTGATAGTTTGACTTTAGCTAATTCCCTCTGTACAAAGATCCCGATTAAAGCATTTATGAATAAGCTAGAAGAGTGGTGGCTGAGACGTGTTTCTCTGCAAAGGGGAAGGGGAAAATAAAAAATAGCTGCTTTCACTGGGAGCAGGAAGGAGGTTATTTCATGAGGTGCCAAACAGCAAGACTACCTCAGTACAAACGATTGTTTGGCTTGAAGGCACCATGTGGGCAATTACTCCAGCAAAAGCTCAGCTGGACTAGAAGCAAAGCCTGCCAGAACCCCAGGGCAGGGACTAACACATAACACAGGCTCAAGTGTCAGAGTCACGGTGCTGAGATCCCAGCGCATCCCTGCAAGGATGCCCAAAAACACAGCCTACTTTACTATGCACCATTCTGTATGACCCAGTGAAAAGTGAATTTAAAGAGAGTCGGTAGGAGAAAATTCAAAGTTATTCCTAAAGTTCTATTTTATAGCAAAAGTCCACAGGTAGAAAAGTTTAACCTAGCCAGTGGTGAAGGTGCATGCTTTCAATCCCAGCACTTGGGAGGCAGAGGCAGGTGAAACTCTGAGTTCAAGGCCAGCCTGGTCTATGGAGTAAGTTTCAGGAAAGTCAGGTTACAAAGAAACCCTGTCTTAGATAGATAGATAGATAGATAGATAGATAGATAGATAGACAGACAGACAGAAAGACAGACAGACCAGCCCTGAAAAATATACATATAAGCAACATTGTAAAACTAAGCAGGTTGTATTTAGGAGAGAGAGGATGAGAACACATACACATATTTATAATGACAATGAAAAAAGAGGCCATGAATTTGAAAGGGAGCATGGAGTGCTATAGGGAAAGTTTGGAGGGAGGCAAGGGAAGGAAGAAATGTCATTATAACCTCGAAAAGTAAGGGGGGGAAAAAACCCTGAAAAATTCAGAGAGAGCATGCCTACTGGGAGGGGGACACTAGAGAAAGATGACATGGAAACTGATGGGGGGCTTTTTATTCCCTATCCGTAGGATAGATTCCTCTCCATCTACCCAAGTTAATCTTCTTCACTGGGTAGCTGAAGGGCTAACTGTCATAGCACTGGATTCTCACACAAGACCCAGTCCTGGCCCATGATTCACATTGCTGACTTAGTCTCTGCACAGAACTGCTTTCCTACATGTCAGTCAGTACCTCAGCCAGTCACTAACAGCAGCCTGCGGTAAGATGAGTAGGCACAGACAGCTGAGCTAATAGCTACATAGCCACTTCAAAGTCAGCCAGCTGCACCCGATATTTCAAAACTTGATATTATCATCTAAGTCCCTCACAATCAAGTGTTAGCACTTCCTGCACAGAGGAGCACTGAATACAAACCTGCTGATAAAATGAGTGAAAAGCCACAGGGGAACAACATGAAAACTGACAGTAAAGCCCACCCACATCCAAAGGGAAGAGTCCGACCCTTGTCCCTCTGGACCTAGAGTTCCCAACCAAAGTACGTTCTCCTTTAAGGGAGAACCCAGATGTCTCCGGAAATTATTGTTGGTCACAACTGACAGGTAGGAGGTGGAAATGTGCTAGGCATCTAGAGGCCAAGGAGTGCTGATAAATGCCCCAAATACACAGGGCAACCCCCACGAGGAATTACCAAAATGTCAATAGTGCTGAGGTCAAGAAATACTGCTCTAGAGCAATCAGTCTTAAGCCTTTAGATTGAAACAGGCAAGATAGGAAAATACGCCAATTCTGCAGAAAATTTTCTCTTGTCCTGTGACAGATAGGCACTTAGAGTCAAGTTAGAGCTTGATGGGTGCTCTATAGGCCTATGTGTCAAAAGCTTGGTCCCTGAGTAGCACTCCAGGGAGATGATGTAGCATATGAGAAGTGGGGCTTCATGAGAAGTCTTCAAATCATTGGGTGTCTACCGTCAGAGGATGTTGCGAGATACTCGTCTCATCCTCTTCATTGTTTCCTGGTTTTGTCAAACCACATGCTGCAGTCATGATGTACTGTCTTTGTCACCGATGGACCCTCCAGAAATATGAACCAAAACAAACCTTTCTTCTTAAAAAAAATAGACTTATTTATTTATGTATATGTGGGTTTTGCCTGCAGGCATGCATGTGTACCATGTGCACAGCCTGGTGCCTGTGAAGGCCAGAAGAGGGCATCAGACCCTCTGGAACTGGAGGTACGATTGTTGGGTGTAAGCTACCATTTGGATTCTAAGAACTGAACCTGGGACCTTTGCAAAAACAGACAGTCCTGTTAACAGTAACTGCCCCCCCCCAACCCCGCAAGTCTTTTCTCTTTATAAGACAACTGCCTAGGATTTCTTGATATAGTGACAGAAGGCTGACTAATACAAATGTACAACTCTAAACTTGGAAAGAACCTTAAAGACTCTATAGTTCAAACACAGATAGAGAAACTGAGCCTCCAAGAATTCAAGTTCATCAAAGAAATGATCATCAGTTCAACTGGAATTAGAATTGTTTTTACTTATCCCTAAAATGGGAGGTGCTCAATAATAGTTACTAAAGTAATACCTCATTCTTTGTGCAGCTAGGAAATGTAGCATCTGAGACTAAGGGTGAAGACATATTCATGTCTTTCCACCCACTCTCCTCCACTTCCTCAAAAGGAAATCTAGAAGGACAAGGACCTCAGGACCAGGCAGCCAGGCAAGAGAGGTTTCTCACCCGTTCCCAGCAAAGCACAGGCTTTTCACCCAGGCAGCAGCTCTATACCAAACCTTCTGAGCCAACAGATGAACTTTGTGGTCCAAAGGGAGCTTTTCCCACAGAGCAGAGTAGATCCAACCAATGGCAAACACAAAGAAAAACAATGTCATTTGCCCAAATCACATCCATATCTAAACAAGTTAGACAGCTTTGGTTTCTAAACAAACAGCAGCATAGAAATTAATTCTGAGATGAAAGCACAAATGGCTAGCCCAGTGGTGAATATTAGTCACTAAAACAGCCCTGCCTAAAAGGGAGATCAAAAGGTTTGCCCTTTCACACAGAAGACCTATCATGGCATTTCAAAGCTGGGCACATCAGAAGCAAGTATGAGATTTACATATGGAAAGATTTGGCATGGGGTAGGGCAAAGATGGCAGCCCAACAGAGACAGATCTGAATCCAGAGACGAGGATAAGACTCTTAAGAAACTAATCACAGCTTCCAAGGAGTCAAGGCAAGGTTCTTCAATTAAGCAAACCTGTTTCAGTGGGCACAAAGAGAGCTTCTAGGACTGCTGAAGGATACTATTAATCCCACCAGAACAGTGTCTAAATATTTACTCCCATCCACAAAAGGGCTAAAGCACTGCTATTTCAGCCTCCAGTTTCACCCCCTGGCTACACTGTCCCCCAGATGATGAGTCTGTCACAATGAAACCTCCTACAGAGGGCAAGGGATCAGCTTTGTGACAGCCTCCAGCTTTCATGTGGTACAGATGCCAGAAGCACACAAATGAAATGCTGCAAAGAAGCAATTACCACAAAGCAGCCACGAGATTCACCTCTCAGCTTCCTAGAATGTCACAGGTCTCCAAGCAGCCGAGTGAATAGTGTGAAGGGGACTGTTACAAATCAGAAGAATAAGATCTGAACACACAGCAGCAGAAAAGCACCATCTGTGGTAGGCACAGAGACACTGCCAGCCAGTGTGCATCAGCTGTGCACACAGAGACATAGTCCATTGTCTTTGTTTACAGTCTAAGAAAACCCTTACTTAAAAACCAAAAAATTGTAGCAATTATTATTCCCTTTTTAGCACAGTAGGGCCTCTAACTGGCCTTTCCAGTGGATGGGTTTGAGTGAAGGAAGTGTGTATGAATACCTAAGGGGCTAATCATGGTGTGACAACACTTTTCCAATAGGCAGGGTATGGTGTGCTGACCCTCCCGCTGTGATGTGACACATAAAGCTGCCCTGTGCTGCCAGGACTTCCCAGCTCTCTACTCCTTGTCTCAACAGATGTCTACGGCAGTGAAGCATTTCAGAATGTAGCCCCTACAGCAAAATCATCACCAAATGGTTCCAACCCAGGAGATGCCACCCAACGTCCTTAGAGGGACCCATAATTACTTAGACTAAAACATAAATAACTTACCAGTCTAGTAGTAGCACAAAAATTTACATTGCAGTATTACCTATAATGATGAAAACTGAAAACACAAATGCCCAACATTTACTGTTACATAAATGATGAAATGCTCCCATGATGGAGTATGCTTTTGTAAATAGATAAATAAAGAAATGAACAAATAAATATTTTACATGTTTTTAATGTCACCAGAATACCTATGATAAATGTTAAATGAAATAATAATGTCATAAAAATTGATGAAGTACAAACTCAAATAAATAATGAAGAGTGAGAATTTTAGGAGCTATCATCTGCATGGTTCTGGTTTTTCATACTTTCCAATTATTTTATTATGAATATGAGTAAGTGCTATAGTCAGAAAAAATGGCGGCTCTTAGCTCTGCTTTTAAAGGCAACAGCTTCTAATGCTCAGAAAATAAGCACACTTCCCCACTCCATAAATCTCATAAGATTAAAAAAAAAAAAAAGCAAAAACCCTGTTCTAGGAGTCTGTTCCTATGGCAACAAGTCTTCCCCTCCCCCTTAAATACATGAGCAGTCTAATGAAATGAGAATCTATTTTCACTCTGCCATAATACAGACCCTCAATTCGAGTTCCTTGTGCTGAGCTGCTTCTGCTCAGACAAGGCTCCGACCCAAGGATGATACTCGGGGCAACTAAACTGCATCCCCTGGTTCCAAAGCTTCATTTAAAGATGGTGGTTGCTTTCTTGTATGAGCTGGAAACACACAGCAGTCCCACTACAAGGAAAGCCTTTTCTTAGATTTCCCCTGTCTGCAGTAATTCCTCTTGCCAAATTCCCCATGCCCACTTTCAGAGTGACAAAGCCAAGCTCTGTGCCAAACAGCCTATTCTGAATAAATACACTTTCAACCCTGGTGTGAGAGCCTGACTGATTCTTTTTAATTCTTGATCTTCTTAATCAAGCAGACTTGATAAAGAGAATTAAAAAGATTCGGTCAGGATCTCATGATGGGCTGAAAGTTTATTTGCTCAAGTCTGCTCTGACACTATAATTCATTTCCAACAGCTCTGCTGTTTGTAACCTGACAAGGACGAGGGTGCTTGCTAGCTCATCTTTAAAGGCTGTGTCAGTTAGCACATAAACTAAAGTATCAACAGGGATAGAAAGTCCCGGAGGCTGCAGATTGCAGACTAAGACCTCATACTCTACATAGAAAGTTCTATAAGAAATGATTTTTCAAAAGCTTAAGATGTGCCAGGCATGGAGACACACACCTTTATTCCTAGCTCTTGAAGGAGGCAAAGGCAGGCAAATCTCTTTGTCTGAAGATAACCTGGCCTACAAAGTGAATTCCAAAATAGCCAAGACTACATAGAGAAACCCAAACAAACAAAAACCCAAAAACAAAAACAAAAAACAAAACAAAAAACAAAACCCCAAAACAACAACAACAACAAAGCAAAACAAAAAACAGCATAAGAACTCAAACACCGTCAAAGTGATATTAAAGCAAATTCTTTCAAGTCAAAACCAAAAATACAAGAGAACTAATTTCTAAATCTACACATTCGGGGACTTCCAGTCAGATAAGAAAAGAGGAAGAAGTTAAAAGCAACACCAAGCTGTGTGCACTTGGGGCAAACAAGGTGAAGCACACGAAGCCACGGCTACAGACGGGTACTTTGGAGAGAGGCTGGGGATTTATAGTCTAGCCTTCAGTAACAACTGCTGCAAAAGAGAGCCTGCTAGTTGGGTCTTGTCACCTTGACACAAACTAGAATCATGTGGCAGGAAGGAACCTTAACTGAGGAAATGCCTCAGCAGTCTGGTCTGTGGGCATGTCTACTGAGGTATTTTCTTGATTGTGGATTGATGTTCCAAGGCCCAGCCCACGGTGGGCAGTGCCACCTCTGGGCAGGTGCTCCAGGGCCTTATAAGAAAGGTAACTGACTGACTGTGAGCCTGGAAGCAAGGCAGTAAGCAGCCTTCCTCATGCCCTGCCACTGCTCTTGCTTGAGTTCCTGCCAGCTTCCTCAATGATGGGCAGTGGGACATGCAAACCAGATTAACCTTTTCCTTCTCAAGTTGCTTTTGGTTTGTTGTTTATCACAGCAACAGAAGGCACACTAAGAGAAACAGCTCTCTGAAGAAAGGAAGGAAAAGAAAGATACTTTACTTACTACAGTCCCAACTATCCTCAGGCAGAGCAGTCTTCCTCCCTCCTGAGTCCTTTACTATCCTCTATATACCACAAAATGGGACCATACCCATTCATTCAGCTGGGGCAGAGAAAAACAATGACAGGAAGCCACAAAGATCCAGTTTAGGACTAATACATTTCCTGTAAAAGCTGAGTGGATGTAAGGGGGGGGGGGAGAGGGAGAGGGAAAGAGGGAGGGAGGGAGGGAGGGAAGAAGGAAGAAAGGAAGGAAGGAAAGACAGAACAGAACAGAATCTTTCTGCATGGACTTGTAAAACCTAGTATGTTTCAAAACTGTATTCTCTATGCACCTAAAACTAACCTGGGAGGCAAAAACTGTCCAACATCTATGTTCACTGTCAATGAAAAGAAGGAACAAAAGAAAATCCTATTCCTCCACAAGTCACACGTTGGGGAAGTGGGATTCCAGGGCAGGTTACAGCCACACAAGCAGGAGTGTGGGGAAGGTGGAGAGTTGACAACTGAATACAACCCCCACAGCAACCTTACATTGCTGGATGGCCACACGTGAATTTGGCTCATCTCTAGGGCTTTCCACTGGGGAAGGACCTGCCGTTCAGCCATCAGCAGACCAGCATCCATAAGGCCTGTGGGGAAATACAGGATTCAGAAGAGTGGGGTAGGGAAGGAGAAAGTTGAGAAAGAGAAGAGTCAAACAATAAGAAATAATTATCACTATAAAACATGAAGCTTTACAACGGCATAGATGTGCCTTTAAGATGTACCTTTAAAGACTAGTAGTCTGGCTGAAAAGAACTGGTGTTCTGGGGAAACATCTCAAAGGTAGCTGTAGCTGCAGCAGTGCATGCCTGTAGCACTGGTACTTCAGAGGTGGTTACAGCATGGTCAGGAGGTCAAGGCACCCTCAGCTATGTAGGGAATCTGAGACCAGCCTGACCTATGTGAGGGTCTGCTTCAGTCTCTTTAAAATTATTTACTTACTTATTATTTAAAATATAAAACCTAAGCCAGGCATAGGATCACTCAGGTGATCCTAGCACTTAGGTGTCTTTGGTAAGAGGACTCCCCAAGTTAAAGGCCAGCCTGGGCTACTCAGTGAGTTCAGGATGGTCAGAGTTAGAATAGCAAGACCATGGTCTCAAAAGAAAATAAATAGAACCCAAATGGCATTTAATTGTGTCTGTGAACTACAAGAATACCTGTCAAAAAGAAATCAATTTTTCAGAGAAAAGTAAAAAAGAAATGAAACTTGGGTGATTCTCACAGTTGGTGACAATGACATTCCCTTAATCTGTGGAAAGTAACAGCCCCAAAACAAACATACTCACACTGCACCAAAACCTTTCACTGGCCTAGTTCCACCAAAGCCATTAACGTGATCAAAGCCCAAATGCAGGTGACCTGATTCACAGAAAAAGCACTTGTAGAAAGTGCTGAACCAGGATCGCCTACGCAAATGCTCTTATAGTCAGGAAGAGAATTAGCAGCCATAACTTGGCAAGCTTTGCCTTTATATGGAGCAGTGACGTGCCTTGCAAGACTATATACTTTTCAGGCTTAATACAGAAGGAAATAGATTTAGTGATGTCACATTTTTTTTTTCCCAGACAGGGTTTCTTTGTGTAGCTTTGGCTGTCCTGGAACTTGCTCTGTAGACCAGGCTGGCCTCAAACTCACAGAGTGCCTTTTTCACCTAGTACTGACTAACCTAACCCAAGTTCTTGGGAGACACCAGACACCAGCCTCCAAACACTCACTGACAAGCTGAGATTAAAAAGGCACATGGCATAAGGAAAAAATTAACCCCACTGCAAACGCCTGACTATCAAGGAGAGATTAAGCTCTGCCATGTTTTAAGACTGCCACAAAACTCGGTGCATCTTCGTATTAGTGACTAGTCACCCAGGTGAGAATGGGGCAATAAATATGCCTAGACCCTAGGCTTCCGAGAATTGGAAAAATGGAAATTTATTTTCTGATTAACGAGATGATAAACAAACCCACAGCTCCTGGTGGGTTCCTATCTCTTGTCCACATTTACCTGGGTAGCCCTTACCCCTAATAGCTGTGGGGATGATCACATCTTGAAGATGTTTTCAGTGCCCTTGTGTCTGTCAGTGCTTGGATCCCACCCTTATTTTACTCTTTCACAGGGAACCAACTACGTTTTCCAGCCTTTCCTGTCAAAGGGTTTCTGCATAATTTCCCTCAGTGAGAAGCCCTAGTAAGGATAAAGGGAAAGAGGGGAAGAAGTCAGAGTTTTCTTATTTGGCCTGGGTTCCAACTGCCACACCAATTCCTCTTTCCATGCTCTGGATCATACCACATGGTATGATCACTCCTGACACTTTCTAATTTCCTTAGCCACACAGTAGCTCTTGGATACCACAAATGCCTGGGATCTCAGCAGCCACTTAGCCACTTAGCTGAACCCAATTCCCTGACTACAGGGTTGTTTCCCTAACTGGTCCTTGACTGAGAACACTCTCTAGTAGGTATGTCAAATGTATTTTTAAAAATTACTTTTTAGAAAATAATTTTCTTTTATCCAAATGTCCTATAAAAATTTCTTTTGGTAAAGAAGAAACTATGTACAGATGAAAAGATTCACACATTCATTCATTTAATGATATACTTAGTCTGACCTTACCAAACCCTATCATTGCTTGGGAGATAAGTGAACATGACCCCAAGTCCCCCCCGGGCTTACATCCTAGTGGGCACTTCAAGTGTGGCAAATCACAATTTAAGAAGTTAACTGTGTACTGGAGATACTTTAGTGCACTTACAAACTTCTTGTCTAAAATGAATGAAACTCTGAGTTCAACTTTTAGCATCATGTGAGTCAGGTGTGGTGGCTACCTGCCTATAATCCTAGCACTGGGGAAGTGGGGATAAGAAGATCAGAAGTTAGCCGGGCGTGGTGGCGCACGCCTTTAATCCCAGCACTTGGGAGGCAGAGACAGGTGGATTTCTGAGTTCGAGGCCAGCCTGGTCTACAAAGTGAGTTCCAGGACAGCCAGGGCTCTACAGAGAAACCCTGTCTCGAAAAACCA
>NC_034595.1:72107321-72133142 GCF_900095145.1 Mus pahari
GTTGTGAGCCACCATGTGGTTGCTGGGATTTGAACTCTGCACCTTTGGAAGAGCAGTCGGGTGCTCTTACCCGCTGAGCCATCTCACCAGCCCTCCTCTTACCTTCTAAGTGTGGTATACTAAGCTGCCTCCCTCCAGGAGCCATATAGAACTTCCTTAAAATTCTACTACCCTATCTACTTAAACTGGCTACTTGCTCAAACAGGAGACCCCACGTGCTTTTGAATGTCCAGCGTGTTAATGTAACAGACTCTTGCTGTGCATCTTTTTAATGGGGATGTAACTGAGGAGTCTAACTGCTTAATATGTCACTAACCCTTTCTCCACAGCACTATCACAGAGTCAGCAAACACAGATGCAATGTACGCAATGAACACTGTGTCATAGCCACAATGCAGATTATTTTCGGTTGGAATTCGCAGGCAGAAGAACAGAAACAGACAATGACTCATGGGATGAACAGTTATATAGACAACTGTACCCAAGAAAGCTGCCACCTACATCCCATAATGACATCAGATGACAATGGCAGAAAGGGGGTAGTTTTCTAATTTATCTGGAAATTTGCTATATATATAATATCTGGAGATTTGCTACTAAGGAAGCACCTTACACAATCAAGAGGACATTGAAAATATTCCACACATGGCCTGCTTGAGTATGGGCATGTCCAGCTACATAAACAGCAGCCCTGGCTGTGGAGGTGACAGCACGACTGCTGGCATTTCATTAGGCTCTCCTAAGAGAAATTCATGTGTCCATGAACGTACACTGCCATACAGATGATGCGGGCACAATGCTCAGGCCTCTTGGACTACTTGGCAACCACCAAGCTTGTCATGCCTGTAAGACATAAAGTCCCACTAGAGAAGCAGATGGACCTACAGTGCTAGATGCATACAAAAGGGTCTAAAGCATAATACATATTCATAATCTCAAAGCCATAAAAAAGTCACCTGGAGAGGTGGAATTTTATTGGCCCCTGACTAGCTACCAAATTCTAACCCTTACACTACATAATATGTAGTCAAATCACCTTAAATAATAAACACACACACAAATGCACACCCTGCAGAGGCTCTGTACATAACTGCCTCCACTTCCTACAGTGCAGCTCCCTAAGTTCACGTGGCAACAGCCTGTGTACCCTTTCAGACATAGCTCAATTGCCTCTTTAAAGCTGGGACTTCCTGAGGAAGCCATTTTTGCCTTATTCAGTGCTTTTGCTGTTCCTGGACATAAGGCCATGGTTATCTGATTTACACATCTACTTCCCCATTAGAATATAAAAGCTTTGAGATCAAAGATTTCATCTTTGAATCCTATCCTATGTCCCTTGCACAGTGTTGGGCACAGAGTGATTAAAACTTTTGTTTTATTGGGGTGTTTTCTTGTTGTATATTTTGGTCTCTCTCTCTCTCTCTCTCTCTTTGGAACTCACTTTGTAGACCAGGCTGGCCTCGAACTCAGAAATCCTCCTGCCTCTGCCTCTGCCTCCTGAGTGCTGGGGTTAAAGGTGTGTGCCACCATGTCCGGCTCTACAGGGCTTCATGTAGACTAGGCTGGCTCAGGATGATCTTGAATTCCTAATCATCCCACTTCAGGATATATTACTGAATATGTACATACACACACACACACACACACACACACACACACACACATGCAGAACATTGAATCTCCAGTCTACAGTGAGCTCTTTTCCTCTTTGCCACTGGGTGCAATTTACAGGGAAAGCAGAATAAACAAGGAAGCGCCCCTCTCCCTCCAGGGAACAGCCTTCATATTGATACTCTGAGATGATTTAATGGTAGCTTTGATAAATCACTTCCAGTAAAACTTGTCAATATAATCATGACTGTGAGAATTAAGATACATCTACTATAAAAACTCATAAAGATATCTGACCTTAGGTAGAGGAGGATATGACAGCAAAAGAGCTGGAAATGGGAAGCAGAAATTCTGTCTACATCTGGTGGATTTTAACCTCAAGAAGGTTAATAAAAAAAAGTGTCTGCATTATCATATGCCACAGACATATAGCTGAAATACTTAAAATTGACAGAAAAGTTTATGTTCTAAGGAATGACATTAAGAAACAAGGGTATAGCCATTGATATAAAGCAAATAAAAGGAAAGCTAAAGATTAATGTTCAAAAGTTAACACCGGGCTGCTGAGATAACTCAACAGGTAAAGCTCCTTCCTGCCATATCTGCCCATCTGAGTTCCGTCTCAGGATTCACAGCATAAACAGAGAACTGATTCCTACAAGGTGTCCTCTGACTTTCACACACGTGCTGTAGCATATGCAGGTGAACACACATACACATACACATACACACACACAATTAAATTGAATTGCATTTCTAATTTTAAAAGGTTAAAATTTAAAGCTATTAGAAAACGTTCACACAAAGAAATTCGCTGGACTAATCTTCCATACATGTTTGAAGAAGCAGGAAACACCCAGACTATCCCCAAGGGTCCTGGAGAGCACATTTGCAAAAATGTCACAACTCCCATATATAGGAAATGGTTTTGGCTTAAGGACCAGGGGATTACTGTGAGTCATTCTAACTGTGGCTTCCAGTAACCAGAGTATTTTAAGGATATAAAGTAAAAAATGCAACAAATAAAATCAAGATAAAATAAATGAAATCAAGAATGGTAAAAATAGCCAGACACTGGTGGTACACACCTTTAATCCCAGCACCTGGGAGGCAAAGGCAAGTGGATCTCTTTGAATTTGAGTCCAGCCTGGTCTACAGAGGAGTTTCGGGACAGCCAGGCTACACAAAGAAACCCTATCTCAGAAAAAAAAAATGTATTTATTCTTATTTTATGTGCAAGAATGTTTTATTTGCATAGATGTCTATACACAATATGCACATGTCTGGTGCCCATGGAAGCCAGAAGAGGATATTAGATCCCTGGAACTGGAGTTACAAATGGTTGTGAGCCAGCATGTAGGTCCTGGGAATCAACCTTGGGCCCTCTATAAAAGTGCTCTTAACACTGAGCCATCTCTCCAGCCCTTGTGCACACTTTTCAAAGAAAACTTCCACAAGAGAAGCTAGCTGTCTTCTAAAACACTCAAGAATATCCACCAACTTACTAGAAAAACAGCCTGTGTATATAGCCTTGAAATACTGTGGAAGCTCTTTCTACAGAGCTTCCATTCTGTGTACATGGACAGAGAATCTTTATGGTGTCTATGTTATACTGTTGATTGAAAATTCCAAGGCACAAAAGTGCTGAAAACCTATACGTTTAATGTCATTGTTTAATATCCCCATACACACATCTACAAAATAAAGAAAATGATGATGTTTGTCCTTGCATATATCATCTCTCAACGATCAGGTGAGGGAGGCTGAGGAGAAGGTTCAGCAAGTAAAGCACTCACCCTGCAAGTGTGAGGACCGGAGTTCAGATCCCCATAACTCACCTGAAGGCTGAGTGGGCATGGCAGCCTGCCTAAAATCCCAGTGTACAGGAGGCAGTCAGGGCATCATCAGAACAAGGTGGCTAGGTTAGCCAGAATCAGTAACAGATTTGTCCCCATAAAAACTGGAGACTGACTAAAGAAGACACGCAATGTCAACATCAAGCTTCTACACAAAGTGCACATGCATATGTACATATGTGAGACATGTACATCCTCACACACATACATTTAAAATGAAAGTCAAGTGAGGCAAAACACTTGGGAGGAAGAGACAGGAGGATTTCAGCAAGTTTGCCTCTAGTCTGGTCTACACAGAAAGTCCCAGTCCAGCCAAAACTATGTCTCAGATACACAGGTAAGAAATTGGGGACAAGGGTGCAAGCTTTGGGGAGGCAGAACAGGAGGAATTCAAGAAGGAAGATCAGGAGTTCATTTAATCAGCTACAGGTCAAGGCCAGCCTGTTTCAAACACAGTACAAGGGCAGGTAAGAAATGGCTAACAGGGGCTGGTGAGA
This sequence comes from Mus pahari, assembly GCF_900095145.1. Classification (NCBI taxonomy): domain Eukaryota; kingdom Metazoa; phylum Chordata; class Mammalia; order Rodentia; family Muridae; genus Mus; species Mus pahari. The sequence continues at coordinate 72,111,286 of NC_034595.1, forward strand.
TGGCTCAGTGGGTAAGAGTAACCAACTGCTCTTCCAAAGGTCCTGAGTTCAAATCCCAGCAACCACATGGTGCCTCACAGCCCTCTGTAACGAGATCTGACTCCCTCTTCTGGAGTGTCTGAAGACAGCTACAGTGTACTTATATGTAATAAATAAATAAATAAAACATTAAAAAAAAAAAGAAAAAGAAAAGAAATGGCCAACAGTGGTTATATACCCAGGAAGAGAACAAAGGTAACTATGGGTCACCTTAGGACAATGATTTTTCATTCTGTTGTTTTTTTGATTTTTTTGAATTTCAAACCACATGAAATCTACTTAAGTGAAAATATATAGAGAAGATGAAACAGAGGCAGTGGTTAGGTAATTAGAGGGAAACATTTTACAGATGTAATGGAGAGGGACTGGGAAAAACTAACAAAGCTCTCAAGACAGCAAAACTGCTCAAGGCGCTTCAGTCTCACTCATGTTCCCTGACCCTGTCATGTCTCCCATGTCCACACTCTGCTCATTAAATGGCTCTCCGACTCTTACAAACCTTGACACTGGTAATGTCTCAATGGTGCACAGGAGTACGCAGGTCATCAGAAGGGTGGACCTTCCAACACCAGTCTCTGAATGGATTAATGCCAACACATTAATAAACATCTGGAGCTGCAGAGCTAAAGGCCCAGCCTTGGGCTACTGTGACCCCAAGTACAACGGAAATACGATGGAGCCAGGTCTCAAGCAGCCAGTTACCAGAGATATACCTGGCTCTTACATTAGTTTTTCCTCATTTATCAACATTGGTACACCCTCTAACTTTATCATTGCTGAAATCAGCCCATGTAGGTATTACTTTGCAAGCTGTCATGATAAGGAAACTGTGCTTTGCGCTAAGAATAAGTCACAGCATTTGGGAAAGCGAACTTTTTGAGGCAGGGTCTCACATAGCCCAGACTAGTCTCAAACTTGAACTTCTCATCTTCCTTCCTGCCTCCAACTCCTGAGTGCTAGGATTACACAGGCAGCCACCTCAGATGGTTTAAATTGTGACATTTTTGTTCGTTTGTTCTTTGACACAGGATTTCTCTATGTAACAGCCTTAGCTGTTATGGAATTCACTTTAGAGACCAGGCTGGCCTCCAACTCACAGAGATCCCCCTGCCTTCCCCTCTCAAGTGTTGGGACTAATGGCGTGCACCACAACCACTAAGCATCGGCATTTTCTTTTTTTTTAACAAAGCAGTGTCAAAGCAGTCCAGGACATTTGGAAGCCTGGTTCAACAGGCCTTCTACTGAATAAAGAGAGAACGGTGCCTGCTTAGTCTCTACCCCAATGCTTAATGACATTATTTTAAGGATCAACTAACAAGTATCACCCCTAAACATGATGTTAAAAGAAGAGTCAGGGGACTAGAAAAGTTACTCTGTGGATCAGAGTTCATAGTGTTCTTTAAGAGACCTGAGTTCAGTTCCCAGCACCCACCTCAGGTGAATCCCAACCACCTGTAAGTCCAGTTCCCAGGGATCCAACACCCTCCTCTGGTATCCATGGACATTGCACTCACATATGCATATGATTTAAAATAAAAATAAAATGTTTAGGAAACATAATTTTTCCTGAAAATAGATAAATAGAAACATCAGGCGACAAGATGGCTCAGTGGATAAGGAAAGGTGCTTGCCAGCAGGCCTGACCATTTGAGTTCATTCCCCACATGGTGGAAGTTGTTCTCTGTCACACACACACACACACACACACACACAAATAAATAAATTAAAACATAATATTAAATTTTAAAAAGAGAATTTATTGCCAAAGAGCTATTTGGATCATTATAAAAGTATCCACTTATAGGTCTGTAGTCCAGGCAACATCAATACACTAAATACTAATATATGAACACTCTCCAGACCTTGTCTGGTAAGCTCTCAATTTTCTGAAAAGGACAAGGGGAAAACAAAAAAAAAGTAAACTCAAACTCAAATCTTATTTTAGTGAACAGTCTTCTAACTCTTCCACCAACTGCTGGTCCTTTTTATCAGGGCTGAGCAGGTCTTGATCTACTAATGCAAATGTCTCTTTCCCACCCTCTGAGAACTGCCTACATATTTATCACAAAACCTGAAAGTGGAAAAGAGGAACAAAACGAAGGAGGGGTTAACTGGCAGGCCTGGCTGAGCTTGAGCTTTCGGCAGTTAGATAAACAGGCCTCAGCAAAAGCCAGTTTGACAGAACTGAAAGATAGTGGACACACGGGCAGCTCTTTTTGAATAGTGGCAAACGCGTTGAGAAGAATTCCTAACTTCAGAGCATTCAGGATCCAAGGTTTTAGCATCAGTGGCAGACAGCGACTAGGCTTTGTTGTTGGTGTCGTCTGCTTTTTACATCTTAATTATTAACTTGGGGGAGATTGTACATGCATGTACTAGAGTCCACGTGGAGGTCAGGAGACAATGTGCGGGAGCTGGTTCTCTTCTCCTCTTATCCTGTGGATCAAACTCAGGTTGTCAGTCTTAGTGGCAAGCACCTTTATCCACTGAGCCCTATCGCAGGTTACTAGTTCTCATCAGGAATTAACTAAGTTCTATGTCTGATTATATCCAGTAAGGCAGTGGGTGATTTGGAGGAAGACCTGGTAAATTAACTCTCTCTTCCCCAAGGTATATGTTATTGGAATGAGCAAGCATACGAACAACGTGAGTACAGAGGAGGGGGTGGTCCTAAAAATCATCAACAATGGCGTCTGCTCAGTGGATGCCTCGCTGCCACTTAAAACTGTCAGTGAGAACATCAGAGGATTTGAGTAGACCAAAGATGCTCCTACACTGTAAACCAAACCTTCCAGTAGATCTAACTAGAATCAAGCTACAAGAAATTTAGACTCTTTAACATAAATTGAACTCCTGCTAATGCAAAAATTCAGGAGAGAAGTCTGGGGACCTGCTTTGCTGACAGTTCACTGCATTTGCCTACTGGTAGAGGTCACTAAAATTTATTGCTAGGAGTCTAAATCAATGCATCATCATTCTTGCGCCCTCCTTACATAACCTTACTCTAAAATAAACCATAATCACATGAAGTATGGGTTAAGTATCTATTGCTTTTCTCAACATTAATACACACACACACATCTGAATGCTTTATACTACTTTATACCCATATGCTACATGGCAAATTCAGGAAATGAACTAAAGTGAATACCCCCTCCCAATTATAGCTGCCCCTATCTACAAAGCTGTATAAATAGTTCACTAGTAAATTTTTCTATCATATTGACCTTTAATTGTAACACAGCATGAACCTTTACAGGCACAGGAAACAAAGGCCAAGTGGTTGTGGCCAATTTATAATGACCCTTCTTCCTATTTCATCTCTAAAGGTGTAATCACCAGGGAAATAACGAATTGGGGGAATTCCTTGCTTCCTTTTCTCCCTGCTTGAATGGGTCCTGCACTACAGTCCGGGTCTGCTAGTTTCGCTCACCACACACGCATGAGGCCTCCACAGCCCAGGCTAGACTATCTAGAAATCCGCACTGTGTCACTGCATACGGTAGCTACTTCTCAGTGCACACGACCTGGGTGAAGAAAGCCACCTAAGCACTCAACAAGGTGATAAAATGACAGGAGCCGCTAACGAAATAGCAGACAGCAAGGAATGCCACCTTTAAATATCATTTCGACAGTTTTTCTCTTCGTCATCTCACCTTCCTCCTCGCCACCCCCACCCCCACCCCACTGCAGCTCACCCACAGCTTTGCCAAGTGAAAGGCTGCCAGCTCTGGATGACAGCGAGCCCAGAAGCCATTCAGAGTCTGCAACATAGACATTCTCACCTGAACACACCGGGCAACCCCACCCCCCACTCTATACCATTCCCACTTCGCTGACGCGCTCACACACACACACACACACACACACACACACACAGTCGCCCACACCAAACCCCAAGCCCCAAGCCCGAGGAAACCCAGCAGGTTCATGAGCGAGGGTGGCTCGCGTTGTCATACGAAGAGGACTCGCCCTGAACTCCAGAACCCCCTCCCCACTCAGGCCATCGCAGCTCATCGCCACGCCGCCGCCCCGCAGCTGGCCCCCCACCGGCGCTCCGGACGCGTTACCTTTGGACTGGCAGTCAGCACAGAACTTGTTATCTTCCTCCAGCAGCAGGTTGGCCAGGACCGCCTGGTACCGATCCACGTCCTTCACCGACTTGCCTGTCATGGCCAGGGTGCCGGCGGGGGCAGAGGGCAACGCGCCCCCTGCGCCCCCCAAGAAACCCTGTCTCTGTCCGGGGCTGAGGCCTCGGGGTCCCCGCCCAGGCGGTCCTCTCGCCCGGCCCCAAGCAGCCCCGGGGTCAGGGCCGTCAGCCCCCCGCCCCGCAGCCCCTCAGCGCGGCGCCCTCTGGCGGGCTTCGGGCAAGGCACGGACCCGCGGAGGCTGCGGGACCCCAGAAGCTGCCTAGGTGGAGCGAGCTCCCGGCCTCAGGCGTGCGGGACGCACACTCGACCCCGGGTGTTGAGGGTCTGCCCGCTGCGCTTCCCGCCTCGGTTTCCCTGGCAGCTGTGACCGGCTCTGCCGCCACCTCCACCGCCTACTTCCGGCAGCTCTTCCTCTCCACCTCCACCCAGCCCAACCCGCGCATGCGCCCCGCCCACCGCGCCGCACTGGGCTCTTCCCTTGGCTCCGCCTCCTAGGAGCCAATCCGGGAAGAGCCGGGGGCGGGGCTTGGGTGGAAGCGGCAGGAGGGAGGACACGCCCCCTGCATGTCCTTGGAAAAGAATGAATGAAGCCCAGTGGAAAGGGAGGAAAGTGAAGAGAATAAAGTGAAGGGAACGACTAACATTTACTGAGCTCATACTGTGTGCCAGGTACTGCTCTAAGCGCTTTCTATCAATTATCACAGTATGCTCTTCACAGCAACCCTTATGAGATGTGTATTTATTATCCTTATATAATACAAGGATTGTGGCTATCCCAGACTCCTTCAGGTTAGTCTTTCCTTCAAGAGACAAAAGGACTCACCCTCTGACCCGAGTTAAAGAGACATTACACCCTCCCTCGTGATCACTTCTAACTTGGAATGCCTCCTGACGCTGATATACATTAGCCTTCTCTGTGACTACTGTCCTTTTTGAGCATTGTTCTGACCAGTGTCTAGGCAGAAATTTTCTTTCCTTTAAAAAAAAATATTTTTGAACAGGTTCTTCCTAAGTAGCCCTCGGTGGCCTGGAACTTTATATTGTAGATCAGGATAGCCTCAAACTCACAGAGATCTGCCTCCAAAGTGCTGGGATTAAAGGTATGTGCCACCATACCTAGCCTCCTTTACGTGTGTGTGTGTGTGTGTGTGTGTGTGTGTGTGTGTGTGTGTGTGTGTAGGTGCCCAAGGAAGCCAGAAGAGGGCATTGCAGCACCTGAAGCTGGAGTTTCATGTTGTTAAGAGCTGATGGATGAGCTGCGTGATGTGGGTTTTGGGGAAGGAACCAGGGTCCAATGACAGATTACCAAACTCTCTCACCTGCTGAGCCATCTCTCAGGTTGTTTGGGGAAGAGCCAGTTATAGAGTAACATGGAATAAGCAACTACTTAAAAATGGTTATTAGATATTATTTTCCAAAGCTTCTCTTGTTACAAATAGTGTCTAGTAGCTGTTTTGAACCCGAAGCCATCTTCCTGTGTATGCATTCCCTCCCTTCACTCGTCAAATTCTTACAAAAGGCTGATAGAAAACAGGACGTGCTAAAGGGAAAGAGGATGCTACTTGCTGATTTGTGCTCTTAAGGGATTCTTCTGAAGGCTAGAGTACTAGACCAGGGAGACCAGCAAGACAAAGTGTTTATTTACCTCTAAGGCAGCACTCTTGTCCATCTCACTTTCTCCCAAGACCAGGCTCCCCGCAAAATGTTTATATTATATATTTATTTATTGTATATTATAATATATTTATATATCTTAAAGGGAAATTAAAATATTTGTTACATTGTTAATCAGAATAATTTATTCCTGTTCAAAATCTTTTCATTCTAGTGAAGTCTCAAAGAACTTACTTTCATAAATGTCCAAGTTCATATAGTATTTTCCTAAGACAGGCCCATCAGATTCGATATTCTCTTAGTCATTTTTAAATATTTATTTGATTTTATTGAGACAGGGCCTCACTATATAGCCCTGGATGGCCTGAATTCACTATGTAGTCCAGGTTGGCCTTGACCTCACAAAGTTCTGCCTGCCTCTGCCTCCTGAGTGCTAGGATTAGAGAGGCATTGCAACATGCTGGCCTTAAGATTTAGTTTTAATTTTTAACTACGTGTGTGTGTGTATGTGTGTGTGTGTGTGTGTGTGTGTGTGTGTGTGTGTCTATATGTGGGTCTATACATACAAGTTCAGGTGCCCTTGGAGTCCAGAAAAGGGCACCCAATTTTCTGGCACTGGAGTCATTCACAGGTGGCTTTGCTCCACCTGACTCCTCTTGTATGAAGATCTCACTGAACCATGCTCACCCGTTGAAAAGGCCTTTGATAGCTTCTCATTTTGTTCTACTTAGCTGAGACTGCACAATATGGAGACGAGGCACACATACCATGAGGTCAGATCACCTGGGCTGAGATCCAAAATTTGAATTCTGTTTGTGTGGCTTTCGCAGGTTGCTTAACGTCTTGCCTTGGTATTTCATGTATGAAGTAGGAATGATAATGGTGCTAACTATCTGTTTCCTGGGATTGATGCAAAGCTTCTCAGGGCTGATACCTGCAATGCATTTAGAACAACTCTCAGCACATAATGAGTGGTAGACAATCAACACCTGTTGCTAAATATGTCTGGCTTCTGGCCTTATCAGTCCATGCTAGGGTTTATTTCCTGATCTGTTTGTAGACAGACATAGTCAACGGGCCAAGCAGAAACATGTTGCTTTATGTTTGAAGCCTTAATTTGCTGTTTTGATTGGAACACACTATCCACAAAGGACAGACAGTCAAGACAGACTGAAGCAATGACTGTAGAAAACATGCCCTTGCTTCTGGTCCCTGCAAGGGCAGCCCTAGAGCTTCCAGGTTAGACTTCGTAACCAAAGCCTGAATTTATTTCAGATAAGCAAGAGCTCGCCACTAATCAGAAAAAGATCAGAAGTAATGAGGAACAAAAAAAAGGGGGTCTTGCTCTAAGTTATTAAGTTGTTTTCTCACCAAACTGTAACTTAGCTAATCCTACATAAAAAGGATTCATCAAAGCCAGATATGGTGGCACATAGGTGACCCCAGCACTTGGTAGATGGAGGCAGGTAGCTCAGGAGTTTAAGGCTAGCCTCAGCTACATAGTGGACATTAGGCTATCCTAGGTTACAGGAGATCCTGTTTGTTTGGGGTTTTTTTGTTTGTTTTGGTTTGGTTTGGTTTGGTTTGGTTTTTGGTTTTTCTTTTCTTTTTTTTTTTTCGAGACAGGGTTTCTCTGTATAGCTCTGGCTGTCCTGGAACTCACTTTGTAGACCAGGCTGGCCTCGAACTCAGAAATCCGCCTGCCTCTGCCTCCCGAGTGCTGGGATTAAAGGCTTGCGCCACCACACCCGGCGGTTTTTGGTTTTTCGAGACAGGATTTCTCTGTGTAGCCCTGGCTGTCCTGGAACTCACTCTGTAGACCAGGCTGGCCTTGAACTCAGAAATCCGCCTGCCTCTGCCTCCCGAGTGCTGGGATTAAAGGTGTGCACCACCACTGCCCGACAGGAGATCCTGTTTTAAAGCAAACAAACAAACAAGCAATAAAGAAAAAATTCAAAAAAAAAAGAGAAAAATTCATAATACTTGAGGCATATTTATTTATCCGTTCCCTTTCTGGTTTATTTTTGTAGCAGAGCACCTTGCACCACCTGGCTCAGAAATGAGTTTTTTCCTAAGCTGCCATGGTAGAGTGAGCTCTTCAGCAAAATGCCCAGACCGTGATTCTAGTAGTGCTGTGGGGAACATGTTTGGACTGCTGCCACGTGGAGCTTTTCATCCCAGCATCTTCTAGCTAAGAGATAAAATCTCTTGAGTCATACAGTGAACTAAAATAGTTTCCAACCCACTGGTTAGTCAGGGTACCAATTTAGGGTAATACCAATTAAATGGCTTTGTCATTAAGCAAGCTGGACTAATTTTCTATTTTCCTGTCATCTCTTCGTTAGCTGTCACAGTAAATGAACTGTGGATCTCCAGTGAATCTCAGAAATTCACTGTGGATCTCAGAGCCTATTCAGCTAACTCCAGCTAACTCTCACTTTTTTTTTTAGATGTGACAATGTGCTGTGACTTCACTGTCAGCCTTGAGAACTTGGCTGTACAGAAGCAGCAGCCAGCTGTGAGCCAGCCTTGCTTGCCTGGCCCTTCTCTCCTGCTGGAATTCCCACATGTCCACTTCCACAGCCTGACTCTCAGAAGTGCCTCTGCTTGCCACTGCTGAAGGTGCCCACTAGGACAGAGTTGGTGCTTTACTTGGTGGTGCTATGTCCTGATGGTCACACTACTTGGGATTCCAGAAGATCAGCAGCCACTCTTTCCTTCCAGACAGAGAATGGCTTCTCCTCATCTGTTTACACATTGTACTCTGGACTCCAAACCATCCCTGTTTGTGGACAGTCTCATGAAGTCTTTCCTGTGAGCCTGTTGGCTGGCCTTTGATCCTTTCCCCATCGATGTGGAAACCCAGTTCCAATGCCAGGATTTCATGCTATGCAAGTCTGCCATTTTCCTTAGGACAACTTGTGTCCCCAGCTCTATCAAGCCTCTTTGTCTTCCTTTCTCTGTCCTATAACTACTCAGTGATATGGGTCCTGGGAGAGGAGGCTGGGCCAGCTGTGTATTGACTATAGCTCAGTAACTCACTGCTACCACCATGCCAGGATGATCGTGCTAGCACGATCTCCAGCCACATGCAAGAGCAGACAGCATCCATCCGAGAACTGTATCAATAGCTCCTGCATTTTCAGGGCCTTACAGGGATTGGGTAAACACACCTGACCAAGGCCTCCTGGGAGAGACTCTGAAGTGTAATGAAAGGAAATCACCCAGCACCACAGCATATAAACTGTAAAAAGCAAAACATCGGAGGGTTGGGGAGGAGACCAGAAGTTTCCAGAAAGGAAAAACCAGTCACATGTAGAAGGAACAGGAAGGAGAATGGCACAGAGTTCTCAACAACGGCAGGGGAAGCCAGGAGACTGTGGAATGGTGCCTTCAAGATTCTGAGAGAAAGAGTTGCCAACCTAGAATTCCAAGCTTGCCACCCTGCTGTTCTAGAAGGACTGTGGAACAAGGGAGTTTCTTTCTTTCCTTTTCTCTTCTCTTCTTCTCTTTTTCTCTTCTCTTCTCTTCTCTTCTCTTCTCTTCTCTTCTCTTCTCTTCTCTCTTCCCTCTTCTCTTTCTCTTCTCTTCTCTCTTCTCTTCTCTTCTCTTCTCTTTTCTCTTTTCTTCTCTTTTCTCTTCTCTTTTCTTTTCTCTCTTCTTCTCTTTCTCTTTCTTCTCTTCTTTCCTTTTCTTTTATCCTTTCCTTTCCTTTCTTTTCTTTTTTCTTTTCTTTCTGTTCTTGCTTTCAAAATTGTAGCTCCCCCTGTGGCTGTGTTCTAAAGCCCCACACACTCTATCTGCCCTTCATCCCACCCTGGGCCCCAGAGTCACTCCAGTGGAGAGCATCAGCCAGATCCCTGGAAGGCAAGGTTCTGGTTGTGCTCAGACATTAGTCAGCAATGGGCACAGGCAGGAAAACAAAGCGATGCTGAGTTACTCGGTTTCTCTGCTTTTTTTCCTGCTGCTAGAGGCATTTCCTTCCTGTGCTGACAACAGCATTCCTTCAAGGACCTTCTCCCACCACTATAGCTCTTAACAGAGATCTTCCAGAACCCTCCCTGTTGCCCCAGAGTTTGAGGGTCACAGCTTTCTGCTGATGCTAGCCTCCAGATAACAGCACAGCAGGGCTCTTCTTAGAACTCTCTTCAGCTGCCTCTTTCACATTGGCCACGGGCTTCTGATTGGCTCCTACCCAAACCACCTCCTGGGTCTACACTATCCAAAAGTCAATGCAGAGAGATACACCAAATATGGAAAACAGAGATAATGTCTCTTCCCAGTTACATACACTATCCAAAAGTCAATGCAGAGAGATACACCAAATATGGAAAACAGAGATAATGTCTCTTCCCAGTTACATAATGGTCGAGCCCAGGGTGAAGGTCATGAAGAATGGACCAGCAGGACAGAAGCTTTGGCATGGACTGAGCCAAGACAGTGAAGCTGGTAGATCAGCTAACATGCTGGAATTTATTAAGAGGATCTCTGATCAAGCTGGATCTTGATAGAGTACCTCTCTAATTCCAGCCCTCCAGAGGTGGAGGCAGGACAAGTCCAAGGCTTTGTGTTACACCGTGAGCATAGTGAATTTGAGGCCAGCCTGGGCTACATAGCAAAACCTAGCTGAAAGGGGGGGACTCCCCCTCTCAAGGATCCATCATTCATTGGGAGATGAATTAATCATAGATTCCTAGACAATTAAAACATTTCAGCACAGAGCAACCATTTGGCTCCAAAGAAAACAAAGGCTTAGCTAGCAAGGAAAATTGGTAAATCTAGTGGTCAACATGATATGATTATAGGTAGTGAACAGTAGCAAGGTATTGTTACACAACTATATCAGGAAATCATTGGAGAGAGACTCTAGGGATAGAACAAAGAAATGTGAATCTATATCTTGCTTAGCAGGAAGAGATAAACGAAGATGGGGGGCAAATCAGGGTAATTTAACATGCTGTTTATTCAAACCCCTCAATTACCAAAGCAAGCTCCTTAAGAGTTGAAAATAGTTACTTCAAAGGAGGGGGTGGAGTGGAGGGGGTCAAGTACATAGAGGTGGAGGCGGGCGGGCAGTGCTGGCTGGCTGACATTATAAACCCTGTACAGTGAGTCTTGAGGTTTAAGGTTTTTTTCTTTAAAGGTTTTATGTGTGGGAGTGCTTTGCCTGCCTGTATGTATGTGTGTCATTTGTGTGCCTGATGCCCTCAGAAGCCAGAAAAGAACATCGGGTCCCTTGGAACTTGAGTTACAGGTGGCTGTGAGGGAACTGTAGCACAGCCCTCACCAGTGCTCTTAAGTGCTCAGGCATCTCTCCAGTCCCCTTGAATTGCTTGTAAAATGAGTTTTAATTGAGGTCAGAGGACCATTTGAGAGTCAGCTCTTTCCTTCTCCACTAGGTGGGTCCCAGGGATTGAACTCATGTGGCCAGGCTTAGAGGCAGGCGCTTCTACTCACTGAGGCTTCTCACCGGTCCTCTTGAGCAATTTATTTCATTTTGAGTTTGGGTTTTATTTGTTGTTTGTTTTGAAACACGGGGTCACAAGTAGCCCAGGTTGGCCTTGAATTTACTAACTTCCCAAGTATGACTTCCAACTCCTGCTCCTTGTCTAGAACTTGTACTAGGACTACATATGTGAGCCACCAAAGCTGGCTTATTACGCAGTGCTGGGCACCAAACCCAGTGCTTTGTCCACACCAGGCAAAACTATGCCAGTTGAGCTACATTCCCAACTCCAAGTTCAGAAACCTATTAAATGGAAGTGAAAATAAATCCAACTGGGCTTAAACAAATGATAGTTTATTTTCACTGAACAGGAAATTCAGAAGCAGGGCAGTCACACTGACACAGCTCCCTGACAAGGCCATCAGCATCAGGGTGGTGTCATCCTACACTGCCTTGCTCAAGTTCAGAGATCCTTAGCCACCAGATGAGCAGCATCAGCATCACCTGGGAGCATGTCAGCAATGGGAGTCCTCTCTCCAGATCCTAAGAGAGAGAGACAGAGACAGAGAGAGACAGAGACCATAAACAAACGAAAGCTCAACTGGGCCAGTCCTATGGCTCAACAGGTGCCGCACTTGCCAAATGTGATGAGCCAAGTTTGATCCTCAGGAACCACATGGTGGAAGGGGAGGATTCACTCCTGAAAGTTGTCCTCTGACCTCCACACACACATTGTGGCACCCATGTACCCATGTGCCCCCTATGCACACTGCAAACACACACACATAGATAGATAGATAGATAGATAGATAGATAGATAGATAGATAGATAGATAGATAGATGATAGATAGATAGATAGATAGATAGATAGATAAGATGTGTGGGTGGATGGATGGATGGATGGATGGATAGACAGACAGACAGACAGACAGACAGACAGACAGACAGACAGACAGACAGATAGATAGATAATGTTTACAAAAAGGAAAGCTTCTTCACCTGACTGTTCACCAGTGACGATGTTTGGCTGTCACACACCCATCCTTGAGCCCTTTCTTTAGCGGTCATATTTCTGAAAAAAAAAAAGTGCTCAGCTGAGTGGGGCCCAATAGACCTGCAAAGAACGTCCTTAGGCCAGAAATCAAGTTGGCAACTTCCCTTGACTCCCTGGTTGGGCAACTTGCCCAAACAAATTTCACAACTGGTTTCAGAACAGGAAGTGGGCCAGATTTGCAAATCACCATGCACACCTATACTGCACAGTCCTGCCACGGCTTTGTTTCTTCCTAGGAAACAGATGTGTCATCCATTGGCCCCAGTGCTGCTCTTTTGTTCCTGAAGTGTGAGAGAATGCAGCTTCCCAGGCCTCTTCTGACCTGGCTTTAGGCTCACACTGTCATGGAGTAGGGACCTCAGGTTAACACACTGGCCTCTGTTGAAGGAGGTTAGCCTTATGAATCTCCAAAATGCTACAATGTGTCCAATTTGATTTCAGTGATTCGAGTGCTGACTCATCGGCTGGTGATCCTGGTCACCCTACTGAAGGCCTTCACTAGAAAACACATGGCTTCCTGTTTGTTTGTTTGCTTGCTTGCTTGCTTTTGACAAAGTGTCTAACCCAGGGTGGTCTCAAATACCCATATAGCAGGGGGTGACCTTGAACCTCAGATCCTCCAGTCTCTACCATCTCCTGAGTGCTGAGATTTCAGATGGGTAGCACCAACCACATCTGGGTCAAATAATGTATTTGAAAGTTCAATGCAGAGTATTGATAGCTCAGCAGGTAAAGGTGCTGGACACCAGGCCTGACAAACTAAATTCAGTCCTTAGAACTCACATGATGGAGTTCCTCTGACCTACACACACACACACAGAGAGAGAGAGAGAGAGAGAGAGAGAGAGAGAGAGAGAGANAGAGAGAGAGAGAGAGAGAGAGAGAGAGAGAGAGAGAGAGAGAGAGAGAGAGAGAAAGAGAAAGAGAAAGAGAGAGAGACTCTTAAGGATGTAAAAATACCTTGTATCTGCTTTATGATACATAGTAGTGATTCTGCTTTACCAAAGCTGAGCATGGTAGTGCAAGCTTGTAGTCCCAGGTATGTTGGAGGCTGAGGCAGGAGGATTGCTTGAGCCCAGGAGCTGGAGACCAGCCTGGGCAACATAGCAAGACCACAGCTCAAAAAGCAAACCAGCAAGCCTGAGACCTGATGGCTGGAACTGACTTTAAATGAAGGCCTGGCCATCAGGAGAATGCCTTAGAGAGAAAACTGAGGTTGAGAGGCCAAGGATCTGTTGCTAGTACGATCAAAAGGTCTGAACATTCTCTGAGAGGAAATGCTTTTGAAATTAAGTGTGTGACACACATATCCCCTCAATCACCTCAGTGAAAGCCAAAAATAAAAATGGGTTGTCCCGTCTTGAGCCCTGTGTTGGCTTGAGCCTATTTTCAGTCTCTATCAGGTACTCAAATGCTTTTACTCACACTATTATTTAATTGTATTTTACATGCATTGGTGTGAGTGTGTCAGATTCCCTGAGACTGGAGTTAGGGATGTGAGCTGACATGGGTGTGCCGGGTATTGAGCCCAGACCCTCTGCAAGAGCACCCAGTGCTCTTAACCAGTGAACCATTTCTCCAGCCCTATAAACAAACATTTAAAAGATCTTCCTGTAGAAGAGTGTCAGAGAGATATAAGATGAAGAAGGGCACCTTGAATGAAAGAATGTAGGAATCTTCTAGAAACTTGGAAAGGATGAGAAGTGGATTTAACCCTAACATCTTGACAAAGAATCATAAGCTGCAGAGAGAGAGAGAGAGAGAGAGAGAGAGAGAGAGAGAGAGAGAGAGAGAGAATGGACACCAAGAGTCTAACTAAGGAGCAGGTAGCACTGGTGTTGTGGTTCGGTTAATACATTGCTATTCTAGCGTGCGCAAAGCCCTGGGTTCGTGTGGTGATTCCATAGGAACAGGAGGAAGCAAAAGGACCAGCTGACCAAACGTCCCACCTAGTGACCAACCTGAGATTCTATTCCACGGGGAGGGGAAACATGCAATAATATAAGCTAAAGAGGGTGGTGTAGTGGGGATGGAGAGGAGAGGGTGGCTCAGAAAATATGTGTATGTATTTGTCTTAACCAATAGGGCAACGGGTGGAGCTACTGGCTGTGTAGGTCACACAGGAGGAAGAGTGGGTTTGTGGGCAAGAAGATAATTTCATTCTGCACATGGGGAGTTGGTGATATGTGTGGAACATTCCAAAGACAGTTGCATAAGTAGGTCTGGGGCTCTGTGGAAAACAACCAATAATTAAAGCCAATGGGGTGGATAAGATGGCCCAGGCAGAGGGGCTGAGGGTGTATCTCAGTGGGTAGGGTGCTTATCTAGCACGCTCAAAGCCCTGGATAATCCCTGGGTTCTGTAGCCAACACTTTATAAAACAGGCATGCTGCGGTGATCCCAAAACCCAGGAGGCAAAAGCAGGAGGGTCAGAAGTTCAAGGTCATCCTCAACCACATAATCAGTTTGAGATCAGCCCAGGATACACGAGACCCTGTCACAAACAAAACAAACAAGCAAACAGCCAATATATAAGGCCACTGAGGTGGCTCGTTGGGATAAAAATACCTGCTATGCAAGTCTGGTGACTCGAGGTCTCTACATAAAAGTGGAAGGAAAGAACTGACTCTGCACTTTGTCCTCTCCCTCTCCCTCTCCCTCTCCCTCTCCCTCTCCCTCTCTCTCTCTCTCTCTCTCTCTCTCTCTCTCACACACACACACACACACACACACACACTAACAATGATTTAAAGAAACCAAACAACCAACACATACATGGTTCTGGAAGAGCATGGCAAGTTGACAAGTGAGAAGAGGAAGGCAGGGCAGACCTTTGAGCAAGAGCCAAGCCAGCCTGTGCAAAGGAGAAACTCCACGGAGGAAGTAGAGAGACAGGAAACCAGAGACCAGAGAGAGGACAGCCGCCCTGCAGGTGGTCGGGGCTGGCTCAGGACCAGGGAGGAATTAGGTGGAGCCTGTGATTGGGCAGACAGGACCAGAGCCAGGTGTGGCTGTTCTGAGAAGTCTGGAGAAACCGGATGAAGTGCTACATACCTTTAATCTCCGCACTAGGAAGGCAGAGGCAGATGGAGGCTAGCCTGGTCTACATAGTGAAGTCCAAGACAGTCTGAGTTACATAGTGAGACCTTGAAAAGAGGAGAGGTGGGAGCTGGTAGTTGGTGTTTGGGGTGTTTCTTGAGCACAAGAGCGTAGCCACACTCTGGGGGAGCAAACCTCTGAAGACTAGGCCTAGCTGAGCACGGAGCTGCTCCCAGGGCAGTTCGGGCTCCTTTTATGTACTATTTTTTTTCTTTTCTTAGAGATTGGTGTGGCTGGCGTGCCTGAAATCTCAGCATCAGGAAGGCTGAAGTAGGAGGACTGTTAATTCTAGGCCAGCCTAGGCAACAAAGTAAGCCCCTACTTCAAAAAAAATAAATAAATAAAAGCAAGCAGCTGGAGAGATGGCTCAGTAGTTATGAGCACCTGCTGGTTTTGCAGAGGACCGGAATCTGAGACCCAGCGTGTATGTAGGTGGGCATCTCATAGCCTCCTATAACTACAGGCAGGGGATCTGTTGCCCTTTTCTAACCTCTGAGGGCACCTGCACTTATATATACATCACACACACACACACACACACACACACACACACACACACACACACACACACATTTTACACCTTTAAGATAAAGCACACACACACTTGGGAGGCAGAGGCAGGCGGATTTCTGAGTTTGAGGCCAGCCTGGTCTACAGAGTGTGTTCCAGGACAGCCAGGGCTACACAGAGAAACCCTGTCTTGAAAAAACAAAACAAAACAAGAACAACAACAACAACAACAAAAGATAAGCAAACACTCCCAAAGAGACCCACCCCCTGCTCTGCTGCATCCCCTGCATGAGGCTAAGCAGCTGAGACCCCTCTCCAGCAGGGATGAGGGACTGGCTGTCACTTACTGTCTTCTGAATATGTGTTTTTCTTCCTACCTTTGCTTACAAAGTGCCTTCTGCCTAAAGTAAGCATCTGAAGCTTCCTGGGCGCCATGCTAAACATGCCTTGCATCTAAAGAGGACCTGGTATATGCACGCATGCTCTCCACGTTACAAATGAGGACAAGGAGGATCAAAGAGATGAAGTGGCTTACTCGCCCCGGGTACACTTAGCCATAGTAAAATGAGACTCTAAGTGTATTTGAATCCAAATTCTAAATGTTTTTAATTATCTTTAATTTTGTGTATGTACAATTTTATGCATATATGAGGATGGGGTGTGTTGTGCAGTTGTGTGACTGTGGACGCCAAAAGTGGCTTCAGATCTCCCAGAGCTGCAGTGACAGGAAGTTGTCGGCTGCTCAGTGTGGGTGCTGGAAACCAAACTTGGGTCTTCAGTAAAAGCAACGAGCTCTTAGCTGGGTAATAGTGACACTCCCAGCACTTGGGAGGCAGAGGCAGACAGAGTTATAAGTTCAAGGCCAGAATGGTCTACCAGAGTGAGTTCCAGAACAGTCGGTGCTACACAAATCCTGGAGGGCTGCCTAGTTCTGGTTCTTAAAAGCCACGATATGTCCCCCAACGGAGTTGTTTTTGTTG
The DNA here is from genome assembly GCF_900095145.1 of Mus pahari. Classification (NCBI taxonomy): domain Eukaryota; kingdom Metazoa; phylum Chordata; class Mammalia; order Rodentia; family Muridae; genus Mus; species Mus pahari. Next base: position 72,128,180 of record NC_034595.1, read on the forward strand.
TTGTGTTTGTTTGTTTTTCTTTGTTGGTTTGTTGCTTGTTTCTTTGTTTTGGTTTTGGTTTTTTGAGACAGGGTTTCTCTGTGTAGACCAGGCAGGCTTTGAACTCAGAGAGATATGCGCCGTTACCTTCTAAGTGCTGGGATTAGACTAAAGGTGTCCATTGCTGTCATCACTGCCCAGCCTGAGTTCTTTTTCTAAGACAGGCCATTTGTGTGTCAGATCACACACGCACTAGTGGGAATTGGTTCTCTCTTTCCACCACGTGGCTGGAACACAGGTCCTCGACCTGGGCATCGGGCACTTTGCGCCTTCTCTGCTGAGCCATCTCACTAGCTCTGCCCAAACTGTGTTTCTCTCGTGTTTGTCTCCTTCCCCTAGAGCTCCAGAGAAATGGGCTTATTAGTCACCAGCATGAGGTGCTGTGAATGATGACCACGAGGTGGCGCCACAGCACCAGCCAGCCTGAATCGCTTTGGAGGTGTCCGAGCTGTCTTGATGCCAATTAGAGCTTAGGGAACTGAAACATTCCTAGAGTTTCCCCGGCCTCACATCAAACTTAAGATTTCAAGGAGTCTTCTCTGAAAGTTCCGAACCAGCTAAATAAAAACTTGTAGCAATCTTGTGACATTTCTGCCCTCTGTCATTTCTTTCTGTGTCCCGAGCTAATGTCTCGCCAGCAAGAACACACTCGGACAACCGGATTCTTCTACAGCAAAGCTTTATTGCTTCATCGGGAGGAAGACCCCTAGCCCCAGAAATGGTGCTGCTTATATACACCTAGCATGGCGTGTCTGCACCTGATTGGTTGCTCGCTCATCGCCTCATTGTTACGCCCCGGGATGGGCCGTGACTTGGCGCGAATTCACTCTTGCACCTGCGCACATTGCTTATTTACTAGTTAGGCACAGCGGAAGCCGACGCCATCTTGTAATGGCGATTGCTCACGGCTCTCCACATCTCTGTACATACCCATATCCCCATGCTGTGGTCTCAGTGGAGAGGGGAGCAAGTCTGGTCACTGGGAGCCATGTGGAGCAGGAAACAATGGTAATCACGCAGATGTGTGTTCTTGGGAAAGTCTCTTCCGCCAAGCCTGTCTTATTTGGCATTAAACAAACGGATATAAGTCAGAGCTGGAAACAATACTCAGTGGTTAGAACACTTGCTGCTCTCGCAGAAGACCCTGATTCAGTTTCAAGCATCCACACAATTGCTCATAACCATCCATAACTTCAGTTCCAGGGGATTGAACATCCCTTTCTGACCTCTGTGTGCACCAAGAGCTGCATACGGTGCACATGCAAACCTTCAAGCAAAACACTCATACATATAAAATAAAACAAAATAAGTCTCATCAGGTGCTAACTCCAGCACTTGGGAGACAGAGGCCAGCAGATATCTGTAAGTTCAAGACCAACCTGGTCTATAGAGTGATTTCCAGGATAGCCAAGGCTATACAGAGAAACCAGGTCTGAAAAAACAACATGGCTGGAGAGCTGTCTCAGTGGTTAAGAGCACTGACTGCTCTTCCAGAGATCCTGAATTCAATTCCCAGTAACCACATGGTGGCTCACAACCATCTGTAATGGGATCTGATGCCCTCTTCTGGTATGTCTGAAGATAGCAATAATGTACTCATATACATAAAATAAATAAATAAGTCTTTAAACAACAACAACAGGCTGGAGAGATGGCTCAGAGATTAAGAGCACTCACTGGCTACTCTTCCATAGGACCTGAGTTCAATTCTTAACAACCACATGGTGGCTCATAACCATCTCTAATAAGAGCTGGTGCCCTCTTCTGGCATGTAGGCATACATGCAAATAGACCACTGTATACATAATAATAAATAAATATTAAAAAACAATAACAATAGTAAATTAAATGAACAAGTAAATAAAAAAAAAAAAAACCCAGACACGATCAGAGGATGTACCTCACTGAGGAATAACAAAATTCAGACTGAGTATTTGGGAAGTGTGGCATTGAAAGGGAACATTCATTATGGCTAAGGCAGGGACTCTGTGCTTGATAATTTCCCCAGGCAGACTGAAGAGTGGGACAAGAGATGTAAGTCTCAGATTTGTGAGTTCTTTACGATATAAATTCAGTCCTAAAGAGGGGCTGGACATCCAGCACAAATGCCAACTGCTTAGCCAACATGATAGAAGCCCAGGGTCTGATCTCCCCAGCACCTCTTAATCCATGCAATCCCCGTGTTTGGGAAGTGGAGACCAGAGGGTAAGGAATTCATGGTCGTCCTCAGCTACATAGAAATAGAGAGGAAGGAAGGAAGGAAGGAAGGAAGGAAGGAAGGAAGGAAGGTGCAAGACACATACATACACATGTACACATAAAGGAAATAACTATAGCAGAAAATGTTTAGAAGAAACAAAATAGAATTCCAGATGAAATGTGTTAGCTTTCACAGGGAAGTCAAGGGAGAGTTAATGTGAATCCACAGCACTAATAAACTAAGTATCTCCGCTGGAGTACAAGCATGTATTTCCAGAAGGAAGGATGGGAAGGGAGGGGGGAAAGGAGGAGGACTTTAGGTGATAGATACTTTGTAGCTACTGAGAGCGAGGCTACAAAGACGGTGTCTCTAGGGTGTCAATATTTAGGTCTTCACAGTCCCCTTTATGTTCCAATTTCTGTCTTGTTGGATCTGCAGCCACCCATGACCTCAGTGAAGGACTTCTCCTTTGCCCAATGTTATGTGCACCTACTATACAAGGAGATGCTTAGTAAAGGCTAGTATATTGCTGAATTGGCAGGTTTTCATTCTAGTCTTGGTTGGGTGAGCGGCATAATGCCAACCACCCACTGATAACAATCATAAACTCTGGTTAAAATGTACAGACGGCAACAGTGTCTAATGAAGTGGGGCTAGAGAGACTCAGTTAAGGACACTTCTTGTTCTCACAGGAGACCAGGCTTCAGACCAGTGGCTAATAACCATCCGTAACTCCAGTTTTAGGGGATCCTGTGTCATTTTCTGGCCTCTGCAGGTTCCTACATGCATATGATACACATACATACACACCCAGGCACACACACACAATTGATGATTGATTGATTGATAAGCAAATGAAATGACTTAAGGCTCAGGAAGGTGGCCCAAAGTAGCTATCAACTAGAAAGTGACTCATCATTTAAAATAGGAGATCTGGGGCTGATGACATGGCTCAGCAGGTAAAGGCGTCGGCCATCAGCCTGCCAACCTGAGTTCAAACTCAGGAACACATATGATGGAAGGGAGAGTAAGAAAGCCTCAATCAAACCAACTTCCACAAGCTGTCCTCTGACCTCCGCATGCTTGCTGCAGAGTGCAGCCCCGCCCCCCAATAAATAAAATGGAAAGATAAAAAAAAAAAAGTTTCTGTGAGCTCGTGAGGTGGCTCAGAAGTTAGGAGCACTGGCTGCTCTTCCAGAAGTCCTGAGTCCAATTCCCAGCAACTTATGAGCATCTATAAAGGGATCTGATGCCCTCTTCTGGTATGTAGGTGTAATGAAGACAGAGCATACCTATATTTTAAAAAAATACTTAAATTTCAAGAAATGTTTTAGTAAGAGTTCTCTAGAGGGCCGGGCGTGGTGGCGCATGCCTTTAATCCCAGCACTNGGGAGGNAGAGNCAGGNNGATTTCTGAGTTCGAGGCCAGCCTGGTCTACAGAGTGAGTTCCAGGACAGCCAGGGCTACACAGAGAAACCCTGTCTCGAAAAACAACAACAACAACAACAACAACAAAAAAAAAAACCAGAAAAAAAAAAAAAGAGTTTTCTAGAGGAACAGAACCAAGGGGATGAACACACACACACACACACACACACACACACACACACACTGTTTTAGTTAGGGTCTTATGAAGAGACACCATGGCAACTCTAATAAAAGAAACCATTTAATTTGGGCTGGCTTACACTTTCAGAGGATCATCCATTATTATCATGGTGGGAAGCATGGCAGTCTCTGGGCAGACATGGTGGTGGAGAAGGAGCTGACAGTTCTATAACTTGATCAACAGGCATCTGAAGGGGACTGTGTTCCCCACTGGGCAGAACTTGAGCATAGATCTCAAAGCCTGCCCCCAAGTGACACACTTCCCCCAAGGTCACACCTCCCAATAGTGTCACTCCCCATGGGCCAAGCGATCAGACTCATGACTCTATAGGAGCCATTCCTATTCAAACCACCACACACACACACACACACACACACACACACACACACACGTGTGCGCGCATGTATATCAATGTATATCAATATGTATATAAATATATCAATATCACATATATATATATATATATATACATATATATTCAGAATTTATTAAGTGAGCTTAAAGACAGAAACAACAACCAAATTGTACCCGAGAACCCAGAAGTTACTTGGCCCTTGATTCTGGGAGCCTCAACAGTCAGAGGAGTTCTAGCACAGCTGTGTTTCATTGGTGTGTGACAACCAGTAGCTTCTCAGACCATGAGGCAGGTGCCTCAGAAGTTTCAGTCTGGCACCAGGAACCCAAAGGTTCCTGAAGATAGGCTCGTCTACCATAAAAGCTTGGAGGAATTGGTTCTACTGTTAGCAAAGGAATCATCATCATCATCATCATCAGCAGCAGCAGCAACAGCAGCAAGGGGGCAAAGCCACTCGGCAACAAGAGGGAGGCCAAGCAGAGAAGAGAGCAGAGGAAAAGTTTTAAAATCTGGGGAGCTACCAGACGATATCACCCCTACATGGCCTTCCCACATCAATCACGGCAATCAGGACAATTCTTTAGGTGAGGCTCCCTATTCAGGTGATTCTAATTTGTGGCAAGTTGACATTAAAACCAACCATAGGCCGGGCGTGGTGGCGCACGCCTTTAATCCCAGCACTTGGGAGGCAGAGGCAGGTGGATTTCTGAGTTCGAGGACAGCCTGGTCTACAAAGTGAGTTCCAGGACAGCCAGGACTA
>NC_034595.1:72133212-72136383 GCF_900095145.1 Mus pahari
AAAAAAAAAAAAAAAAAACCAACCATAATAACAAGGGGTTGTGGTGCATACCTGTGATGCCAGCCCTTGGGAGATGGAGGCAGACGGATCAGGGATTCAAGACCTTCATTTGTGTCTTAGTTACTTTTCTATGGCTGTAACAAAACATGTGGCCAGGGCAATTCATAGAAGAAAGCGTTTAACTGGGCTTACTGTTTCAGAGGGTAGAGTCCATGATGGCAGACTGGAGGTATAGCTGCAGGAACAGCTGAGAGCTCACATCTCTAACCGAAAGCAGGAGACAGAGAGAGCACCCTGGGAATGGAGTGAGTCTTTTGAACCCTCAGTGCCTGCTCCCAAGTGATACGTCTCCTCCAACAAGGCCAAATCCTTCTCAAACAGTTGTACCACTGGGGACCAGGTATTCAAACAGATGAACCTAAAAGGGGCTATTCTCATTTGAACCATCACACGAGGCAAATAGTGAGTTTGAAGCCATGCTAGGTTACTTGAGATCCTATCTCAAAGCAAAACACCTGTAACTCCAGCCCCAAGGGATCCAGTGCCCTCTTCTGGTCTCACTAAGTAACTGTACTGGTCAGTTCTTCCACCCCCCACCCCCTCCACAACTTGACACAGGCTGAAGGAATCTCATTTGAGAAAATACCTGTAGGCAAGCCTGTGGGGCATTACCTTGCTATATCTATATCTATCTATATCTATCTATATCTATATCTATCTATATCTATATCTATATATATGTGTGTGTATATATTAATGATTAGTATATATAAGTATATATATAAATATATATAAGTATATATAGAAATATATGGGTATATATATGTATATGTGTATATGTGTATATGTATATGTGTATATATGTATATATGTATATATATACTTCAGCTCCTGCCTGCAACCCCTATCCAGGCTTCCCTTGACGATGAACTGCAAACTAGAAGCTGAAATAAACCTTTTCCTCCCCAAGTTGCCGTTGGTCAGTGTTTTATCACAGCAACAACAGAAAGCGACTAGAACACCAGCTAACCAAATACATACATCTTGCTAACCTAGCGTTCAATTTCTAGTGGAACAGTATTTCCACTGTTGTGCTCTGAGTTCACGGGAAACCCAGACGACCCAAGAATTACAAAGTCCACAGCAACTCGCAAAAGTGACTTTTATTTTCAAATTCGAACTCGGTTTGCCCACCTAGCACTCACTGAGTGAGTTTATATACAGTATAGGAATAGTGTGAATATTCACAGAGAAGGGGAGTAGAGGGCGGAACAGTACTGAATCGGGAGGGTGGGTTAGTGGGTGTCTGTCTGTTCAAGGACTAATTTCATGGCCAGTCGTAACTGTCTGTGACCTGATCTCTCTTTACCTTTTTTCCATGGTCTCCCTTGAGCTTGTTATTTCTCTAAGGTCTCAAGGACAGGCACCTGGAGTCTTGCTGCTCATCAGCATGAGTGTTGAATGCCATTCTAATGCTAGGGGAGAGGGAGGGAGGATGGGAGCCTCCGGTGGAGAACGCAGAGGCAAACTGTCTGTACAACACTGAAGTCTCTCTAGTATCAGTAATTCCGGGTTACAACACAACAATTAAGACATTTCTGATCAATTAAAACTGCTCTTGTCACCAGAGGAATTAAGTGCTGGAGACAACAGGGCAAGCGCGCAGGCCTGGACGGGCACTGCACCACGCTTCCGGAAGTACAGAAAGACAAGTGCCAAGGATAGTAAATAGGTTGAGACAAATGTTATTCTTTACTTTTAGAGTTCTTTGAAAGTCACTGGGCTCTAGGGTGATGTGGCTATAATGGTAACAAAGGAGAACAGAAACTTCATTCCCCATTGGAGACATCAGTGCAAGAGCAAATAGTCTACAATTCCAGAGCTCAAAGATGGGGCTGTGGCTCCGATTGTAGGTGCTTGCTTAGCATGCACAAAGCCCTGGGTTCAATCCCCAGCACTGTATATACCAGGCATGGTGGTGCACACCTACAGTCTCAACACCAAGGCTGGGAAGACAGAAGGATCAGAAGTTTCAGGTAATCTTTGGGTATATTGCAAAGTCTGAGGCCAGCCTGGGACACGCGTGACTTTAATTTAAAAAAAAAAAAAATCCAGACTCCAGTTTAGAAGCCACAGGGCTGCATATGGGTACAAAATGCTTGCATCTTACCCGTCTTACTAGCTGAACTGAAATGTGAATGGAAGCCAGAGCTCTGGGGCTGAGCGACGGCTCTGATGCAAAGAGTTGCTCTTGCAGAGGACTGGAGTCTGGTTCCCAGGCACCCGATCAGGCAGCTCCAGCTCTGGGGCATCGAATGCCCTCTTCTAGCCTACACAGGTGTCCCTCTCCCCCATGGAACATTAAAAAAAGAACAAATCATTTCTTTCAAAAGACTAGATTTGCTGTATTATTAAACCCCAACTCTAAGAATAAAAAAATATTAAGGTTCCTCTGGAAGTAAAGCAACTCATTTATATTTCTCAGGGGGAAAATCAATGGGCTTTTAAAAGTAAAATATGAACAGCATGTAACAAATTTAAAATGAACCCAGGAATAAGATATGCTTAAAAACAAAACAAAACAAAACAAAACCAAACAGTGTGATGAATGCCAAGTGTGGTTGCCAGACCTTATAGGTCCAGCACTCTGGAGGTAGAAATGGGGGGTCAGAGGTTGGAGATCATCCAAGTTGAAGGCCAGCTGGGGCTACATGAGTTCCTGTAGAAAAGAATAGGAAACAAAAAGAAAAGGAAAGCAAGGAGATTAGCCTTCACCTTTAATCCCAGCATTCAGGAGGCAGACACAGGCAGATTTTTGAGTTTGAGGCCAGCCAGGTCTACAGAGTGAGTTCTAGGATAGCCAGGGCTACATGGAAAACCCTGTCTCGAAAAACCAAAAAACAAAACAAAACAAAACAAAACAAACAACCAAAAAATCCAACCAAAAAACCAAAAAAACCAAAAACCAAAACCAAAACCAAAACCAAAACCAAAACCAAAAACAAAAAGCAAAAAACCCCAAAAGACAAGCAAGCAAGTGTCCCGCGCTACCTTCTCGCCAGCAAGAAACGACGCGGCACACACACAAACAGGATCCTTCTGCAGCAAAGCTTTAATGCTCTTGAGAGGGAGAGCATAAGCTTCCAACAGGCAAAGGGCGAAGAGAAGAGA
>NC_034595.1:72141778-72150236 GCF_900095145.1 Mus pahari
AAGTACACTGTAGCTGTCTTCAGACACTCCAGAAGAGGGAGTCAGATCTTGTTGGGGACAGTTGTAAGCCACCATGTGGTTGCTGGGATTTGAACTCAGGACCTTCTGAAGAGCAGTCGGGTGTTCTTACCCACTGAGCCATCTCACCAGCCCTCAAGCAAATTCTTTAAGATAGGAACCGTGTGGTTCCCAGTTACAGAGGAAGAAACTAAGACTTCATTTATGTCGTTAGAGGTGTCTGTCGTCATACCTGTGTTTAGTGGCAGCATGAGATCCACTGCCCTTAGCCAGAGAGTAGAAGAGGAGGAGAGGAGAAAGGGGCTCTGGACTGAGGTGACTAGACAGGTGGGTTTGGGAAGTTACTGAATAAAGTGGTGGTTGTTTCATGATCATGGGAGGATCAGTTGAAAGGGGGTGAGGGAGAAGTCCCAGTCCAGGAGACAGCAGCGTGCGTGCAGGTGCTGCTGAGGAGAAAGACAATAGAGTTGCGTGTCACTTGGCTGACAGTGGACCTCACACGTGCAGGTGGGTCCACAGGGTTAGATAGTCCGGGTACATTTTAGTTTCTGTGACTATGCATTGTGGTGTTTGATAGTCTAAGGGACACTTTTCACAGAACATGTACTCCTCCTGAATATGTAATTGTAGGGATCTGGAGAGATGGCTCAGTGCTGAAGAGCACTTGCTCTTGCAAAGACCCAGGTTCTGTAGCCAGCACCCACATGGGAGCTTACACCTTTCTGCAACCCCAGTTCCAAGGTGTCTGGTCCCCCATGGGACAGGGTTATACATGAGGGCAAAACACTCATTCTCATAGATAAAAACTGATCTTCAACGGATATAACTGTACAAGGTCAAGTGGGGTGCCTGGTGGATGCTTGGGAGAGAAGATGTGAAGGACTGGCATTGCCAAGGGCAGATTCAAATGCTAACAGGATGCCTCAAGGATGGAAGATGTTTGGATCGCACTGGTCGATGGAAGCAGGGAGGCGAGAGGAAAGGGAAATTTAGAGGTCACAGACAACTCTACTGGAAGGAATTGATGGTGGGGGGCGAGGGGGGAGAAGAGGCAGATGGAGAATTCCCGGGGTGGTGGATTCAAGAAAGATGTTGGTGTGTTTTAATATGGCATGGACCTGCTTGTCTGTGGAGAGGACTGAGTCAGCTGAGAAAAGACAGGAGTTGGGTGGAGTCCTGACCAGGTGAGATGGCTGAGGCTCTGGAGGATAAAGGACCCAGACAAGCTTGCCTCAGGCCAGAGGAAAGGATGGGGCTGAGGGTCAGGAGGAAGGCTTTGATCTTGGAGGGCAAAGAGGAAAGGGACTTCGGATGGGCTTCTGCTCTTCACACAGAAAGTGGTCCCGCACCCCGAGATGCCTCTGGGACTTCTAGTCAAACTCAGAATGCAGACCCAGGGTGGGCACAGAAGATCCGCCCCTGGTCGGGCGGAGCTGGACACTTCCTCCCCACAGTGCTCTCAGGTGACAGGCCTGCAGGTCCCGCCCCGGCCCGCCCCGCCGCGTATTCGGGAGATCCAGTCCGAGGCTCCGAAAGCAGCCCCCGCCGTCGGTGCTTGGACCCCCGCTCCAGAACCCGTTGCTCGCCATGACCGCCGTGCCCGTGCCCCGCAGCCTGTTCATTCTCCTCCAGGTGCTGTGGCTCGCCCTGGCTCAGATCGTAAGTCCTGTCACTTCTCTGGCACTGCAGTCCCCCGAGCAGAGCCTGGGTTTAGGATCCTGGAGTCTTTAGGACCTGTTCTAGTCTGTCCCTAGCCTGAGGGGCAGCTGAGGACAGAACCGCTGGGGTGGTGCATACCCGGCAAACCGCTCTCAGTGAAGGGAGATTGACTAGTCCGGGAGCCAGAAGGACCTTGCCTCGGGATGCTTGGCCTTGCCTGGAACAGGCAGCGTAGAGCAGGAGATGGCGCGGGGTCCTGGCAGCGGAGAGAGCCAGGTGGTGGCGGAGACAATGGTGGCTATTCAGTCGACAGCGGAGCCTCCGCCCCCGGAGTCTCCTAAGGGGCCCAGGCTCCAGCCAGACTTCTCTGTCGCCCCAATACGTCTGTTTCCTCTGACCGTGGGCTTCTGCCTCACTTTGCAGGGACAGCTGGGCCCTGGGAAAGAGATGCCCGGTTTAGGACCAAATGGGGATGCTGGGCCCGAGCGCCAAGCAGTGCTAGTGTAGGGGTACAGTTTGCCAGCCTGGCACATCTTAACCTGGGGAGGGCACCTAGCGCCAGCATCTGGCACACGCGGACTTCCTGAGTAGGGGCTGATCCGCTACGAGAGCCACCTTAGGGAGCATTGGATGGGAAGAGTCCCAGCTTTCCTTCTTCTCTGAGGGCACTTTAACTGCACCATGGGCGAGGGAGAGGTGCCAGTAAACCGCTATACCTGTTGTTGGTTAGGAAACAGCAATAGTTCGAACGGCCATCGTTGGCTAGGCACCATCTTGCACATTATCTGTGATTTGAGCAAATGATATCTTCATCTGTTTCCTACCGGGACAGTGCAAAGACCGTGTGGTCCAGGGGAAGAAGTCAGCCAACCTAGGGTGTAATCACGAGCCTTTAGTCTTTTTGTGTGTTTCCTGACGCTCTGCCTGTCACCCCAAATAGTACCCCGCTAGAGTTTTGAGTAGTTCATAAAGTAACAGAGCATAAAGGCACACAGTGCCTGACACACAGTAGCTGCTCAACAAACTCCCCATGGAGCACCATCTCCTTTGCTCTCGGGGTCTCCAGCAGCCCCTGGGAGCCCAGTTCTGCGCACCGTCTGAGGGCTACACTCTTGTGTATTTTCAGAGAGGTCCACCAGGGGAGCCGGGTCCTCCAGGGCCACCAGGGCCACCAGGAGTGCCTGGTTCGGATGGCATCGACGTGAGTATCTAACTGCAGACTTGAGAGGAAGGAGGGCTATCGACAAAGGAGAACTTTGTGAGCACAAGGGTGGGGATGCCTGGAAGTTGAGCGCCCCCTGTTGCCAGTAGGCGGTGTCTGCAGAGACCACAAGGAGTCTGTTTGTTCAGAGAAAACCCCAAACCAGCCTTGAAATGTGGGAGTCTGTCATAGCCACCCAGCAACAAGGGCCTGCTGTTCTGCTGTTGGCCTCGGCTCACAGCGTGTCCTTATACCCCTCCCTCTCTTCCTCCTCTTCGCGCTGTCCCCTGACACACTACATGCTTCTTTAAGGTAGCTGGAGAGCCTCGCGTAGACGCTGAGCAGCTTGGGACCACCCTCCTATCTCTCTCCCTTTTGCTTTCGCTTCCCTGTTTAGAATCAGCTGGGCTTGTCTTCTGCTTCCCCAGTGTGCTGAGGGTTAACTACCTCGTTCTGGAGGCTCCCCCAGGAGGTCGGCTGGATGTTTACGGTTTGGACAGACTTCTATTCAGTCTGGTGCCCCCACCCCCAAACGCAGGGCGCTGGGCCCCAGCCAGGCTCTTGCTGCAGGCTGCGGAATGCCTGGGGGCCTCTCGGGGGCTAAATCTGACTCCATGGCCCTGCCTGTCTCCTACCAAGGGTCCTTTGTCACATGCAAAAGAGACCTTTCTTGAAAACATTTTGAATCTACCCCCAAGTAGGCCCCCTTGATCCTTGCTCTGTCCCGAGTCTCTGGTTTTCCTTACTGAAAGCCACCTTCCCCCTTCAGATTTCTCTTAAAGCTTTATTTATTTATTTATTTATTTTTAATTTTTGTCATTTGCTTTATTGCTCCTGGTCAACCAGAAGCCCAGGGACTTCACAGCTACTACCCCACCAACATCAGCATGCCTAGAATCTACTTGATTAAATGTCCCTCTCAGCTGGCTGGATTGGTGTTGATGCTCTTTTATTTTGTTCTGTTTTAATTTAGTATAATTTAATGTAAATAAGGTCTCTTTATGTAACCCTGGCTGTCCTGAAGTTTGCTGTGAGTCTAGGCTGGCCTTGAACTTACAGACTTATATATACCTCTAGAGGCCTCCTGAGTTCTGGAACTGAAGGCCTGTGTACAGCTGAATTTTGTTTTGAGGAAAGGGAGCTGTTTTTTTAAAAAAAGTGCAAGTTTCAGCACAAAAGAGAGAGGAGAAAGCTCTTTGGGACCACCCAGCCAGGCTTGTCCACACAATCTCTTAGGGAAGCGTGTCTCACGGCTTGTGTCTTACAGGGTGACAAGGGGCCTCCAGGTAAAGTTGGTCCTCCGGTGAGTACTTTTTTTTTTTCTTTGACCTTTGATAGTTCCTCTACTCTCTCTCCTCTGACTAACATCTGTTCTGCTTCTAATTTCAAGGGATCCAAAGGAGAGCCCGGCAAACCTGGTCCAGATGGTCCAGATGGGAAACCTGGCATTGATGTGAGTACCCGAGGCTGGGAAGAGCCTGATTCCGGCTTTGTTCACACATGTTCTGGTCAGAAGGGCAGCAAGATGTCAGCTCTATACTAGCCAGGCCTCCTCATTTGTTACAACTGTGACCTCACTCTTGTCCCATATCCACCGTTGGAAGCCTTGGATCTCCCACAGCTCAGGGCCAGAGAGGGGCTTTGCTTTCTGTGAGGACCGGGATTGCAGGTGTGGGTGGAGCCTTAGACTCACGTTTCTGGCCTCTAGGAATTATACTGCCCCCTCCCCCGCAGCTGTCACCCCCAAACCCTTTGCTTTGCGTTTCCATATGCAGCTCTGGTACAGCTGGGGGCGGGGGAGGAACACCATTACAGGGTTCCTAGGGACCTCAAAGCCACACATTCCTGAGGACAGTTTTAGGGAGGTGGGGGTGGTTAATTAATACTACTCCTCACCCGCACCCCGCAGAGGTTGTAAAACTCACTGCCTCTTTCCCTGTCCGCCCAGAGAGGTGGGTGTGTCCACTCATTTGCAAATGAGAAAATGAAGGCTTTCAGGAATTACCAAGAGCAGACACCAGAGCACCTCACCAGTCCAGATTCTTGTCTGAGTACCTAGACTCCAACTGTGAGGAGTGAGGCTGAGCCCGCAGGTGTTAGAGTCTTCATTTCTAGTCTCTCAAAGGAGGGTAATTGCCTGGAGACTGGAGCTCTGTGGCATCGGGGCGGCATCACAATTGGGCACATCTGTAATTTCAGTACTCAGGGGGTGAGGAGTCAGAAGTTCAAGGTCACCCTCGGTACTCAGTGAACTGGGAGCTACTATCTCAACAACACAACAAAAGGATAATTGCAAGGCCTTTAATCCAAGGATGGATCTCTTGGAGTTTGAGGCCAGCCTGGTCTACATAACAAGATCCAAGGCTAGCCTAGGCTGGACATAATGAGACTCTGTCTTAAAATATAAATAAATAAAAAAGAATAATTGTTTTGCCTGCCTCCCTGGATTCCTAAGTAAACCAGAGAAAGAGAACGAGGAAGGTATGGTCCCCAGACCTCCATCCTGTGTGGAAGCCTAAGGAATCCCCGAGACTTGCCTTGCCCCGTGAGTTAAGGGCAGGCTGCACCTCAATGATCCTAAGGTCTCTTTCTTCCCCAGGGTTTAATGGGAGCCAAGGGAGAGCCTGGTCCCATGGGGACCCCTGGAGTTAAGGTGGGTGCTCACTGAAGATACACTTAAGGCCAGAGCTTGGAGGAGCTACAGTAGAGGGAAGTATGGATTCTAGAAGGCTCTAGTCTCTGACTTCTCTCTTGTTACCCCTGCAGGGCCAGCCTGGGCTCCCAGGGCCCCCTGGCCTGCCGGTGAGTACCATGCACAAGGGTGTGGAGAGGCCCTCTAGGGGTTGGGAGGACCTGCAGAGGGGAGCCATTAATCTGATTTCCTCTTCCTCTGTCACAGGGCCCTGGTTTTGCTGGACCTCCCGTAAGTTCTGAGGGCACGGGGCAGGGTACTCAGAGACTGGGGAAAGAGGGGAGTCCTCATCATGAGAAATGACCAGCATGCTGTGCTGGTGTCAAGAGCGGGCCAGTGTGAGTCTAGAATAGTCTGGTCCTTACAGCCTCATAAACTCTGTCTGCTGGGAGTTGTTTAAGTAGTCACAGTGAAGAAGAGACTTTTGGTACCTGTCCCTACCGTCCCATCTAAGGTGGCTGACCTTGTGAGGCATCTGGGACAGCTATCTCTTTGCCCCACAGGGACCACCTGGACCTGTTGGCCTCCCTGGTGAGATTGGAACCCCAGGCCCCAAGGTGAGCCCCACTCACCCTTTAACTCTGCCCCTTGCCGTGCACACCTAAGCTGGCAGTCTGGGTCAGGCTTTCTAGGAGTTTTGGGCCCACGAAGAACTCTTCCAGGCTTGGGGCAGAACCTCTCCTGCTGAACCCGGGACTGTGGCAAGTCTTCCTGGGAGGCTCAGGGCTGGTGCTGCCTGCCAGTTTCCTGGATCTCCTCACCGTGGCCGCTTTATGGAGGCGCCCTAAAGGATGGTGTGGATGGGACAGTGCTAGGAAGTGAGGGGAAGAGAAAGGATAAACGAGGTCAGGATGATGTTGTAATTTGGGTTCTTCTTGCCTCTAGGGGGATCCAGGACCAGAGGGACCATCAGGGCCCCCAGGACCCCCTGGGAAACCAGTAAGTGTCTTCAGCTCTCTTGGATTGGCTACATGTTCCCGAGGAAGTGGTTTGCTGTGGGGATGGATCGGGTCAGGTCTCATCCTTATCTCGTCTCCTCTCAGGGCCGACCAGGAACCATCCAGGGCTTGGAAGGGAGTGCGGATTTCTTGGTGAGAAATGGGCTCTGGAGAAATTGACAGGGGTTTTCAGTAACAGACAGGAGGGGTTTGGGGAAGCATTGCTCAGCTGGCCCTGACCAAGGTCTTATAGGATTTTCTTTCCAGTGTCCAACCAACTGTCCAGCTGGTGTGAAGGGTCCCCAGGGTCTGCAAGGAGTGAAGGTACAAGGGTGGCTTTTCCTGGGAGGGAGGGGAGAGCAGGCACTTGGAGGGAACCTGGGGCTGACGAATCCACTCTTCCTTTTAGGGTCATCCAGGCAAACGGGGGATTCTGGGTGATCCTGGTCGCCAGGGGAAGCCAGTGAGTATGAGAACTAAGGGCCAGGGATGAGGACAAGGATTCAAGGGAGACATCAATCCTACATCGATCTGCCTCCTTCTTCATCCCTTCCTCTGTCTTTATGGGTTCAAGGGGGCAGATCCCTGAGCTGAGGGACAGGAGGCCACTCTTATTGAGTCCCTTTTCCATGTGGTATGGGACTTCATGGTTTCTAGTTGCCCATGTCTGGTTGTCTGTGTTGGAAAGGTTGCTGATGTCTGTTTGTCTTGTGCTTACCTGTTAGTCTGACTGCTCTTCCTTGCTCTTAGGGTCCCAAGGGAGATGTGGGTGCCTCTGGAGAGCAAGGTATCCCTGGACCACCGGTAAGAAGCACCCCACTCTCATGCCCTCTATCATCTTGGGAGCCCTTTAATGTGACCATTCACCTGCTTTGGCCTCGAACTTCTAAAGATATCGGTGTCTGGCTGGGGTCCTTGGATAGGTTGAAAGGTTGAGGCTGGTTGTAGGAGTAAGGAGGACAGGGCCAAGGCTGCCCACCAGAAGGCCTGGCTAAGGTCCAGGCCTGCCACTGTGTCTTTAGATGCTCTGGCTCCTGTCTACATGGGACAGCTTTGTCAGTGCAGGAGATAGGGACACTCTGCCCATGTTAAAGGAGCATCGTGAGAGAGGTGGGATCAGAAAAGGCATAAGTGAATCAGGCCTCGCAGCTGTCTCCACTGTCGTTTGTTTGTTTGTTTGTTTTTGACAGGGCCCCCAAGGCATCAGGGGCTACCCAGGCATGGCAGGACCCAAGGGAGAGATGGTGAGTCTGTGGGGGCTGTGAAGGAGTCGTCGCTGTGGCCTCTGGGATCTCAAGTCCATCTAAGACTGATCTGCCATCTTTTCCTCCTCCCCAGGGTCCTCGTGGATATAAAGGCATGGTGGGCTCCGTTGGGGCTGCTGGGCCACCGGTAAGCCTGCTTCTGTCTCTAGGCCCTACACTGGGTGCTGGTCTTCATGGGCTCATGTGACTTGGGGCTCTTGTCTTCTTCACACCAGGGTGAAGAAGGCCCAAGGGGGCCACCAGGCCGAGCCGGTGAGAAGGGGGATGTGGTAAGTTCTCAGGCACCCCTTATCTGAACAGACCCCCTGAAGAGTACTGGAAGGGGATCGTCTCCATCCAAGACTGGTGTGCTGGTGTGTGTGTGTGTGTGTGTGTGTGTGTACACATTGACATTTATAAATGTGTCTGTCAGCCTGGACGGGGGTGACTTCTGGGTGTGGGGGTGTTCTGATGGTCTGTGGTGAAAACCCAGTCATCTTGCTGTGTTCAGACTTCACAAAAAGCCTTGGGATCCAATCTTGTAGCCACTGGGGTCAGACAATGGAAGTCTAGCAAATTAACTATGGAACTAATGGAATTTGGTCTGGATCCAAAGATGTCTCTAACAGTTGCTTAACTCTTCTCTCTCTCTCTGTCTCTGTCTCTGTCTCTGTCTCTGTCTCTGTCTCTGTCTCTCTCTCTCTCT
>NC_034595.1:72150321-72151693 GCF_900095145.1 Mus pahari
TCTCTCTCTCTCTCTCTCTCTCTCTCTTTCTTTCTTTCTTTTTTTCCCATAGACCCTTTTTCTGAGCAGGGTCTTTGTTTATTTGTTTTGAGACAGGGTCCCTCTACGTAGTTCCAGCTGTCCTGA
The DNA here is from genome assembly GCF_900095145.1 of Mus pahari. Taxonomy (NCBI): domain Eukaryota; kingdom Metazoa; phylum Chordata; class Mammalia; order Rodentia; family Muridae; genus Mus; species Mus pahari. The sequence continues at coordinate 72,150,448 of NC_034595.1, forward strand.
AACTCCCTCTGTAGACCAGGCTGTCCTTTAACTCAGAGAGATCTCTTTGCCTCTGCCTCTCTGCTGGAATTGAAGGCATGCACCACCACTCCTATCTTTCTGAGGAGTTTTAAAATCACTGAAAACAGAGCAAAGGGTTCATGGTTTGGGATTCGGGAATAGTTGCCTGGGGACCGAAGCCATTTTCTTCAGTGTTGCAGGCACAGCAAGTTGCCCTATTCCAGTAAATAACCCCACCCATGAGCATACAAAGCAACCCCAATTAAAATGAGTTTTATTAAACTCAAGTCACACCACATAAAGGGGTGGTGACCTGAGTTCAGTTCCTGAAATCCACCTAATTAAAGGTGGAAAGAAGGAGAGAACCAATTCCACAAGTTGTCTTCTGATCTCCATGCAAGTATTATAGCACTTGCATGTTCCACAACACACACACACCTAAACACACACACTACCACCACCACCCTCCTCCTCCTCCTCCTCCCCCCTCCTCCTCCTCCTCCTCACAACAACAACAATACACACCCACCAAGCAAACAAAAAGACCTGAGATTCATTGGGAAGATGAGCTTCAGTAGGAGTGGGAGAGGGATGAGAGCGAGTGACGGGAATTACAAATGACGTTATACACATGGATGAAATTGCCAGAAAAAAAACTTAATTAAAAATATATGAGCAGAGCATGGTAGCGCCCATTTTAAATTCCAGAACTTGGAGAGCAGAGACAGGTGGATTTCTGTGAGCTCCAGGCCACTTCAGGCTGTACATCAAGGCCATGTGGGGCAGGGATGGAGAGATGACTGAGCAGTTAAGAACACTTGTTGCTCTTCCAGAGGACTCGGGTTCGACTCTCAGCACACACAAAGCAGCACCCCAACTCCAGCGCTAGGAGAGCTGGTCTTCCTCTAGCCTCCTTGGGCATTTTGCTTACATGTGGTACAGAGTTACCTTTGTATTTAGAAAGATGGAGGTCATTTGTGTCCTTAGAAATTGTGATTTCTGTGGAAAGCCTGAGAAGAGTGGGTTTAACAAAACCGTATCCACATTCCTGTGGCACTGCAGTGTTAATTGGTACGTCCTAGTTGAAGGACAATTTGACAATGTATATAAGATTCAAACTTGCATCGTTATCATATTTGTCAAATATAATAAAATTCTATTTTAATTTTATTTTTAAAAACTTTTGTACTAAGCCAGGCGTGGTGGCGCATGCCTTTAATCCCAGCACTTGGGAGGCAGAGGCAGG
>NC_034595.1:72152778-72166014 GCF_900095145.1 Mus pahari
TTTTTTTTTTGGATGCAGGGTAACTCTTTCTGTAGATCAGGCTGGCCTGGAACGTAGAGATCCACCGGCCCCTGTTTCCCGGCTCTGACATTTTCAGAGATACTTGGCTCATTTCATTTGCCTCCACACACTTCCTCACAGATCATTATTATCAGAACTGGAGAAAGAGGGCTGGCTGGAGAGATGGCTCAGAGGCTAAAGGCACCCACCACCAGGATTGAGAACCCGCATGATGGAAAGAGAGAACTGATTCCTGAAAGCTGCCCTCTGACCTCCACAAGCATGCCCACAGGAATAAACAAACAATTAAAAAGAAAGCTATGAAGGGTGCAGCTAACTTTAGCATCACCAAGTAGCTAATCTGTCTATAGCTTATTCTAGTTTTCCCCAAACTATCTTCATAGCTCTTATTCAAATTAAGATACCCTCCCCCCTGCCCAATATGAAGCCCACTCATCACTCTTGGTAACTGTTTCTCTACCCAAGTAACAGCTGTCTGTGAATGCCTGGGGCTCCCAGGAACCACTGCGCTGCCCTCCCTGCCCAGGTGCTCAGTGATGATCTGGACACCCTTCCCTTAGCGTCAGATCACAGGTCTTGAGCGATTCCCAGTCAGCCTCTGAGTCTGGTCCATGCCACCAGGACTCTGGGACCATTGCCTCAGCTGTGCCTTCCTCTCTCCACAGCCAGTTAGGCTCAGCATTCTAAAGGTGACCTCCTCTCTCTCTACCTTGCAGGGGAGCCAAGGTGCCCGAGGACCCCAGGGGATAACAGGCCCAAAGGGAATAACCGTAAGTGTTCAGAGTCCAGGCCTTGGCCCCGGTCACTTTGTCTGCATCCCTACACGGAGAGGAAGCCGGGGGTCCGCGGTGGGCTGCTGGCTCTGTAACCTGACAGGTTTACAGTCTGAGAGTATCTTCACCTGCAAGTAGTGGGGAGTTGTGTGGAGGGACAACGGGAAGCTCGAGCAATCTGAGTGGTCATCCACACACCAAGGAAGGGTGTGGCTTGTCCTTCTTAACCCTGTCCCCTGTGGGCTGGTGTTTCCCGAGATGATCAGAGCTTCTCTGTACTCTGTCACAGAGGCTCATGTCACAGGGTGGGTGACTTGACCCAATGGGTCTTCCCATTGTAAGACTCCCTTGAACTTTCTTCCTGAGCAGGGCCCGCCAGGCATTGATGGAAAGGATGGGACCCCAGGCATTCCTGGCATGAAGGTAAGAGTAGGGAGCACTCACAGGGGTGGGGTGGGGGGGAGTGGGCGTGGTCAGGCCTGTTCCTCCTTAGGCCTTTGAGCCCTGTCACACCAACCCTACAGGCTTTAGAACCAGTGGCTCTCAGTCTGTTTCCAGTAGGTCTTCTTGCTTCTGGATCTGTTTCTCTGCCTGCACTTAGGTGGGAGCCATGAGATCTCAGGCTGGAGCTCCAATCTGTGTTTCTGGTTGCTTGTCTCTCTAGGGCAGTGCAGGACAAGTGGGACGGCCAGGAAGCCAAGGCCACCAGGGTTTAGCGGTAAGTGACAGCGGAAGCCACCAAGACTGCCCACGGGCAAGTTGATCCTCCAGCGCTTCAGGGAGCCAGCCACTTGTCTCCCTCTCTGTAGGGGTGTGAGGGGCTGACGAGGTAAAAATTACACCCAAGCTCTGGCCCTGTCACTACATCACCTTGCCATCATCTGTGCAGCGCCTGGCTTGGGTAGGCAGCCTCAACACTGGACAGTTATTTTAGTCTTCGCTTTCGTTGTCACACATCCTCTACGTTGGCTAGGTGGAATGTAACCATTTCTGTGTTAATCCCTCCAGGCTCCCCAGTGCCTCTCTGAAATTCACTCAGTTTAGCCATCCAGTAGTTATTACTTGAGGTACATAGTAACGAGAATACAGTTTAAAAAGGGGGACCTCACTAGCTCATGTTGGCATTCAGTGACCACCACAGTTTGAGCCCAGTCTGTCACCCCTACCCCACATTTCTGGAGCTCGGTCTGTGAGTGCCCACCCTTCTCCTCCCTGAGCGCACGGACTGGCCACAACTTGCCTCTCTGTGTAGACTTGTGTTTGTGTAGACTTGTGTTTACTGTGTGTAACTCTTTCCCCATGAACATAGACATCGATAGACAGGCCATTGTCCAAAGCCCACTCTTCCAGCAGCAAACTTGTAAAGCCAGACAAGTTCATGATACCATGGCTAGACCTTTGGTTGTTTAGTTCCCACAAGGGGGAGAAAATCTGGACTGGGGATGGAGGCAACGTGGCAAGTACACCCATCTCCCTGTGCCAGGGCAGAAATCAATACCAACGTTTCTTTTAGGGTGTGCCGGGTCAGCCTGGAACAAAAGGAGGTCCTGGAGACAAGGTGAGGAGACTCCCCTTCGCCAGGAGAATCTGTTCTGTCTCAATAAGGGGAGACCAGGGAGTGAGAAATGAGACATGGCTTAAGGATTGTGAGGCCCGGTGCTTTCTTTCTTTTTGTTTGTTTGTTTTTTTGTTTTGTTTTGTTTTGTTTTGTTTTGTTTTTTGAGACAGGGTTTTTCTGTGCAGCCCTGGCTGTCCTGAAACTCACTTTGTAGACCAGGCTGGCCTCGAACTCAGAATTCGTGCTTTCTTAAGGCTCGACACAAGCCCCTTAGGCCAAACCACCTTCTGCTACCACTGCTACCACACTGCCCATGATCCTGGCTTAGCAGAAACAGGATGTCGTCTGGAATCCAGAGAAGAAACAAACCTAGGAAAGGCAATGGAGCCCAGAGGATTTGATTAAGAACACCCACTTCCCCCATACCCCCGCCCCCAACCTGTCACTCTTCTCTGCTTATTTGGTTGTAGACTTTGTTGAGGTTCCTAGGTTTACACGAGGCTAAGGATGACCGGCAGCTACCAGATTGACAGGAGAACTGTGTTTTCCTGCAGGGTGAACCAGGCCAGCAGGGCTTGCCGGGAGTCTCTGGTCCCCCTGGGAAAGAAGTGAGTAGCCCCCTCTATTTTCCCAGGAGGGCTTTGGTCTGCCTAGGCCCGAGTCCATGACATTAGTGTGGGGCCAGGGTGAAGCTGAGGGATGAAGCCCAAGCCTGGGGAGTGTTTTGAGTCTGTCTCTCTCTAGCAAGCTCTTTCTGTTTTCTAGGCCAGCATCCTTAACTGAAGCCAATTAGCTGGTCCAAGGGTGGGGAAGGCTGAGCCAGGGGTAGGAAGAAGGGTCCCACCAGGCCTGCTGCTCCCAGGGGGAGCCTTCTTTCCTTACCCTTCTTTCTCCTCCCAGGGGGAGCCAGGGCCTCGAGGAGAAATTGGTCCACAGGGCATCATGGGACAGAAGGTAAATGATCTCGCCCTAGGGACCCTTGTCAGCAGCTGGGTCCTCTCTGACAGGGTCTCAAATGAATGTCTGTAAAAAAAAGAGTAATAAGAAGGACCTCTGCTGGTGACAGTCAGAATGGATGGCACTTATCCTGCTAGAGTCCCGCCTAATGTAAAAGGCCCTGCTGAGAGCCCAGGGGTGACCTCCACTTTCCATTTCAGGGCGACCAGGGTGAGAGGGGGCCAGTGGGACAGCCAGGCCCTCAAGGACGACAGGTGAGCACAGCTGAGGGGAACAGTGGGCTCACAACTGGATTCCTTGTTTGTTTTACTCCATTTTTTCCCCCCACCTCAGGGCCCCAAGGGAGAGCAGGGCCCTCCAGGAATTCCAGGACCCCAAGGCTTGCCAGGCATCAAAGGAGATAAGGTGCTGTAGGAGGCTGGAAAACACCCGGGAAAAGGGCTGTAGGCCGTGGGATTGGGTTAGACCAGAAGAAACAGGGAGCTAGAGGAGCTCCCCTCTTGGAAAGGACATTTCACCACACCACAATCTCTTTTTCCAGGGTTCTCCAGGGAAGACCGGGCCCCGAGGCGGAGTGGTGAGTACCAATGCTCGCAGGCATTGGGTACCTGGGGCCTCGGGTCTGTCCGCACTTGCAGACCCTGAGCCCCGCATCGTTGCTATCACTGCTGGCTCTTGACACAAGGTTCTCTTTCTGCAGGGTGACCCAGGGGTGGCCGGCCTCCCGGGAGAGAAAGGAGAGAAGGTAAGCAGGGAACCGGAGCGGGACAGGAGTGTGGGGTGTGTGCGTGGCCTGGGTCCCGTCTCTCCCCGCCCCCCTCCGCTCCCCCCGCCTCCCCCTCCCCCCCCCCCCCCCCCCCCCCCCCCCGCCGCATCCTGACTCCTCCTCTGTTTTCAGGGCCAGTCAGGCGAGCCAGGGCTTAAGGGACAGGTGAGCTCCTCCCCTCCCTCCCTCCCAAATGGATGCTTTCCTCTTTCTGGCTCCGCCCTCTCCCCGCCCCCTTTCCCCACTCTCCCCTTCCTTCAGAAGCCTTCTCAGTCCACACCGTCCCCTGGCAGCAAGGAGTCCGTGGAGAGACCGGCTACCCCGGCCCCAGTGGAGATGCTGGTGCCCCAGGAGTGCAGGGCTACCCCGGGCTTCCCGGGCCCCGAGGACTGGTGGGAGATCGAGGCGTGCCAGGACAACCCGGGAGACAGGGTGTGGTGGTGAGTGGACTCCAAGGATAAGGGCTTCTATAGGAAGGGCATCTTCTTGGGGGTTCGTAATATTAAAGCTGGGAATTCCCAGAGGTGTCTTAGCTTCTCGGAGATTGACCTCAGATTGAGAATGGGTGTGACACATGCCCAAAAATGCTGGATGAAGATGAGAACCAGAGGGTTGCGGGAGTGCTTGGTCTTGGCAGCCAGAGCTTCTTCCTGAATCTCTTCTGCTCTCAGGGCCGAGCTGCCAGTGACCAGCATATCGTGGATGTGGTGCTGAAGATGATTCAAGGTGAGGAGAGGGCTACACAGTTCCTCCTCATAGCCCACTTCAATACCCAGTTATCCTTCACCAGACTTTCCATGTGTCTTTGCTCGAGAGTCTGGAGTCCCTGGTGTGCATTCCAGCTTTGCCTCCTCAGACACCGTGGGACCTTGGGTAGACTTTCATAAAACAGGGCCTAGGGAAGGGGAAGTTCAACGCAGGGCTTTTCTGTCTACATGCGTTATGGCCAGGTCTTCTCCAGGTTTATCTTTGACCCTTCTTCGCCTCTTCCCTTCAGAGCAACTTGCCGAGGTAGCTGTGAGTGCCAAGCGAGAAGCCCTAGGTGCAGTAGGGATGGTGGGTCTTCCAGGACCTCCTGGGCCCCCTGGATATCCAGGCAAACAGGGGCCCAATGGGCATCCCGGTCCCCGAGGCATTCCTGGCATCGTGGGAGCAGTGGGTCAGATTGGCAACACTGGACCCAAGGGTGAGTGCTCCACTGGCGCTGGGGCTAAAGTTGGGCAAGGGGGATTGAGTCAAGGGCAGCTTTGTACATAGTAAATGCCAGTTATGTATTGGACAATTCCCTATAATAAACCTTATCTGATACAAAACCTCCCAAATTTTATCTGGATCCCCTTTTATCTAACCAGTCCTCTATGGTCATTCCCAACCTTCTCCAATAGTATACTTCCACAGTAGATGTGTATGGAACAAAATAAATAATGGGAGAAATACTTGTCAGTTTGGGAAAAGACACTCCTTTTTGTCTGCAGGAAAGCGTGGAGAGAAGGGGGATCCAGGAGAAATGGGTCGTGGCCATCCCGGGATGCCTGGGCCCCCAGGGATCCCAGGTAACAAACACCTTGGTCCTGTCCAGCCACCCTTCTGTCTCAGCTTGGGGATGAATGATCCATGGACATCCGGGTTTTCTTCGTGGAAGCCTGGCATTCAGCCAAGCTGGAGGACGACCTAGGTGTCTCTGGGGAGGGTCTGGCTGGGAGCTGGCAGTTGGGACTCTTGAGTCGGGCAGTGTCTGTGCCTTTCTTCCATGACATTTGTAGTCTAGTTTTCCTTGCCTCAACAATTTTCTGGCAGTCCTTATCCTATTCTTACTCTCTGGTCTGTTCTCTCTTCACAGGTCTTCCTGGCCGGGCTGGTCAGGCAATCAATGGCAAGGATGGGGACCGAGGATCCCCAGGGGCTCCAGGAGAGGCCGGGAGACCTGGCCGGCCAGGCCCAGTGGGGCTACCAGGTTTCTGTGAGCCTGCCGCATGCCTGGGAGCTTCAGCCTATACCTCTGCTCGCCTCACAGAGCCTGGGTCCATCAAGGGGCCATGAGCAACCAGCCAGGACAGAGCCTATTAGCATCTAGGGTCACCTCTGGGTGGACATGTACTCCAGACCCAGGAGGCTAGATTTCTCAGGATCTTGTCTGGAAACTCAAGATCCAGGGGTCCTGAAGACAAGTTCAGTGAGGGAGGGGTTGGGAGAGAGAGAGCACGGGAGTAAAGGTGACGCCAACAGAGCAAGTATTGGAGAGTCACCCCTCCCAAGGGAAGAGGGTAGTTTTTCTTCCTGGAGTACAAACTACCCCTCACCCATGCCATTCAGCATTGGGCCATCCCACCCTCTGGGCAGGGGGGCTGACGCTTCTGGTGGTCCTTACCCCATTCTTACTCTCTGGACTTATTTTTATTGGGTGTCTGTTGGGGGAAAAGTACCCTGAGGTGGCAGTCCTTAGGCCAACCCTGCTATTGCCTGTCTCCCATCCCAGTATTTAAACACCCATCTCCCCTGTTTTGGCATCACTCTTTCCCAGTCCCTTTTGCCCATACCACTCTGGCCTTCGTGTAAATAAAAGTTCCTAAGTTGGTTACAAAGTGACTTCTTGTGGATGAGGATGGGTCTCCACTGCTTGGGCAAAGTGGCTGAGGGCCAAAGGGGAGGGAAAGTCTGGGCCCTCCATCTGGGTGCATCTCAAGTTGTGAGCATTGGGATCCTTATCCTGGTTGAGAAACTTCTGTAGTAAGAACCCGAGAGTTGAGGCAGGGTTTTGATTCACTGTGTAACGTTGGGCAAACTGCTTATACTATCTGTCCAGTGGTGACAAGGGCTTAGCCATGTCATATGTATAGAAGTATGCCATACCCATTGGGTTGCTTGCGCTCTCTCCCATTCTCTCCCTCTCTCCACTTCCTTTATCCCTTTCATTCCTTTTCTGACTCATGTAGTCAGGGTCTCATGGTCTTAGACTGGCCTTGAACTTGCTATATAGCTGAGGATGACCTTGAACTTCTGAATCTCTGCCTTTGCAGCAGTTACAGGTGTGTATCACCACACCTTTTTCGTGCTACTAGAGCCCAAACCCGGTGTTTCATGTATTGCATATTAGGCAAGTAGTTTATCAACTGAGCCACACCCCCAGCTCTACACATTCCAATCCCCAGCCTGTCTCAGCGGCCTGTGGGTTATTCTGCGGCAGCAGCATGCAGTGGAAGATTGGAAGCTGGGCCTGTTGCCTTCTAGGGGCTCCTGGTGGTGAGGGTGGGGTATGAAACCCTAAGGGACTCAGATCTGGTCTGTATAACCTGGCTCATTATTCTATTGGCGAGCCAGGAGCTTTTGAAATTAGATGATGTCCTAGTCAGGTTTAGTATTGCTGTGATGAAACACCATGACCAAAGCATTCTGGGAAGCAAAGGTTTGTTTGGCTTCAGCTTCCACATTGGAGTTCATCATCAAGATAAATCAGGACAGGAATCAACAGAGCAGGAACCTGGGGACAGGAGCTGATGCAGAGGTCATGGAAGAGTGTTGCTCACTGGCTTGCAAGATCCCCCCATGCTAGCTCATGCTTCCTTAATGGGCTGGGCCTCCCTATATCAATCATGAACTAAGAAAATGCCTTACAAAGCTTGCTTATTACTATGGAAACATTTTCTCAACTGAGGCTCCCTCCTCTCTTATGACTCTAGCTTGTGTCAAGTTGATATAAAACTAGCCAGCATAGATGGCTTTTTGTTACTTGGGTGTAGATCTGGGCATGTGTTGCCCCCAAATAGAGTGCTCTGCATCCTGCCCCCTCCTGGAGGCACACAGCACTGCAGCCCAAAGCTCAGCATCCTCACCCTCCCTCTTCTCTCAACACAAATTTACCATCAGGGATTTAACAAGCCAGGGTCAGCCAGAAATATTAGGTATAGTGCTTTAGTGCTTTGGCCAATCCTGTTATGACACCCCAGCATCCACAATGGGCCCCTGGTGTGTGGCTGTCAAAGAGTCCTTGGAATACAGAGGATTCAGGATTCAGGGCCTAGTGAAGGAATGGAAGAGAGCCTCCCTGGTTCTGAGCAGGTGCTCAGGTATCCACAGGGCATGGTGGCGGCTCTCTTAGACCCTGGTCCCCATTATTTGGTCTGGTGCCTGAAACCCTGGGCTTAGAGAGCCCAACTTCTCCTTGATGTCTCTTCATGTGCTGTCTTAGGAGCCCTTTCCTGGTCCTCTCTGTGGCTTAGTGAGACAGGACACACTGGGTGTTTTCAATGACAAGAGAAGCTGATGGATCCTGCCACACCTCACTTCTGAGTAAGGCATTTGAAAGGGGGTTACTCCTAGGTCCAGGGGTCTCTGCCTTCTCCAGTTTCCTGGTGGGTGTGTCTTACTCTAATCACATCAATGTTATCTGCGAGTCTCTCATATGCTTCTCTGAATGCATCCCGGGTGGTCTGGCCCCAGTCCATCCAGCCACGGTACTCCCTGGGCTGCCCCAACATGCTGTGCCACACACGTGCTGTGCCTGTAGCCCATCCTACTCCAGCCACGGTACTCCCTGGGCTGCCCCAGCATGCTGTGCTACACCGTGCTGTGCCTGCTGCTTGTACCCTACCGACTCTCCTCACTCCAGCACCTTCCTTCCTTCCCGACATTTCAGACACCCGGTTCATGAATGCCTGTTTTTCCTTTGTGCCTCTGTTTGACCCAATACACCAGAATATCAACTCCACAAAGGAAGGGACTTGGCCTCTCTCCTTCACAGCTGTTTCTCAGCACTGCCTGCTACACAGCAGGTACTCAGTATTTGTTAAACGAGTAAAAAATATGTTCAGGACACAAAGAAACAAGACTAATTATCAAACCAGGAAGGAAGAGACTTGATTTCACCCTCTGTGTGACTGTGTATTCTGATGGCTCAAGAGTCCCAGTGGTTCTCTGCACCATGAGCAGGACGCTGCCCCTCTGTGACTGAATCCTGAGCAGCCAAAATGACAAGAGAATATTGCAATAGGGCACTTGCCTCATATGAGTAAGGCCCTGGATATGGTTCCCAGTAAAATACACGGAGAGAAATTGGGGGGTGGGGGTGGGGAGAGGGGAAGAGGGAGAAATATTTACTAGAAAGGACATTACTGCTAGGTAGTTCAGCTGTCCAGAGATTCAGCATGGATCCTTCAGTTCATACCTTGAAGTGGCCTTCCAATTATCACTCCAGGGAGCACCAAGCTTTCCTGCCACAAGGATGAGAAGATCCCATCAACCACCTACTTCTAACACCAAAAGGCAATCCTGTAAAACTAAGCCACATCATGCCCTAAGCCTTAATGGCCCTACCATACCAAGTAAAAGTCTAAATCTCTCCATCCTTGAGGTATCGAGGGTCAAACCCAGGACCTTGTGTACCCTAGGCAAGTACTCTAGTTGAGCCATGTCTCAGCCCCCAAGGCCTCAATTCTCATAGTGGCACATAAGGCCCAGTAAAGCCTGTCCTTTCTGTCTTCTGCCTCATCTCGCAATCCCTTTAGCACTTACCATTCCCACCCTCTAGCAATCTGGTGCTGCTCACTTGTTTCAAAGCCTTTATTCCTATAGTTCCCCTTTCCTAAGATGCCCTCTGACACATACAGTACTGTCACTGGGAGATATAGGATACACATACACACACACACAGTGGGAGATTTTCACTGTGGCTCAGTTTATAAGAGTGCTTCTTTAGCATGAGCAAGGCTTTGGTTTCAGTGGCAAGCATCACATAAATGTGGTGGCTCATGCTGGCCTGTAATTCTAGCACTCAGGAGGTTGAGACAGAAAGATAAAGGTTATCCTCAACTACCCTACAGTAGGTTCGAGGCCAGCCTGGGATACACGAGACCCTATCTTATGAGGAAGTTTCTCTCCAGCAACTTGACAAAGGTTATTAGTATTTCTGCAACAGCCAGAAAGAAAAACTACCAGGAGTGGGGACTACTGTACCTTACTTACTGTTACCAGAAATTGAGGATCAGAGGCAAGCTCCGACTCCAACAGGGCAGTTATCTGCTCACTGGTATAGGTAATCCTGGCTTTGTGGGCTTCAGAATCCACAGGGGTATCTCCCAACTGATCTGGATGACAGGAGCCAGAGGGTAGCCAGAACAATAGAAAGCAAGCCCCAATTTGAGGTTGCAGCAATGGAGAAAGAATAATTCCAAATGTTGCTTCTGAGGGAATATCAGCAAGAACTGGTGACGCACATGCTGGAGAGGCAGGAAGCAGCCATGAGTGGTGCTGGTGCTGACCCCATTCAAACTCTGGGCCATTCGTTCACAGGTCCATAGATGGCACTGTCTGTAGGTGATCAACACAGCTGGGGAACATATGACGCACAAATCACATCAAACCCAACACCAGGACGTAAATCTGCATTGGCAATTTTTAATGTCTCACTTGTGCAGAACTGAAATATGTTTTTAAAGGCACAGAAGGAAGGAAAGGCAGTTATCTGAGCATGAAGTCACAGGAAAGGGTGCTGGAGAGAAACTGTGGGCTGCTTGGCGTAGCTGTAAGAAATAAACAACGCAGTGCTGAGTGTGAGCAGACGCTACTATGGTCCATCTACTATCACAGATGCCTTGTCACTTGTCAGCAGAGCGCAGATGCCATAGTGTACGGATGATCACACTGTGGACTGAATGCCCAGGAGGCGCTCGCTGCCAGTGACTGGAAGCGGCAGGCGCAGCAGGGCTCTCACCCAGGACGTGGACAGACATTCGAAGCAGTCAAGCACATACCTTTTCCCACTGGAAATCTTTTATGATGCTTTCTCTGCAAGTAAACATCTGCCTGCCTACCAAGAATTATAATTTTTTTAAAAACGGAATCTGGTCTAATTATGATTTGTGAATAAAAAATTACAAAAATAAAAGCAGAGACTTCTGTCCTTGAAAAAAGATAGAAAACTATATTTTCCTGTAATAAGAGAATCATGAATATTTCACCTTTATGTCTTTTCAAATGTCATCTCCTCTTTTTTTTTAATATTCTGCCATAATTAACATTGGGAGATGTATACAATATGGCAATTTCTGCAGAGTAAAAGGATGTACTATTATTTACTGGGAAAAAAAAAGATGAGAAAAGGCTGGTTTATTCATAATAAGATCGGTGGAAGGAAGGGTAAAAACCGAGATAGACTTTTACTCTACCCACTTTGAGATCCCTCATTATATAGTCCTGGCTGGCCTGGAACTTGCTATAGACCAGGTTTGGCCTCCGCTCACAGGTCCATCTGCCTCTGCCTCAGTTGCTGAGACTGAATGTAAGTGCTACCAAGCCTGGTTTAAAATTAAGACCTTCTTAAAAGCAAACCCAAAGTCAATGATTTAAAAGGTTTCTAATTTCAAGCACTATTAACAATTCCTAAGCTGTATGTGGTGGCTCACACCTGCAATTCCAACATTAGGAAGACTGAGGCTGGAGGCCTGATACAGGTTCTAGGCCACCTTGTGCTAAAGAATGAGTTTGGGGCCAGCAAGGACTAGAGTGAGACCTTATGTTAGGGGGAAAAAAAAGGAGAGAGGAAGGAGGGAGGGAATTCCTGATTGGTGTGGCAAGAAAGAGAACAGAAAGCTTTGTAACTTCAACAGTATAGCATGCCTAACAACTCATTTCAGTAGCATTAGCCTTACTAATTTTTACTTTTCTTTCTTATTTAAAACACTGATTGACTGGGTTAAATCATAACAACATGAAGGTAAAAACGAATTCCATGTAGGTACAAGCACAATGATTTGGGAGCACTCTTTGTTTCTGCTTCACAGAAAGCGCTTGGAGGTGATGCTTCTACCTGTGAACATACGACCTAAAAACCCTCTATGCAGATTCCACATAGTGCAGAAATAAAACAAGTTGTGCATTTCCTTAAATCATTTTACAAATTGATGATAAATCAGATACTAGATAAAACTATACTTTAAAAATATTAAGCCTCAAAATTTTATCCAGTGTTTTAAGAAATGGATTATTAAAATCATTTTTGAAATGAGATAGTAAATGTATTTAAATCTGGACTTTTATGTACGTAATCATTTTTCTTAAAAAAATTAAAAACATCAAGAGCCGGAACATGCTGCCAGGACAGAAATAACCAGAAGTGTGTATCCGGTCATGGGGCCTGAGTGGCTCAGTCTTGTTTTGCATTTTTCAGAGCCTGAAGCCTCTCTAGAAGTGGAGGGTGTGAATAGTGCCATGTTGAAAACAACCAGTCAGAAACCGGGAATCCCAGGTTATCTTTGTTCAGCTTGATCAAAGCAGAATATAAGTCTTTTGCCTTTCCAAGTTTCCTGGCAAAAGCGTCGGCTTGAAATTCAAATCTGCGGCTCAGGACCGTCAGGCAGAAGGACAGAACCTGCAGAAGGAAATCAACGTTTTAGCGGCCTGCTACCTTTGTTATCACGTAAGTCTTCATGAGCCTGGCTGTGGAGGAAGGCTGGTCAGGACAGGAAATCTAGGAGACAACAACTTAGGGACTCAAGGTGGGGCACTATCAAATTGAGCTTCCTTCACTCCAAGCAATCAGACCAGACACAGGTATAGAGCTTATTAAAAAGGAGTTTCACATGCTCGTTAGGAACCTCTTGCTTCTGCTGTGCAGGTCAGGAGGGTGACACTCAGAGGACTGGACAGTTTTCCAGAGGCTACAGGGCTGGAGGTTAGTGCTGGACAAGGGTGACTCTGAAGCCAGTGCATGCTACCATCTCAGTCAGACCTGTGCTCACTTCCGGTCTCTGATATGCTTTGTCTGTTTTTCTGAGACTGGGTTTCATATAACCCAGGCTGGCCCCAAACTCCTCATCCTTTGCCCCCACATCCCAAGTGCTAGCTAGGATCATAGGAATCCACTACCTCATCTGGAGTTCTTTTTCAAATATTTATTTATTTTGTATTTGTATTTTGCCTGGTGTCCAAAGAGGTCAGAAGCGGGCTTCATGATCCTTTGACCTGGGTGGTTGAGTCATCATGTGGATGCTGGGAACTGAACTCAGGTCCTCTGCAAGGGCAGTGAGTGCTCTTTACCACTGAGCCATCTCTCCAGCCCACAGGATCACTCTTAATGTTCTTGATCATCTATCTATCTATCTTTTTTTTTTTTTTTTTGGTTTCTCGAGACAGGGTTTCTCTGTATAGCCCTGGCTGTCCTGGAACTC
>NC_034595.1:72166593-72221835 GCF_900095145.1 Mus pahari
AAAAAAAAAAAAAAAAGAAGTTTTTGTATCAACACTCAGGGGGCAGAGGCAAGTGGATTTCTGAGTTTGAGGCTAGCCTGGTCTACAGAGCAAGTTCTAGGACAGCCCCAAGACTACATAGAGAAACCTTGTCCTAAAAAACTGAAAGAAAAAAAAAAAGCTGACAAATATTTTCTTTTTTGCTTTTGCTTTTTGGGATTGGGGAGATGGCTCTGTGGGTAAAGTACTTAATGCGTGAGCCTGAGGACCCAAATTTGAATTGGTGGCTAAATGTGTATCAGAAGCCCCAGTGCTAAGGAGTGGGGAGATGGGGTAGTTCTCAGGGCTTGCTGGGCAGCCAGGTTCAGTGACATAGGAAGAATCCTGGTGTGAATATCTGGCCTTGGAGAACAACAGAGGAAGGCATCCAACCTTCACCTCCTCTAAGTACTCTCTAGTCAACCAGCCTTTGATTTTTGCTCTAATACATAAATAGAAGCTAAATGACTAACCATCTGTTCTATTGCAAGTTTCCAATAATTTTAAAGGATTTATTCTAATTATGTGTATGCATGCAGCGTGGGCACGGGTTACATGACTATAGGTGCCTGCAGATGGCAGATCCACTGGACTCCCAGAGCTGGCAGTGCCTGACATAAGTTCTAGGAGAGCAGCACGGACTCTGAAACACTGAGCTAGCCCTCCAGTTGTTTTTGGAAGGGCAATCCCAGGTCAGCATCTCTCCTATTAGGCCCCTTAAACTCTGACACTGCTTACAGGACATCCAGGTTAAAATAAGCAGCGCCTCTGAAATAGATCTCCCAGGCAACTCAAAGCCTAATAATCAGCTGTTAGTACCCCTGTGCACTAATCACATTCCAGACCACTCTAATACTACATGTTTATCTCAGTATTTGTGAGGTGAATTCAACTACTGAGTAAGGAGATAAAACAAAAAAAAATCCTGAGTGGCCCAAGCAGACAGCAAGCCTGAACATCATCCTCCCAGCCCTCAGCCCTCCTCCCTGCTTCTGCGGCATTGTCCTCCCAGCCCTCAGCCCTCCTCCCTGCTTCTGCGGCATTGTCCTCCCAGCCCTCAGCCCTTCTCCCTGCTTCTGTGGCTCTCCTCTACTTCAGCTGGAGTTTCCCTGTGAGCTGGGCTGCCAGTTAAAGAAACTAAACATGAACTAATGGGGAAGCACAGTGATATTATTAGCCCAAAGGGGTAAGAAAATATTAGTTAAATAAATAAAACTTTTAAAATGCAGGGTACTCGAGGATTATTTACTACTATGTATGTGCAGTGACTTTACTGCATCTGAGCATTCTGTATCATGTTGTTTTGTTTTGTTTTTTAAATTGTTGCTGCTGATGATATTTTTTGAGACAGGGTTTCTCTATGTGGTTCTGGCTGTCCTAGAACTAACTCACTCTATACCAGGCTGGCCTCAAACAAAGAGATCCACTTGCCTCTGCTTCCCAAGCACTGGGATTAAAGGGTACACCACCACCACCTGGCTCTGTATCATGTTTAAGCAGTAAACTGCATAATGCATTTTATAAATACATTCCTCAAAAGTTAAAAAGTTTATTTTTAGGGGCTGGAGAGCTAGCTCAACAGTTAACAGTATGGCCTGCTCTTCCAGGGAACCCAGGTTGGATTCCCAGCAGCCATGTCAGGTGGCTGACAGCTGCTTATACCTACAGCTTTAGGAGAGAGAATTCACTATCTCTGGCCTCTGCTGGCACCTGCATTCACATGCACACACCATACACAAACATCATACACATAGTTTAAAATAATAAAAATAAATCTTAAAACCAAAAAACCAATAATTTAATGTCCACAATTTAGAAATAATAAATACAGGTTCTCTATTACAGTTAGTTCTGTGGTGTTGTGGATGGCCCTGGGACTAATTATATTTGATGTTAATTCTGTTCTCCTGTGAGTGGTTGTGAATACGGAATGAGTCAGCACTCAGGTGATTTCCTATAAACCTGCTTCCAACCTTAATTTGTAAAATAAAGGAGAGCTGATGATTGGGCTGAAAAAAGGGAAGGTGGAGCAGAAGGGGGGAGAGAGAAGATGGAGAAAATGGAAGAGGGAGAAGACTCAGAGGAAGAGGAAGAAAAGCAGAGCAGAAGCACATTGCCTGGAGATACCGCAAGTTCTAAGGGGTCTCATAGATGTGGAAGATGGTAGTGTAGCGGTAGATCTGCCCAGTCTAGGTGCACAGGATGTAATCATATTAACTGAGTCATGTTTTCATTGCCGGGACATATTTGGAAGGAGGTTTACTGCAACACTGTGGACATCACTTTACAGCTACTTCCATTATAACTTTTACTCTAGAGCAGCAGTTCTCAACCTGTGGATCGTGATCCTTTTTGGGGTCAAACAACCCTTTCACAGAAGTCTCATATCAGATATTCTGCATATCATGTATTTATAATTCATAATAGTAGCAAAATTACAGTCATGAAGTAGCAACAAAAATAATTTTATGGTTGGCTGTCACAACATAAAGGAACTGTATTAAAGGTTCGCTGTATTAGGAAGGTTGAGAACCAGGTCTTTAGAACCTGTTTCAAGGATGAATGGAGGTTTCTCAAGATCACCAATATTATTTCTTGGTTTCATCTGGAAGCCTTAGCAAATGCCATGAGATTTTGCTCTGAAATATAGTCTCATGAACATGTCTTATCACACGTGCACGATCTGCTCCTGATTAGCCTCTAACTTCACTAGTGAAATACCCACTTTTGGCTTAGTAGGTCCTGGAAGGAACTCTAGAATTACTGTGAACAATCAGAGGAACACTGTCACACAGCTCTTTCAGTCTAGCTGTCACCTATTCAGTTATAATTTGTCTTGTCCTCTCACACACAGATTTCTCACACCCACACTGGTGACCACATGCCAGCTCCAGCTACTGCAGCTCTGAGGTACACACGACAAGGTTTTTAGTATTGAGCACTCAATTACTTCAGTTACTTCCTCTCAGGCTTCCCTGCTACTTTTATACTGTCCAAACTATCAGTGAGGAACTACAAGATTATAGAACTTTATTCATTTATTTATTTTTTACACTACCCCAAAGACTCCAGATTTGAAACAGGCAAAAACCATATTACATGGTAGTTTAAAAAAGCATACATTACCTCATTGTAAGGTGAGAAAATAAACTGAAAGATGATCAAAAGTCCGATCAGAGTGGGTTGGCTGTCATAAAAACCAAAGGCGGCAAAAAGTTCCCTTCGACCAATTAATACAGCAAACAAGAAAAAACACAGGAAAGAATTCATCTAGAAAAGAGGGCACAACACTGTATGTTACCAGGATGCTAAGCAAGCCTGTAGTGCAGTTTGATTGATGTGGGAGGGCCCAGCTCACTATGGATGTTGCTACCCCTGGGCAGGTGGTCCTGGATTGTACAAGAAAGCAGGCTAAGCAAGCCATGAGGAGCAAGGCAGTAAGCAATGTTCCTTTATGCATCAGAGGTTCTCAACTTAATACTGCAACCCTTTAATGTATTTACTTCCTCATGTTGTGGTGATCCCCAACAGTAAAATTATTTTGTTGCTACTTAATAACTATAATTTTGCTACTGTTATAAGTTGTAATGTAAATATCTGATATGCAAGATATCTGATATGGGACCCCCAAAGGTGTCAAGGCCCACAGGCTGAGAACCATTGCAGGCAGATGTATGTATGTGTGTGTGTGCGTGTGTGTGTGTGTGTGTCTTGCTAGGTAGCACATGCTGGCCTCACAATCACAATCCTTCTGCCTCAGGTAGAAGGCATTCAAAGCACACACTTTTAATCTTAAAATTTTATATATAACACATATAATAACATGTCATGCTAGCACCAGCTGAAGTGCCGAAATGCCTGCCATGGAAGATTTTAGTGCTGAAGAGAGAGCTCAGCAGGTAAGAGCACTGGCTGCTCTTGCAAAGAATTTGGGTTCAGTTCCCAGCACCAACATCATGTGGCTTAGAACCATCTTTAAGTCCAGCTCCAGGGGATCCTATGCCTCTGGCCTCTGTGGATACCTGCCCTCAAGTACACATATCCATATATAGACATACACACCTACACTTGAAAAATAATCACAAAAACAAAATCTTTTTAAAAATTTTATATTACAAACGAGTCTTTTAAAACCTTTAAAAAGTAGATAAAAATATATAGAAACCATTCAGTGGTGGCACACATCTTTAATTCCAGCACTCAAGAGGCAAAGGCCAATAAGACCCCTGAGTTTGAGGCCAGTCTGGTATACAAAGTGAGTTAAAAATGTCATTTTTCTTTTCTTTTTTTTTTTTTTTAAGNTTTATTTATTTATTATATGTAAGTACATTGTAGTTGTCCTCAGACACTACAGAAGAGGGCGTCAGATCTTGTTATGGATGGTTGTGAGCCACCATGTGGTTGCTGGGATTTGAACTCCAGACCTTCGGAAGAGCAGTTGGGTGCTCTTACCCACTGAACCATCTCACCAGCCTAAAAATGTCATTTTTCTTTACACTTATGATTAGCTTATTTTTGTTGCATGTGTATTTGTTTTTACAGCAGTATGTATGTCATGGCAAGCATGTGGAGGTCAGAAGGACAACCTGTAGGAGTTAGTTCTTGCCTTCTACCAGGTGGGCCCCAGGAATCAATCTAACATTGTCTGACTTGGTGGCAAGTGCCTTTGTATGCGGAAAAATCTCACTAACTTTAAAAAGCATTCTAATGTACAAGTTGCCTAGTTTTGTTCCTTTGGTTTTCACAGCTCACATATCTGAGCAGCTATGGGAGTAACAGCAATGATGGTAACAGCAGTGACCACTAATATGCACTCACCATGCTCCCGGGACATCCCAGACTCTGGCAGGACTATTCACATATGTCTGAACTACCACTATACTTTATTATTCAGTGAAGAAACGGAGGCAGAGAGAAATTAAAGAATTGCCTCAGATCACTCAGGGAACCACAAAGAGAAGTCAGGTAGCTTAGCCTCAAAGTTGTGATCCTCTTGCCTCAGCTTCCTGAATGCTGGGATTACAAGCCTGTAACATCACTCCTGGCTTGAGTGATGGTTTGTCTTAACCCATCATTATATAATATCTTGGGCCTGTCATACTTTATGTATTTACTTAGCTTTTTTTTTTAATGTAGTTTAGTTTGGCCTGGAAATTGCTATATAGCACAGAACAGTCTTCAGCTTCTATTATCTTATTTATGTATATGTGTGTGCACAAGAACACATGCCACAGAGCAAGGACGGACGGTCAGAGGACAGATTAAGGGAGTTGGCTCTTCCTTCCATCATGTGAGTCCTGGGGGTCGAACTTAGGCTTGGTAGTAGGTACCTTCAACTCCTTTTTATTTTTTTAGGTTTTTCGAGACAGGGTTTCTCTGTATAGCCCTGGCTGTCCTGGAACTCACTTTGTAGACCAGGCTGGCCTCGAACTCAGAAANCCNCCTGCCTCTGCCTCCCGAGTGCTGGGATTAAAGGCGTGCGCCACCATGCCCAGTGTACCTTCAACTCTTAAGCCAGTTTGTCAGCCCCATCAACCCGAGATCTTTCTGCCTGGGTCTCCTGAGTTCTTAAGATTACAGGTGGAGCCGGGCAGTGGTGGCACATTTCTGAGTTTAAGGCTAGCCTGGTCTAAATAGTGAGTTCCAGGACATCTGGGGCTATATGGAAAAACCCTGTCTCGAAAAACCAAAAAAAAAAAAAAAAAAAAAAAAAAAAAAGATTACAGATGGAAGGTAAAGGCAGAAGGATCAAGAGTTCAAGGTCAAACCCTGCCTCAAAAAACAAAAACAAAAAAAACAACCAATGAAACAAACAAAAAAAGAGTTCAAGGTCATCTTTGGCTACATAGTGAACACCAGGCCAGTATGAACTACATGAGACCCTGTCTCAAAGAAAACAAAATAAAATAAAACGGTCATGCCAAACTTACCTGACTAATAATGATATTTTTTACTGTGTGTCCCAACTTCCAGTGCCCCAGTTCATGGCCAAGCACAGCCAGTACCTCCTCATTTTTGCATCCTTGTTTCTTATTCTGAATCAAAGAAAAAAGGAAAACTGATTAATAACCTTTAATTCATTTATATCTTTAGCCTTGACCCATCTAATTAAACAACCAGACTTTAGTATAGAACTTCACTCCATGTGAGATATTTTGTTATGCCCAAACAACAGAAATATAAACAAGACAGGCTCCAGCTTCACTAAGTTTAATACCCTAGACTAACTTAGATTAGGTAAAAGAAATTGGAAAAAGCATAAAGCTTTATCAATAAGGTAAGGGTTAAACAAGTCATAAGGAAATCACTTGGCAGCCACATCCTAAACCCATCAGAAACTTCAATCTCCAAGTTTGTTCCGACATAGAAACCGATGGTGCTCATGATGAGAGCAAGTAACAGTTATGTATACATCCGTTGGATATGCTGATAGGAAGCACAGCACGGTATTAGGAGCAGTCGACTGTATCAATGATAGATAACAGTGACTTGACTATTTATTAGTTTGTTTGTTTATTTATTTTGGTTTTTCGAGACAGTGTTTCTGTGTGTATCTCTGGCTGTCCTAGAATTCACTCTGTAGACTAGGTTGGCCTCGAACTCAGAGATCCACCTGCCTCTGCCTTTGAAGTGCTGAGATTAAAGGTGTACACCACCATCACCCAACAGCTTGACTACTTTATACCTTTCCTAATTTGCAAATGTCTACAAATATGCTCTTCTCACTCAGGACTCAAAAACATACCAGTAATGGGTATTTAAAAATAGAGCCCCAGGAAGCTGGAGAGATGGCTCAGATGTTAAGAGCACTGACTGCTCTTCCAGAGGTCTTGAGTTCAATTCCCAGCAACCACATGGTGGCTCACAACCATGTGTAATGGGATCAGATGCCCTCTTCGGGTATGTCTGAAGACAGCTACAGTGTATTCATCATATATATCTTTAAAAAAAAAAAAAAAAGAGCCTCAGGAGTAGGGACATAGAGAGCCTGATGGTTGAACACTTGCCTAATGTGCACAAGGGTATGGTTCTAATTTCCAGCAAAACACACACACACACACACACACACACACACACACACACGCACACACGCACACACACACACGCACACACACACAGAGTAACAAAAATTGATTCAAATTATGAGGTAATGCAAGGAACATACGAAAAACAGGAAGGGTGAAAAGAGCAACATGAGGTTCAGGACAGTGGGTGGCATGGCGGGGGCAGGAAATCTGAGGGACAAATTTTAGCAAATTAAGCAGACAAAGCTGAATCACAGGGTAGCAGTGGAGAATATGGAGAGGAAACAGATTTGCATTGCTAAACTTTCAAAAGGCATGGGGAATACACCAAGCACCTCTAAATCTGGAGAGAAAGAGGAAGTCGCTACAATAAGACCTAAGAGATAAGAGAAATGGCTCAGCACACAAAGGTGATTGTGCCAAGCCTCCCAACACATATACACACAGCATATGTAAAAAATAAATTATGAAACGTTAGCTCAACAGATAAAGGTGCCTGCTACCATGGCTGATGACCTGAGCCTGATCCTCAGGACGCATAGGTAGGAGAGAATCAGCTCCCAAAAGTGATCCTCTGACTGCCACATGTGTGCTAAAGGCAAATGAGCACCCACCCCCACACAATAAAATAATGGTAACGAAGATTTTTTTTTTAAAGTAAAGAAACTCAACATTCAAGTAGTATTATCTCTGAAATAAGAAGACAGAAAAAAACAGAGCAGCCCAGGGAATCCAGAAGATGCAAATCTTCACGGGGGCCTGTACTCTAAACCCCCCAGGGAGCTTCAAGATTAAGGTTAGTGCGATGGGCTGGAGAGGTGGCTGCTCTTCTAGAGGCGTGGGTTTGGTTCTCAGCAGCCTCATGGCAGCTTACAACTGTCTGTAATTCCAGTTCCAGAGGATCTGATACCATCTTCTGTAGAACTCAAACACCAGGCACACATCTGGTACACATATACATATGCAGGCCAAACACCTATACACATAGAGGGTTTTTTTGTTGTTGTTGGTTTGTTTTGTTTTTAAATCAATGATAAATTATAATAAAAGTCACCAAACACTTCAGAAAACAAGTCAGGACAAGTGAGAGCAGAAACAACAACATTAGTGCAATAAAAAATTGTATAATGGGATTATCAAATTGAGAATACAAAATAAACATGCTTTATACAAATAAAGAATTCCTCACCAGCCAGGCAGTGGTGGTGCACACCTTTAATCTCAGTACTCAGAAGGCAGAGGCAGGTGGATCTCTGAGTTTGAGGACAGCCTGGGCTACACAGAGAAAACAAACAAACAATAACAACAACAAGAGGATAGAGGCTTGGCATGACGAGGCTCACCTTTAATCATAACACTGGGTAGGTAGAGGCAGAGAGGCAGATGAATTTCTGTGAGCTAGAGGCCAGCCTGCTCTACATAGAGAATTCTAGGGCTATATGTAGACATCCTGTCTCAAAACAAAAACAAAAGACAAAAGACAAGACATATTAGTCTAGTAAGGAATACAGGTGGTTTGAGAATATGTGGGAGAGGGCTGGAGAGATGGCTCAGCCGTTAAAGGCTAGGCTTACAACCAAAAACATAAGAGAATATGTGGGAGAGCATTTGCCTTGCATGGGTGAGTTCTCTGTGGCTCACTTCCCAGCATGGAGATGGGAGATGGGCTGGCACACAGCATGGAAATCACACTCAAAGTCTCATCAACATGGCATGCAAAGAGAAACATGGATCATTTGCCACCAAAAGGAGGCCCAATGATTTACAGAGGACTATTGGAAAGAACTGGATTTTTTTTCCTTCCATATTAATGTGACATAAAAGACAAGGAAAAGCCGGGCGTGGTGGCGCACGCCTTTAATCCCAGCACTTGGGAGGCAGAGGCAGGCGGATTTCTGAGTTCGAGGCCAGCCTGGTCTACAGAGTGAGTTCCAGGACAGCCAGGACTACACAGAGAAACCCTGTCTCGAAAAAAACCAAAAAAAAAAAAAGACAAGGAAAAAACACACAATATGTATATAGCACACTTCTTTTCATAAAACTCATACTTTGCCTCATTGGATTCTTAACAATACCCTATTGGCAACAAGTAGAACATCTTTACTTCAGAAAAAAAGGAAGCTGAGAAACCAAAATGTCTTATGTGGAGGGGCTGTGCTGTAATCCCAGCACTTGGTGGAAGAACGAACCAGGAGTTCAAGGTCATTCTAGGCTATATGAGATCCCTGTCTCAAAACAATCTTGCTCAATCTGATAAGCCCACTCCAGCCAAAATTCTGCCTAGTTCACATGATCTTCTCAGAAAACAGCATGCTTATCAGAATCTACAGGAATGCCCGAGTGTCAAGATGAGTGCAATTAAGGGTACCTGGAGTTTGAGGGCTCTGTCACCTCTACTTGCAGGTTTATTAGGATGGGATATGTCATATATGGTGGCATATAACTTATATGTAAAACTTACAAAAACGTGTGCGCAGGCTCTTCAAAGAGGCAACAGAAGGCAGGCTCCACTTAGCACACTTCAAAGGAGTACTCAATAATTTGTGTTCTGCTTCTGTTCTGCTGAGGACTGAATCCAGGGCCATGACAAGCTAGGTAAGTATTCTATCTGAGCTAGCCCAGCTACTAACTGTGTTTGTAGTCAAATAAAGCTGTTTTCAAAGACACCAAAGGTCTGCATTTTCCTTCCATTGTTGCTACTCCTGGACTGCTTGCTAGTGTGTAAATTAACTACAATGTCTATAGCCCGTTCTGGGCACTCCTTAAGCAGGCTTCCTGCTGAACCTGCAGGACTCTCAAGGGTCACTGAGCTACCCTTTTGCACCTTCCGTTTTCCTGTCTGTGAAATGACCTTAAGACCCTGTCCCAGCTTTGATTCCTAAGATACTACTGGTTAAGCCTAAGTGGCTTTTATTCTAAAATCCTAGCTGGTAGGATAATTCCACTTAAAATAAATATTAAAAGCTGGGTAGGATAGCTCATGCCTATGTTAACACTCAGGAGGTTGAAGCAGAGGGTCCCAAATTTGAAGCCAGACTAGGCTGTATAGCAAGGCCCAGGCCAATATGAGCCACATACATCATGCTACTGTCTTGTGTGTGTGTGTGTGTGTGTGTGTGTGTGTGTATACATATTCACATGCTTGTGGTGCATCTTAGCCTTGAGACAAGGTCTCTCATGGAACTGGAAGCTCATTTTTGGCCGTCAGTAGGATCTGCCTGTCTCCACGCCTGGCTGTTTACCTGGGTGCCAGGGATTCAGATTCAGATCCTCAAGTCTGCAGAACAACTCTTACCCATTGGGACATCTTTCCGGTCATTCAATACTGTCTTAACCCAACCAACCAACCAACCCACCCAAGGGCTGACTCAACAGTTTAAGAGCATTTGTTGCTCTTAAAGAGGGTCCAGGTTTAATTCCCAGCACACATAAGTGACTCAAAAATCCTACATAACCCCAGTTCCAGGATATCTGATCCCCTCTCTGCCCTCTCCAGGTACTAATCATGCACATGGTTCATTCATATATGTAGGCAAAAAACACGTAAACACACACACACACACACACACACACACACACAAAAGCATGAATAGATAAAACAAAACAAACCAACCAATTAAACTAAGAGGGCTTTCTGCTCTTCCAGAGAATTTGGGTTTGGTTCCCAATACCCATGTCAGGTGGCTCACAATTGCCTCTAAGTCAGGCTGCAGAGGACCCAGACACTTTTCTCTGGACTATGCACTTACCCACACACAACACTCATACACATAACAATAAATTAGTCCTTTAAAAATTCAAGGGCACTGGGCTGGGCTGGGCTGGAGAGATGGCTCAGTGTTAAAGGCACTGGATACTCTTTCAATTCCCAGCACTCACATGGCAGCTCACAACTGTCTGTAACTTCAGTTCCAGGATATCTGACACCCTTACACAGACATACATGCAGGCAAACCATCAATGTCCATAAAATAATAATAAATAAATTATTTTTAAAAATTCAAAGGCACTAACCTCTTTACCACACTATTTAATCCTTACACAGAAATCGTCTCATCTAGATATACATAACAGGTACAGGCACCTTACCAGATCATCCCTTTAAAATGAAAATAAATACTCAAATAACAATCATTATTTTCCAGAACTTAAAAGAAAAAGCACAAGAGATTTCATGGGCATTTTAACTTTAGGTCAGAACTCTGAATGGCAAGCATCTTGGAATTACCATTTCTCAAACACAAGAGAACCTACACTATTCTGATTCTGCCCCACTCCCATCCAAGGACATCTGGCACCATCTGGAGATGTTTTGGTTGTAATATGTGAGTGCATAAAAGAAGTATCACTGGTTTCAAGTGGAGATAAGCCATAGAGGCTTCCAAACATCACAACAAGGTACTATCCAGTCTAATAATGCCAAAGTTGAAAAACACTGCCAGCCTTACTTTTGCCTGAAGGAATCAGAAGTTCCGAAAGCTGAAATCACTTGTCCAGAGCTATGTATCTGGTGAGTGAATAGGAAATTTATAATCATCTCACATGGGAACAGATGAAGGGCATATGCAATCCCACAGATAAATAACTAGGGGTTATTTATTATTAATAATTAATATTAATAATATGAAGACTATTATTATTATTTCTTGCTATCCTCTCCTCATCCATTTATCATTATATTTTAAATTTTACTAGTCAGCATTAGCTGACCTCATCCAGCAATGCTTTCAGATTCTCAGGTCCAATTTAAGAAAAGTTTTCTTGGGCTGGTGAGATGGCTCAGTGGGTAAGAGCACCTGACTGCTCTTCCGAAGGTCCAGAGTTCAAATCCCAGCAACCACATGGTGGCTCATAACCATCCATAACAAGATCTGACGCCCTCTTCTGGACTGTCTGAAGACAGCTACAGTGTACTTACATATAATAAATAAATAAATCTTAAAAAAAAGAAAAAAAAAAAAAAGAAAAGAAAAGTTTTCTTGGGGCTGGGTGTGGTGGCACAGGCCTTTAATACCAGCACTTAAACGCAGAAACAGGTGGATCTCTGAGTTCGAGGCCAGCCTCGTCTATACAGTGAGTTTCTGGGCACCCAGGGCTATGTATAGAGAACATGTCTTAAAAACAAACAAATGAATAAACAGGAAAGTTTTCTTGGGCTGGTGAGACAATTCAATGGGTTAAAAAGATCTTTGCCCAAAAGTCTGGAGACCTGAGTTTAGTCCCTGGAACTCAAGAAAAGGTGGAAGTAGAGAATCAGTGCCACAAAACTGTTCTCTGATCTCATGTATGCACATATGCATTCATACATAAAATAAATAAATAAATCTAAAAAAAAGTTAGACTTCTCTTCTAACCCCAGTGCTCTCCTGAGTGCTGGGATTAGAGATGTGATCCATCATGACTTGTGTCTTGTACATGCTAGGCAAGCACTTTACCAACAGAGCAACATTTCCACTCCCTACTTTTGTATACTTTTGACAGCCCTGGCACTTTCTCTGTAGACCAGGCTAGCCTCAAATCACTTGTTTCTACCTGCTGGGTACTGCAATCAAATTAAAGGTATGCACCACCTTCCCCTGACTACTTTTATATTTTTAATGCCAAGCAAAATAGTTCAGTAGAAAGCATATATTTCATAAGCACTAAAAGCAGATAAAACCGATTCAATTACATAATGTACCCAAGGATCCTCACTGACTAAATGACAGGACCAGGTCTCAACTCTGTCCACTGCCAAAGTAAAGCCAGGAAAGCATTAACTGGTATGTCTCAGTTACAAAAAACCTAAATGTTTATCTCCTTATTTTGTCTGCAGAAATTCTTTAGTCATAAACATAAAAGGAATATGGACCAATGAGATGGATCATTGGGTAAAGGACAGGGATAACAGGGCCCCAGACCTGAACACAACTGACTCCATAAAACTTAGTACATAGACAGCACCACTTGCCAAAAAATGAAAACAAAGGCCCAATCCATCAAAGTCCACAGTTGTGGGAAGTCTCTAAATGTACTAACCTTGCTTTTGTGCTTCTGTAGCTTCACTTCTCACTAACTGTTCTTGTTAACTAAAGCATGTCAACTCAGGTATGGTTTTTGTGCTTAAAAGTTCACCCTAAGAAAGGCTACATTGGGGCTATGGTGATTACACTGAGTAGTTGCCAGCTGCTACAAAGACTTTTATTGGCTTAAAGCTGTGTCTGAGTAGTCTTCCCTGGTGGATACTCTACAACTGTCACCAATCTTGACTAGCTGAGTATAATCCTCAGGACTGACAATGTAGAGAAAATCAACTACAAGTTGTCCTTCTGATTTCCATTTTTACCATAGTGTACACACACACACACACACACACACACACACACACACACGCACACACAGAAAAAGCTATTACATAATATTTTAAAAAATAAAATCTTTCGGTTTTAATATGTACATCTTACGAAAGCTTGGTGGCTTAGCATGTGGGAATGGTAGACATTTCTCAAAAACAGCAGCACCTTAAAAGTTGTGGTATTTGTACTTGGTCTCTGTGAGGCCCACACACATGGACACTGGTATTATTATTATAAGTCAAAGGCTCTGAGGAAGAAAGAACTCACTTTCACTTTAGCTTTTACTTCTTCACTGTCCCCTTCGCCTTCATTGCGGGGTTCCATGCCAGACTCCTCCTGGTTGTCTTTGTTTGGTACAGAGTACTCTTCTAGTAGAGTGTCAAACAAAACTATTCTCTTGTTCTTGAAGAAGCCATAAAAGTAAGCATTGCTGTGGGAGGAGCGCTTAGATCCTATGGAAGACAGTCCAAAGCAGGGAACAGTTAAAACACCAGGGGTCCTTTGGAACTAGTGGGAAGGGCATTAACACTGAAAGACTGTATTAATATAATTCACTAGTAGCAGTGGGGTGGCTGCCACCCTGCTCCACTTATGCTCCCTGGTATGTAGCAATAGTAAAATAAGCCAAAGTACCCAACAGTGTGAAATGATTAAACTGCAGCAAAGCTATGGAATAGAATTTTAAGCAGCCAGAAAAAAAAATTATATTTAGTGGAATTTAGCAAGAGAAAATCTCACCAAAGTATAGTGAAGAATACAAAATACCACACATATATAAGGTTATCATATTATTAAAAGATGTGCATATCGACAGAAAGGCATAAACCCAAGTCTGAGAAAAAAATATCAAAGTAAGGAAATGTCGTTCATGGGGACCCAGAAGTATGGACTTTGTTTGTCTCTGTTCTTAGCTTTCTTTGTAAAAAAGAAGTGTTTGTCTCTGTTCTTAGCTTTCTTTGTAAAAAAGAAGACACATGTTGTCAGAAATGCTCTGTTAAGACTGGAGACGACATACCTAAACTTTCAAGAGAAGCTGAGAGTTCCTGAACTGTGATAGATATTACTTTCTATTTTATGCATTTCTCCAATTTCCAAATGTTCTTCATTGTACAGTATGAGAACGGGTCAATTACCAGCAGCCACATGGTGACTCAACCAATGATAACTTTAGTTCCAACGGATCCAGGGATCCAACACCCTCTTCTGACCTCCGAGAGAGCATTAAGCACACATGTAGTAGACATCCATTTGAACAAAACATTCATATACATAAAATGAAAATAAATAAATCTAAAAAATAAAACAACCCATAAGTCTTTTAAAAGAGAAGAACTTACAAGTTGTGACTCCTTCTTTCACCCAACAAGGCCACCTTAGTTCCTCCTAAACTTAAGACAAACCTTGGTCTGCTCGGACTTCTCCTGCCTGTACCTGAACTGTGAGCATATGGACAAAGCTTCAAAATCCTCATCGAAGATCTCTGGAATCTCACTTTAAGCAATTTCCTTCAGGGTCGCTTTTAGGTTAAATGGATCTGCCTGCTTCTCAATGTAGCCAGCGCTATGAACATGAACAAGCCCAGTTCATACCCATTTGTAAGCTGCCACTCAGAATGTCGATTAGGGGCTTTCATATGTTTTGTTAGCCATCTTGTAGTCCCTTCCCACAGACCTGAGAAGTAGTTCTGTGTTTAATGCAAAACCAGTGACTGTATGAGGGGTTTCCAACAATATGTAGCTATAGGAGAAGCCCTGGGATAGACCTCAACTTCTTTGCATTCTATAAGGAATTTAAATTTTTAATTTGTGTAGGGGTGGGGGTGGGAGGAGAAATTAGAGACCAGATGAAGGTATCAGAGCCCTTGGAACTGCAGATACAGGTATTTGTGGAACTTCCTACCCACTAGGGAGGTGCTCAGACCAAAACTTACTCCTCATGGTTTCAAGGCAAGCACTCTTAACTGCTGATTCAACTCCCCAGGCTAGATTATTTATTTTTGTGTGTATATATGCATGCACCTTGGCTCATGTGGAGATCAGAGGACAACCTGCAGGAATTGGTTCTCTCTTCCTACCATGTGAGTTCTAGTGTTCAGCGCAGTCCTCAGATGTGGTGGAAGTGCCTCTATTCACTGGACCACCCTCCATCCATTATTTGTTGTTTAATAGAGTTAAAAGTTTTTATGAATGTGTATGAGTGTATACACACATGTATAAGAGGGCATAGAATCCCCTGGGGGCCAGAGTGGTTGTGAGCCAGCCAGTGTGAGTGCTGGGAACCCAACTCTGGGCCTCTGGTAGAGCAGCAAATGTCCTTAACCGCTGAGCCTCCTCTTCAAGCCCCTAGATGCTTATATCTTTATGTCTCTTCTCCTGCCTATTACTGAATCTCCTTTCAGAGCTCAGAGAATTTCACCCAGTGAAGATCTCATGAGACTACTTCTCATTTGGGAAACTTAAAAGCCAGGTATTTCCTTCCTCAGGAACTCCTGCCAACCAGCCTCATGCACCAGCTTAGTGGGTGAGATGTAGCCCTGAGAATTCTGAATAGTCAGAGTCACACAAAGAAGCAAAGCAGTCAAGAATTCACTCTGCAACTGCCAGTGACAGAGATGCTAGCTAGGGTTTTACTAAAAACAACACAAGCCAAACACTTCCCCCCAAAACAAACAAAATACTTATTTATTTTTAGATTTATTTATATGTATGGGTGTGCACCATGTGTGTGTCTGGTGCCTACAAGGCCAGAAGAGGGTGAGAGACTCCCCCAGTACTAGAGTTCTAGTTGTTAGTCACCGCACTGATGCTGGGAATTGAATTTGGGTCCTCTGAAAGAGCAACAAATGCTCTTAACTACTGAACCATCTCTCCAGCCTCCACTACTTTCTAAAAAATGTATTTAGATGTTTGTGTGTGTAGGTACACATATGTGCACACATGTATATGTGTACATGTGTGCTGGGGACAGCATACTGTGACAGGGACTGCCTGTAGCAGGCTGGAATGGAAACATCTCAGAAGCCCATGGCTGCTCCTTGTAAAAAAGGATGGCATCTGGGATCCTGAGAAGCAGGAGACACATCCCTGCAGGGACCCCACCATCTAAAATAAGCGAGTGCCTGCAGTAGGCCTGGATGGGGACATCTCAGTAGCCTTTGGCAACTCTTTGTAAAAAAACAGTTGTTCCCATTTCTCCTAACCTTAGCCCTGGACAATGGCTGTATAGATTTCGTTTGTACATGACTGCTTTTCAGTTGGCCTGGGTGTGCATAATTAGTCTATTATATCTGACTTTCCTACTTCTTTCTCCTACTGCTTTGGTGAACTCTGTGAAACTAGATGTTCCTTGATGCAACGATCCTTAAACAATTACAAGTCAGGGCACAGGGACAAGCACAGCACAGTCCTAATGGCCCAGCTGTACGCTGTGTGTTCTCATCTTGGAAACAATGCAATAACTGTACAATGGTAGTTTCAGATTAATGTTTGACTTGCAAAAAAAGTTTGAAGAAATTATTAAAAAATGAAATAGAGCCAACACTGGGACCCCGAGGAAGGAAAAAAAAACTATTAAAGTTATAAAATAAGTTTTATACAACATTTGAGAGTGGTTCCTGGATAAGAAAGTATAGAATGTATAAAATTATACACTAGTAAAACTAAGTCAAAACACTGGGACTGAGGAGAGTCATTGTGTACAATGAACAGAAGCAGAAAGCTAATGAGCAGAACTACTGAGTTAAGGGTTAACTTGTTTATTTCTGGCCCTGCCTGGCAGCTCTGCCCATGTCATTTATCATTAGAACTTCACAGGAAAATGCAAGTAGCTGACCTCGGAGCTCTGAATTCTGAAGTATAGTAAGTCAAAAGTTAAAGTTTAAATAATGATAAGTTTCGGGCCTGGGAATAGGGAAAGTCTGACACTTTGGGGAACAATTGTAATTCTTGATTCTTTGTGGGATGAGGTTATTCTTTTGAATTTGATTTGGCAATAATTATATAATCTCCTTTTTTTTTTTTCTACCTGCTACTCCAAGAGTATCAATAAAAGACTGGGGCAAGAAAAAGGTGAGAGAGTATGTAAAGAGCACGCGAAGTACAAGTGGAGTGCAAGTGAGGTGAGAGTGAGGTGTTCATGAGGTGAATGTGAAGAGTGAGTGAAGAGAATGTGGAGAGTGTATGGAGAGTGTGAGTGAAAGGAGAGTACATGTGGTGTGTGTGAGAGATGTGTGTGAAGAGTGTGTGTGTGTGTGTGAGTGAAAGGGGAACACACAGAGGTGTGTAGGAGTGTGGGAGTTCAAGGAAAGAAAAACATACAGGATAAAAGCAGAGTGCACAAGAGAATGCAGAGTGGGGCTGGTGAGATGGCTCAGTGGGTAAGAGCACCCGACTGCTCTTCCGAAGGTCCAGAGTTCAAATCCTAGCAACCACATGGTGGCTCATAACCATTCGTAACAAGATCTGACGCCCTCTTCTGGAGTGTCTGAAGACAGCTACAGTGTACTTACATATAATAAATAAATAAATAAATAATAATTAAAAAAAAAAAAGAGAGAGAATGCAGAATGTGTGCAGCCTCAAGTTCTGAGAGAGAGAGGAGAGAGGAGAGAGGAGAGAGGAGAGAGGAGAGAGGAGAGGAGAGAGTAACTTTAAGCCTTGAAAAATTGCCTGTCGGTTTGTTGAAAAGTAGTCTGTGTCTGTTTATTATGTACCTTCCAGATATCCCTGCTTCCAGTTGAGAACTCCGATCCTGTGTCGAGGCTGGACCCCGACACATGTGAAGGCCATGGAACAATTTCAGGTGTTATCCTCAAAATGCCATCCACTTCCTTTGAGATAAAGTCTCTTATTGGCATAGGCTAGACTGGCTGGCCAGTGTGCTCCAAGGATCCTCTGGCCTCTACCTCCCCAGTGCAGGGAATACCATTGACTGCCACTACACAAGGCATTTTTATATGGATTCTGGAGATTAAACTTAGGTCCTCATGGAAGGCAAGCCGCTTGTCAATGAGATTAAGTGATATTAGCCTTGAATAGAGGATTCTGCAGTGGCAACAACATAACCTCCCCATCTATACTGGCTCCACTCTATTGAGTCTGCGCCCATAACCACCCATCTAAAAGTCCATTTCTTAAGGTTGGCAAACAGCTTTCTGGAGATGTGGTTATCAATAAGAAATTCCTTTGCTTAAATCGCTAGCTCTTGCAGAGCTATGACTAAGATGGTGTTTAAAGCTATTTCACTACTAACACAGACATGAACTCTTAGTTCCTTATGAATCTACTCTTCTTCAAACTCTATTCCCTTTCAACAAGCTGCCATTTATGACTGTTCACAGGCTGTTAGTTATCCTTAATGTCTCTCCTCATTTCCCTGTATGTAAATCAGCAAATGACAGCAACGTTCTTTGTTTCTCTTCATCAACTTTGCGCAAGTCTAAAACATAACAAAAGAAAACAACAGCCGCACTTGGGAGGCAGAGGCAGGCGGATTTCTGAGTTCGAGGCCAGCCTGGTCTACAAAGTGATTTCCAGGACAGCCAGGGTTATACAGAGAAACCCTGTCTCAAAACAAAACAAAACAAAACAAAAAACAACCACAACCACAACCCGACCCCATCTAGTCTAGACTGCCCAAATAGCCTCCTCGCTGCTCCCAGTGCTTCTGTTCTTGCCTTGCCCTATAATGCATTCTCTATTTGGAAGCCCTGGACAGTCTCCTGGCTGTGTGTGGTGGCTCACACCTGTAATTCCAGCACGAGGGAAGCAGAAGCAGAGGGAATAAGGTCAAGAGTTCACGGTCAACCTCAATTGTAGAGTAATTCTGAGGTCGGCTTTGGCTACTTGTGACTGTCTCAAACATCAACGAAATCAAACTCTTTACCCTGACTTACAGATGATGTAAGACTTGTCAGACTGATGTACTTCTGCAGCTGCTCATTCTAGTGACAGCCATCTTTGTTCTTTCACTTTGCAATTGCTTCTCATTGGTAACAGTTTAGTTTGTAGTAGGCACCAGCAAACTATGGCTTCAAATCAAATGCAAGGTGCTGCTTGTTTGCATGTAGTCTTACTAGAACACAGCCAGGTTCACATGCTTAT
This sequence comes from Mus pahari, assembly GCF_900095145.1. Lineage (NCBI taxonomy): Eukaryota > Metazoa > Chordata > Mammalia > Rodentia > Muridae > Mus > Mus pahari. The sequence goes on from NC_034595.1 coordinate 72,186,073, forward strand.
GCCCTGTCTGTGGCTGCTTCTGCCATATAGAACTGAACCTCTGAAGAATACTGTAGGCCACATAGCTCTGAACAGTGAATAGCTTGCTTTTTACAGAGAACTACCTTCAGAGGAAGCAATGTTGAAAGGTAGAGGGAAGAAGTGATTCATTTAAGATCCCATAGCTAGTAAGCTGCTGAGACGAATCTTTTATATTTATTTTAAACTGAAATCCTGACACATCCTCTTAATTTGACAGCCTTCTGTGAAACTTAATCAGTCTTATGAAAACTAACAGGTGGCTTAACTCCCCAAGGCAAACAGAAAAACAGTTTAATAATGTGAGGTGTCTGATGGTACCACAGATTAGAGTTCCCCTGGGACACTGATGTTCTGCTAGGGGAAACAAAGCCAGGAACACTTGTTTTGTTTTACAGCCTTTAAACTAGTGCTATATAGCTAATCATTCAAGAGTCCAATTCAATTACCCAAAGGAGCCAGGCAGACAATAGGGTGAGTTTTGGTCTACTATACAGTACAGGATGAGATAGTAAAAAGGCTTTGACCAAAGATTAAGAACAGTACTATATGGTTAATCAAACAGAGTTGCAGACAAAAACTGGATCTGGCATCGGGCCACCAGTTTCTCTCTCTCTCTCTCTCTCTCTCTCTCTCTCTCTCTCTCTTTTTTTTTTTTTAAAAAGATTTATTTATTATGTATACAGAGTTCTGTCTGCATGTATGTCTGCAGGCCAGTAGAGGGCATCAGATCCCATTACAGATGGTTGTGAGCTACCATGTGATTGCTGGGAATTGAACTCAGGACCTCTGGAAGAACAGCTAGTGTGCTTAACCAACCTCTGAGGTTAAGCCATTCCTCCAGTCCCTAGCCAGACATTCTTTCTTCTGTAGCTTACATATCCCAACAAAACCTTTCAAGCAGTATACAATTACAATGTGATTGCATTTTAGTTTTCTTCTAGTAAATGATTATGAAAATGATTATGGAAAAACAGTGTGTTATCCAATACCTTTACAAGAAATAACTATGTAGTACAGGTAAAGAAAACGAATTATTCCCCAAAACCCATGTACATCCATAACCAGGCAACTTGTTATAAATTAACAAAGTGTAAGCAAGCAAGGTTGTTTTCTTTTTTTTTCTTTTTTTTTTTATAGTAAGGTAATTGATTATTGTGAACTTAAAACAAGCCATTAGAGTTTTCTGCTAGAAGATGTATGAGATTATGCTACATTATAATTATATGATGTTATTTATATGCATAAATTTAGAATTAACTAATTTATTATTCCAAGTTGATCATATGTTAAGTAGCTTTCTATCCCTTTTTTTAAATTTATTATTATTTTCTTTATTTACCTTTCAAATGCTATCCCGAAAGTTCTCTATACCCCCCCCCCNCCCCTGTTCCCCTACCCACCCACTCCCACTACTTGGCCCTGGCCTTCCCCTGTGCTGGGTCATATAAAGTTTACAAGACCAAGGGGCCTCTCTTCCCAATGAAGGCCACCAGTTTCTATATGAAGAAATGCATTAAGTTCCTATAAATCTTTTTTTTCTTTATTTTTATTTCATTTCTAAAATTTTACATTACAGGCAATTGTGAGCCACTATGTGGATGTTGTAAATCCAACTTGGCTCCTCTGGAAGAACACCCATGAATCTTAACTGCTGAGTCATCTCTCCTGTGCAGATTCTGTAAATCTTAAAAAGCCAACCGTAAAATCCGATCCTATTTTTTAAGTAACAAACATAAACAATAAAGACCTACTGATTTAAGACTAGAGTACTCAGACCACTCTCCTCACCTCCTTACCTTCGACAACATACACCTTAGTCAAAGGGAAGTCAATACTCTTTGCCATCACTTCAATTTCCTGCTTAAGCTTTCCCTCTGGTAGAGGTGTGAATTTATCAAACAGAGGGGCAATATAGTCAGCATAAATGGTGACAAGAACCTGAAAAATAAGTAACAGGAAAAACTGTTCATTAATAACAACTTAATTATATGATATAATTATGTTCATCCAACAAACACCTGGGACATTATCTATTTAGTAAATTAAATCAAAACAGCACTGTGATAACACAGTATGCAAGTCAACTGAATTTTAGAAGATAATGCTACTAACAGTGACTAAGAACTCTGGGCCTAATCAGCAGCCTTTCTTGGGGATTTCTGGCACTGTAAGCCAATTATAACACACACTTGCTCATGCTGGTTGAAATGGCACTTCTAGAGTATTTTCTCTGTCATTGCCATATTACAGGTACTTAAAAACAAGCAGCTCATTTTCTGGTCTCGATCCCACCAGTGAGAGATAAAGCAACACCCACCACACAATTCAGGTGGAGATAACCCTCATCACCAATGGAGCTGAAGGACTGACAGATGGTATTTTCTAGGGTCTGTGAACATTCCCCTTGCCTGTATGATTGTCTGTGATGAAGCAGTTTAGAATATGAGAAACAGAGAAGGAAAAGGATGTAAGGAAGGAAAATGCAGGTGAGAGGAGAGAGGGAGGGAGGGAGGAAGGGAAGAGGAAGGGGAAAGGAAGCATGGAGAGTGGGTAAAGGAGAAAGTGGAAACAGAGAAGGGGCAGAGAAAAGAAGCATGGTGGTGAATACCAGTATCAGCGCTCAGCAGGCTGAGGCAAGAGGACTGCCATGAATCTGAGGCCAGCCTAGACCAACATAGCAGCTTTGGGGCTAGCCTGAACTGAAGAGCAGGATGCTTCTTTTAAAAAGAACAAAAACAAAAACAATGAAAGGAGGAAAGGGATACAGAAAAAGGGAACAAGAAGGGAGGGTGGGAGAAAGCTGGGTGAAGAAAGCATATGCTTTTTAAAAGACAGGGTCTCTAATCCTGACTGCCCTCCATATACAGCTGAGGATGGTTTTGAACTTCTGATCCCCCTGTTTTCACACCTGTGTTATGAAGTACTAGGGACTGAGCTAGGGCCTTGTGCATGCTAGACAAGCACTCTACAAACTGAGCTACATCCTTAGCTCTATGATTTCATTTCTTGTCTCTCGTAAATCCACTAATTCAAAACATTAAGGCCTTTTAGGCACTGGGAGGTGGAGAGGATACATCAATAAAAAAAGCCATCCATTTTGGCTAAACTTAGAAGTACAGTCTCAGTTGCCAAGCAGCCAGATCACTGAAAGTGACTAGCAACTAGCTTCTGGCAAACATTAAGAGTCAGGATATAACAAAACAAAAAAGAAAAAAAAAACAAAAAACAAAAAGAGTCAGGACAAAGAGAAGAAAATCCAAGGTGGTCAGTCCGTTTTCCTTTGTATTCCAAAGCAGGAACTGAGAGGAAAATGTATATGGGCAGCTGGTTACACGGAAGGAAACCTTCTCTTAGGAAGCACTTATACAGTGGTGAAAACTAAATCCCAGTAATGCCAAGGAACTTTTGCAAAAGAAAATGAAATAATTAGAGAATAAGAGGCCATGAATTTGAGAGGGAGTGGGAGAACATGGGAAGAATTGGAGGAGAGAGAGGGAGAAAAGAATGTACATGTAGTATTAATATATGAAAGTCTCAAATGAATAAAACGAACAAGAAAGGAAATAAAGAATTTACTTACCAGAGAAACAACTAATGTGAACAGCCAGGCATATATAAAAAAGTAGTCACCTCCAATTTTAATAATGTAAAGCAAAAGGGCAGACACAGGCAATAAAATACATTGAGTCACAATAAATTTTTTGATTGCATCTTTCATAAAAAACTCCAAAGTCTGAAAAAGAAAATATTACCACTATTAACTGAGCAACACTTTTCTTTTAAAAGCATCTTTAAGTGCTTTTAAAACACTTAAACTTAAAGAACATAAGGTAGGCAGCCTAGGACAATAAGCAGAAGTCTTGCATTTCATAGTTTAGAACAGAATGTAACTACTATTAGATGGCAAGCAGCAAGGGTTTCTATCAGGACCTTAGACTAAGGTCTTTACCGTATCCATGGCTTCTTTGTCCTCAGTGGATTCATGCTGTAACATAGCAGACTATATCTAAATTCCTGCCAGCATGGGACTGAAGCACAGAAAACCTTCATACTAAACACCCTGGTGTTCCCTGTCATACCTGGTGATTGAAGCCGTGCTTTTCTTCTATTACAAAAGTATTGTACAGACTCCAGGGCAAGCCAGTCAGTGCACTGAAGAGTGTGGCCAACAGCAGGAACACCAATGACTGAATGATCTAAGCACAAACAAGAAAGGAAGGAAACCATTAAGTGAGCTGAAGCACAAACCAGCAAGTACACACTGAATGCTTGTTCTGCCCCAAGCGATGCACTCGAGCCTGTGGGGACAGGTTGCAGCAGCCTGTCCTTGGAAAATGTTTACTTAGAAGAGGAGGCGTGACTTGAAAGCTACTTTAAGTCATAGGGACAAATGGTTGGTAGGATTTGGACAACAGAGAAAGCAACATATGTTAGATGGATTCAAGGAAGACTCATTCTTGGGTTTCTTGTGTATTGTTGAGGCAGGGTCTCTATGAAGACCAGAGCTACATGGTGAGAGCTTGCCTTTGCCTTCTCGGTGTTGGGAATAAAGGGATGTGCTGAATTCAAGAAACATTTAATGAGCTGGTGCAACTTCGAGGCCACTGAAATGGGGGAAGAGAAATGACATTTAAACATTTTTGTTTGTTTACTTTATCAAGGCAGGGTTTCTATGTGTAGCCTTGGCTATCCTGGAAATCATTTTGTAGACTAGGCTAGCCTTGAACTCTCTCTCCTTTTTCCTTTCAGGGGAGAGTGTGAACACAGTTCACCGCTACCACAAATTATGCAGTTGAGGGTCCCGAATTTGAGGAAATCACAGGGATCAGCACATCCTGAGTGCAATGGATAAGCCTCGGCCTGGGAAAACCACCTTCGTGATCATGGTATCTCCCCTGCCAGGTATGTAACTTTAGTGTTTTGAGCAGGTCTCACTATGTAGCCCTGGCTGCCTTGGAACTTGCTGTATAGACCAAATTCACAAACTGCTGTGGCCTCTAATTTACAGATCTGTCTGGCATGGATGATTTGCCTGCATGTATATATGCCTACGTATGTACCAACACACACATGTATGTGTACTGTGTGTTGTCAGTGTCTGAAGAGGCTAGGAAAGGGTGCTGGATCCCCTGGAACTGGAGTTTCAGTTGTTTGCTATTATGTGGGTGCTGGAAACCTGGGTCCCATTTTTTTTTTTTTTTTTTTTTTGCAGGGGCTGAGTGGGTGGAGGACAAGGCCTCTGTCTAAGGACCAGAGAGACTAGCCTAGAACTCATAATTCTCCAGCCACAATTCTCCAGTACAATTCTTAGTACCTGGCATTGTAAAAATAACTTAAATAATCTAAAAAAAATGTGGTTGTCTTGATCTTTAAAAATTTTGGTCAGTACCCAAAATTACTAATCAGCTTTTAATGTGTAGGGAAGTAAAAGGAAATAACAAAACTAATTTAACACCTTGTTATTTTAAACACGGGACAGGGGTTGGAGAGATGACTCGGTGGTTAAGAGCACTGGCTGCTTGCTCTTCCAGAGGTTCTGGGTTCAATTCCCAGTATCCACATGGCAGCCCACAATTGTCTGCAATTCAAGTTTCAGGGGATATGATACTCTCACACAAACACATATGCAGGCAAACCTAATAAATCATTAAAAAAATAAAATACTGAGGAACATTCAGGACTAATCTCTCTCTTTTTTATTCTCTTTTTGCAATTATTTGAAGGGAATTTAAACAATGTTCAGCTCCTCTCATGCATCTTATTGCATGGACAGCCCTCTCTGGAGAGAGAAGTTAGATCAGCTTTTCATGTTTTATCCTTTGAACTTCAATGTGAAATATCCCCAAAGGTCCGGTGGGCTGTCTAGTATCACTAGTTCTGGGATAGCTCCATCTTTTCATCACATCCATGGCCTTCACTTGAGATGATCAAGTTGCAGTCATACATACCTGCTGTGTATCTCTAGTGGCTGCCAGGAACAGCCCTGGCACTCCACAGCCAGCATTGGATCTGTGGTGTAGTTTATTAGGTTAGATCTGAGCCTCACTTTCTTTCTTTTTTTTTTTGGTTTTTCGAGACAGGGTTTCTCTGTATAGCCCTGGCTATCCTGGAACTCACTTTGTAGACCAGGCTGGCCTCGAACTCAGAAATCCGCCTGCCTCTGCCTCCCAAGTGCCTGAGCCTCACTTTCTGTCATCATTTTCACTTCTTTGCTGTACTTTCACTCTTGTCAGCCAACTCTGCCTTCCAATCATCTTAGCTCCCTTCAGTCTAGATCTGTGTCTCTCTGTGTCTGTCTGTCTGTCTGTCTGTCTGTCTGTCTGTCTCTCTCATCACTGTTGTCCAGTACTGTCTTGAATGCCTAGGCTAAGCGAGTTTCCAGCCTTAGTCTTCCATGTAACAGACCAGAAATGTGCACCACTGGACCCAGATCAACCACTTCTTTTTATAAACACTGGAAGAGAATGAGGCATCACACTTTGAATAACATATACAGTAACCAATTATGTAGCTTGATGAAAATACTGACATGACTGCTCCTGATTACCACTTATATCATGATCTGTATACTGACCAGCTAACAGGGAAGTCTGCAGTTTAACTATTCACATAACACACTCTGGTAACTGAAAACTGGGCCAGTGTTGAGGGCTGGTGTTAAAAACACACTGTGGTAACTTACATATGTATATATCAGAACTACACAAAGTGAGGACTCCAATATCAGCAGCCATCAAAGAACAAAGGCCTAGCTAAATAAACCAACAGGAAAACAACCCTAAGTCATTATTAAGTGCAAAACTCACACCTCAGAACATTACATAAAATATCCTAATAAAACAAAGACTCACTCCCAGTTCAGGAGCTAATGGCAGCTGATGGGTGCTGAGAGAGAGAAAGTCACTTTTGTTTTTGTCAGGGCTGGAAGGGAGAGCAGCCATTAACTGCCTATGGCCCAGTGGACGTCCATACACACATGTGCACATGGGGTGCACTGTCTTACTCAGTGGAAGATGTGAGTGTTTCTTCCTGGCACATGTAGAAGTTGTATTTACTCATCCAACAAAGTATAACCGCTCTGAGCCTGCAAGATGACTTAGATGGTAAAGACACTGCCACCAGGCCTAACTAGCTGAGTTTAAGCCCTAGAGCCCATATGGTGGAAGGAGGAACTCCTACAAGTTGTCCTCTAGACACACACACACACACACACACACACACACACACGTACACACACAGAGACAGACACACATGTCTTGCTGCTTTAGAAAGGGGTACAAGATGAGCACAGTTAAAGCCAAGGGCAACCCACCCACAGAGGAGGTCCATGATTTCCAATAAAGAATCAGGAAGGAGGTAAAATGACTTGGCAGCTTCCAGGAGGAAGTCAGGAAGTCAGGTTGCAGCACTTGTTACAGATGGAGAATTCGTTTAACACTTTGCCCAGAAGATAGACTTTCTGTCTTAATTTAAAGTGCCTGTTTAATGTGCATGCCGCAAAAGTATCTGCTAAGTTCTACAAAATAGGGGTTCCTACCATTGCATAGGGTTGTTCCTAACAAGCAGCTGTGTAATCAAGACTACATTTCCCAGCTCTCTTCCATGTGAATAAGATCAAATGACTGCTTCACCATGTAATGTGAACACAAGATATCATAACCTTAGCATTACAGAAATTAAAAAGAGGGCATGATCTTCCCAGTGTCACTGGATGATGAACACATTTTAAAAAAGAAAAACAAAAAAATCCCACCTTACTCCCTGACTCAGCACATGAAACAAAGTCACCTGCTAACTAAAATACTCAAATTAGCAATTATGTGATTGGGAAATAAACTGTGAAGTCACTAGAATTCTGGAGTTATAGTAACTAACTGTAGTAGTTGAACGATATGGCACTCATAGGCTCACATATTTAAATGTCGGTACCGTTTGTGGAACTGTTTGGTGAGATTTGGAGCTGTGAACTTGTTGGAGAAGGTGTGTCACTTCCTCTTGTTCATGAATAAGAGGTGAGCTCTCAGCTACACCCCAGAATCATGCCTGCCTGCTTCCATGTTCCCCAACATGATGGTCATGGACTTTGAAATGGTGAGCTCCAAATTAAATGCTTTCTTTTACAAGCTGCTTTGGTCATAGTGTTTTGTCACGGCAATAGAAGAGTAACCAAACATATTATGGTTTATGCTAATCCATGCACAGACAAGCAGTGCAGAGTCCAAGAGGCAAGTCTACCAATGATAGGAGCCAAAAAGGCAACTTCAGTGTAAAGCTTACCAAGCAAAATAAAGACTGAACAATCCAGGTGAAGGAATCACATACCTCGTATTCTGGTCCAAAGGCAGCAGAGCTACAGAACCGCCCAGAAAGTCTCCAGAGGTAAGGAATTCCTCCAAAGAGAAGAATAAACTGTAAAACAAAGCAGATTGTGGTCACATTCAAACAATCTTAGCAACTATCATATGAAAGAATGCATTATAAAGAAAAATAAATAAATTACAGGAAAAAAAGGGGGCATGACTCATTTAGAATAAAATATTTATTTAGAAGAATACAAACCACTGAGACGCTAAGTTTAGACCACTAAGATATTTTTGCCTAAACAGTGTATATGGGTAAAGTGTATAGTATGTAAATTATATTCCAAAACACCTGTTTAAAAGGCAAACCCAGGAGTCTCACTTGTGGAAGTTGAAAAAAAAAAAAAATCAATATAGGGACAGAGGGTTGAGTGGGTAAAGGCACTTGCCATATAAGCCTTTCCTGGGACCAGTGTAAAGATGAAGGAGAGACCTTACTTCCAAAAGTGGTTCTGACCTCCACACGCACACTGAGGCACACCATGTCTCTACCATCTCATACACACACACACACACACACACACACTACCACCACCACCACCAACAACAACAAATTAATTAATCTTTAAAAAGATTTAAAAATCATTCTTTTAGGGGAAAATAGTAGTCACTAGAGACTGGAAGAGGATAGGAGAAATCAATCTAGAAATACGTTAAATAATGGATATCCAAATAGTCCATCAGTAGGGTTTAATTCAGGCATCTGTAATAAATCAGTACTTTAGCCTACAATTTATGAAGTATTTCAAGAAAACCACAGGCCTAAAGGTTTCTGGCATAAAAATGTTTAAGGAAATATAAATTCTAATTACCCTGGTCTGATTGTCATACATGGTATACATTTTCTAAATTACAATGTACTCCATAAATGTGCATAAATATTATGTGCCAATTAAAACTTAAAACCAGTAATGAGGAGGAATTATTAAGGAGTACAAAGTCAGAGAGAACAGACTCTGGTCTTTGTATAGTTGAATTTGAAAACAGGTAGAAGAGAGGGTTTTAATGTTTGTATCTCATGCGCACACACACACACACACACACACACACACACTACCCCCCTCATTTTTATGATAATATGCTAATTATCCTGATATTATCATTATTATTACAATGCATCAAAAATACCAGTGAACCCTAGAAATAAGAATCATATGTGTTAATCATAATTGCTTTAAAAAGTAAGTAAAAACATTTGCCAAGATACTAAAATGAAAACTTATCAATCACTTAAGCCTACAAGGGTTAAATGGTTTGTTCCAAATCCCACAGGTAATGAGCAACAGATGGAATTCGAACCAGGCAATATGGCTTTATAACTATCTTTTCCATGAGAGGAAAGTGTCCTTTTCAGTCAGGAAAAAGTATTAGCTTGCAGTTGCTTGTTTGAGATATCATCTTATTATGTTGCCCAGGCAGTAATTGAACTCATGGTTCTAAATGATCATCCTGCCTTCTACACAGCTGGGAATATGGTATTTACAACATGCCTGGTTAAAATATTGTTACTATTGCTAAAGAAGTGGTGAATCATGTCCACTTACCAGACTGTGGGACAGAATAGGAGACTCAGACCTCCTGTGGTCAGGAAAAGATGAATCAATCCTAAGGCAGGAATCAGGGCTTCAGGAGTAGGCCCTTACCACTCTTTGTCTTGGGCAAATACGTAAACATTCACTAAGTCACATTCTAAGAACATTAGAAACCATGAAGTAGCTCAAATCGTGAAAACAATGTATGTTTAGCAGCCTGTAGTCCCACCTACCCAGGAAATTGAGGCAAGATTGAGCCTCACTTGTGCTACACAGTGAGTTCAAGGTAGCTCAAGAAACAGTGAGACCTTTCTGCGGTGTTGGAGAAACAGCAACTGGCTGCTAGACATACAGTTTAGTGGAGTGATTGTTTAGCATGCTTGAGGTCCTGAATTCAGTCCCCAGTTGTAAGGAAAAAAAAGAAGGAAGGAAGGAAGGAAGGAAGGAAGGGAGGGAGGAAAGGAAGAAAGGAGGGAAGGAAGGAAGGAAGGAAGGAAGGAAGGAAGGAAGGAAGGAAGGAAGGAAGGAAGGAAGGAGAGTCAGTCAATCAACTTTGGTGCTGGGGACGTGGCTTACTGGTGGAGTGCTCACATGTATGAAGTCTTGGATTCATCACTGGCACCACTTTAAAAAGGAACTTCACTGACTGCAATAGGTACTAGTAATAATGAACCTGCAGAGATCACTTTGTCAAGAAACAATCTAGTTTTCTCCAAACAGGAAGTCAGGAACACAAGATCAAGATCAATCCTTGGTTAGAAGTTCATAGCTATGAATTTAAACATGGCTCCTTGTTTAATTGTTTTTATATGTATATATATTTGCTAGGGATTGAATACAAGGCCTTGGACCTCTAACTCTAAGCTGTATCTACAATCCAGTCTGAAGGGCTTAGGAACAATCATATTTTATGGATTTATATCCTTCCATTTTCATATATGTTTGATGAAATACAGAGATCTACTTTTAAGTCTGTATATAAAGGATAGCAAACTATACTCATTCACAACTTGCTTTTTTGTTATGAGACATTTTTTGTTATGAGACAGGGTCTCAGTATGTAGATCCACTGTCCTAGAACTTTCTTTGTAGACTAGGCTGGCCTCAAACTCACAGGGATCTACCTGCTTCTGCCTCTCAAGTTCTGGGATTAAAGGTGTGCACTACCACATCTGGCCTAAACTCTATCCGTAAAGATCTTTCCATGGTGACCTCTAACCTTACTTGGCATTGCCAGCTACTTCCAGCCACATTATACATTTATTATACTTTCATCCACAGTACATGTGCTCTTATCTTTCTACAACTTCACACACATTTTATACTACCCATCTTTTACATTTTTGTTTTGTTTTTTTAAACAGGGTCTTATGCAGCCAAAATTGGCCTAGAACTCACTATGTAGCCTTGGCTGATCTTGAACTCAGAATGATCCCCCTCCACCAGTCTCCCCAGGGCTGTGATTACAGGTATGCATCCCCACACCTAGCTATCATTTAGAGTTTTACCAGCTGCACTGATTTGCACAGGTCTCAACTACGGCTTCTAAACAGAATCAGGAACAGCAGCACCTGAGGTTATGTCAGGAGTACAAATTCTCTGGCCACAGCACAAAGTCTGGGCTGGGACACAACAGCCGGCAGGTGAATCTAGCACTCACAGGTGATTACTCAAATAAGCTGACTATGAACTCTAGGAGCAAGCATTTCTACTTTGTGGCCATAAGAAACTTTGTTCCTAAAAGATATGCTCTGGCACCACTACCTGTAATATGCTACCACTGCTGAGCTAAGTGACTTGGGATTGCATTACCTTTATCTTCCTCCCAATACTAACAAATGCTGTAGAATTAAGGACTTGTACTGTTTTTGGTAAAAGGCTAAAAAAGCCACTACTAAAATTCCAGCTTTTAAATAAACATTGAGGGTATTTAAACATGCCTTTGAATAATTTATGAACATACTTGGAAACTGCTGTTCCAAACCTTGTTGAGTTTACTTTGGGGAGTAAAAAACAAGTATATAAGCTATAAACTTTCCCATGTTGATAATGTCACTGAGTACACTCCAGGGAGTCCTAAGAAAAAAATCAATAACACAACAGACACAACTCCAGTACTCTGACATATATTATCTCATTAGAGCCTTGAAAAGAAGACATGGCAGGGAGGTAACTGGAACACAGAGAGGTTGAAGTAATGCCCAAAGAAACCTGGTGGTGAGGTGCTTGTTACATGTTGAGGCTATGTTAGGTGCTTCATTGACTGCCTACTCAGTCCGGGCCACAAGTCATACAAAGGTCTGGTGTCTCCTTTCTTTTTTTTATAATGACTTCAAAGATTTAGACAGATAGACAGACACACACACACAGAGAAAGAGAGAGAGAGAGAGAGAGAAAGAGAGAGAGAGAGAGAGAGAGAGAGAGAGAGAGAGAGAGAGAGAGTATGTGCATGTGAGCACGAGTGTCTATGAGGCCAAAAGAGGTCACTGGATCCTTGCAACTGGAGTTTTGGGCAGCTATGATCCCTTCCAGTGTGGGAACTGGGAAGAAAACTTGGATATTCTGGAAGAGCAGTACACGTTCTTAATCACTGAGGGATAAGTTATTGTTTGCAGAAGTTTAGCCAAGAGGCCCAACTGTAATGCTGGTGCATAAACTGATGATACATTCTCCCCAAGCCAACTTAGAATCTGCTGGCATGGCTAGAAACCACTGATGCTGGATCAGGCAATGGAGTGAGCCAATGAAAAAGAGGGCATGAAAGTCAAGGCCTCAAATCTGGAAACCTTCTGGTCTGAGACAGCAGTTCGAGCCATATAGATCTCTCCTGAGAACACGTGGGAACCTGATTCCTGGATGAGGGTTTTGTTTCTGGCCTGAAAAAGGTGAATTCGGGAATAGTCCCCCCGACCCCTGCTCTTTTGTTCCAATCTTTCTTGCCATTATTACTAGTCTAAAATCTTTTTCCCAAGAGGAAGTTATCACCTCCCACAACAAATACTGTCAGCAACAGGCAGGCAAGTGTGAACTTATCCATAACTGCACCTCCTCTGGCCCTCTTGGCCACATCAGAGTCCTTGGCTAAAGAGGAAGAGGAGCAGAGGGCCCTTGCTCTGGCACTGGCAAAACTACCTCATCTTTCAAAGGCATCTGAATGCCTGGAGCTGACTGCAAGTTCCCCCCCCCACCCCCCCGCAATCCCCCAGTATCCATGATGTGAACTTTGTGCCATGGATATAACCACCCCAGGCCTCTCCAACCCTTACAGCCTCTTGTGGTTGGGCTTGCATAACCGCCTGATGCACAGTTGCCTCACTTGGCCCATACGGCCTGAATAGAGGCTTATCCTGCCAACCTTGGCCCTGTTCCAAGAGCCCCTGATCAACAACCATTATCCTTAAGTCAGTCATATCCCTGCCCTTATCCAAGATTCTTGGCAGCCTGGAGTGGAATATGATGTGAGAAATGAACCATGGGTGTGCCCTATGCTCAAGGGCTCCTTGAAGGGATTTCATAAGGATGGGTTTGGGACAATTTTGGGGCTCTTGGAACCCCTGGCTGACCTAGCTTTAGTCAGAAGAGTGGCCAATGAATCAGGGTATGACTCTCCCTACTTTGAACAGTGGGCTATGCACTTACAAACCTATTATGACTGGTATAATTGTCTTAAAGTGGTCCTAGAGCCTGCCATGTTCTTAAACTGGTGGTCAGACTATCAGGATCTGGCTAAGAGTCAGGCACGCTTAAATCTTTAATATAAGCTTAACATGCTGACCAGTCACAGGGCATACATTAACCCAGTTACCCAAGCTACTATCTGCCAACATGCCTACTTCAATCAGGTGGCCGATCTGTCTTTAAAGGCCCTTGAGGTCTGCACTTCCAGAGGTCTCTCTGCCTACTTCTGTAACCTTGTACAACAATCAGGCGAGTCCTTTACAGACTTTCTCACGAGGGTTACTGAGGCAGTAGAGAGAAGGGTCGATTTGGGACCCATCCGAGACATGCTTGTTTAAACAGTTGGATTGGGAGGGTCTTAACGCCTAACCTGAGATTTGGTTTGCTGAAGCCCATCATGGTGACTTTCATAAATGGGGAGTAACCATCAGAGACCTTGACAGGGCAGCCCTAGAGTGGCCCTGACTGCCTCTATGATGTCCTGTTGAGTGACAGGCAAAGATTCCTACATAAAAGATCAAAATTGTCCCAAACCCATCCTTATGAAATCCCTTCAAGGAGCCCTTGAGCATAGGGCACACCCATGGTTCATTTCTCACATCATATTCCACTCCAGGCTGCCAAGATTCTTGGATAAGGGCAGGGATATGACTGACTTAAGGATAATGGTTGTTGATCAGGGGCTCTTGGAACAGGTGAGAATATTACACAAACAATTTCACCTGTCCCCACAAAACTTACACAAGCTCTTGCCGGATTATCCATGAAACAACAAAAATATCTTACAAGATCTTGTGCCATCTGCGCCCCACTTGCACCATTGGGGCCCCTTCACAGGGGAGGTGTCAAGCCAAGAAGGTTATTCCCCAGTGCTATTTGGCAGATGGACTGGACTCACTATTCCTCTTTTGGTAATCTTAGATATGTACATGTTACTGTAGATACTTGCTGCTTCTCTGTATATGCTGTGGCCTCAATGGGAGAAAAAGTCTCCCACACCATCAAGGCTATGGAATCTGCTAACCAGAGAGGTGATTAGAGCATGGCTCACAGAAATTGGAGAGGCCTCTGTTTAGGTTCCCTGCTTACACCCTGATATGCCCTCCAAGATGGCTGTCCTTTGAGAGCTGGTAGTCAATGATGGGTAAGAACCTATTTGGCAGGTCAACCTAAGACAGGCAAGGTTCACTACACTGAAGATCCCTGAGGTGGGGTCAACAAGGCCAGAGCAAAGAACTCCGACTCCCACTAGGTTATCAAAAATGAAAACAAAAGGGTGGAAATGTAGAAGGAACTTAGCCAAGCAGGCCCAGCTGCAATGCTGGTACATACACCATTGATACTTCCTCCGGAGCCAAGCTAGACTCTGTCAGGACAGCTAGAGACCACTGACACTGCACTGTTAAAGGCCAGACCAAGCATTACCAAGTTTAAAACAATCTGAAATTTGTGTCTCCAAGAAATCAATGACTCACAGTGCCTTCCACCTCTGAGTAGAGTCCTGACCAGAAGCTGAAGGTACTTTTATCCAGTTGATACAGTCGAGATTTCTCAAATGTGTCCGAATCCATGATCTGTTCTAACTCTGCTGGTACGTGAGTCGTTGTTTTGTATATCCTTCTCTGAAATATTTTGAAGAAAACACACTTTAATGAGTATTTATTACATAGTAGTAATTTGTGGTCAAACACCAAATGGTCTATAGCATTAATTTGTCATGTAAGCTTGTAGAATTTGTCACATACATGTACGCCTTGCATTTAGTCAAGAACCCTGACCACTGAAACAACTAACACAGGAAATTTTAAGCAGACAAAAACAATTCCAAGGCCAACTGACTAGGTGGAATGGCCACCTGGGTTGTCAACACACTTACAGTTTGCCTGTGTGAACCAAAATTGTGACATCACGAGGAGACCATTCTTTCTGAGTATGAGGTATGTCTTGCAATATAGAAAATAATGCATGAAAAAAGAGAAGTATGCTCACAACACACATTAACACACACATTTAATACTTTATTAATGAATCATCATTAAACTTGGTTCTAGAGGTCAAATTAAGTAAGAATTAGGGAGTGACAGAAACATCAAATCTTTACAACAAATTTTCTCATTACATCAAATTCTAAAGGGTAATTTCAGCCCCTAGGACATAACACAGGGAACAGATACCAAAGGTATAATAGACCTTCTATAATAGTTTTACAATAAATACTTTTCCTGTTGTATGTTAACAATAACAACAGCAACAAAAAGTTCAAGGCATTAGATTATAACCCTACAACAATGCAACAATGCCAGGTGGTCTTGGTGCATGGCACTCAGGAGGCAGAAGGAGATGGATCTTTGTGAGTTCAAGGCCAGTCTGGTCTACAGAGTGAGCTTCAGGACAGCCAGGGCTACACAAAGAGAAACTGTCTTGGGAAAAAAAAAAAAGATGCAACTCGGTTTATTAACAAACTATGTCAGATAAGTACTCAATATCTCACCCTGCTGTTTTAATACAAGTTATGTGCTTGCTTCAAGCAAGGGTACTTATGCAATTCTGAACTAATGAAGCTTTGAGTACCTAGCTACAGTAATTTTTAACATGTTGAACATACTAAAGGAAGAGACTGAGGTAGACATAACCTGACACTGACAAAGTTTTAAAATTCACAGTTGCAGTCCAGAGAGTCACGAAGGGCTGGGAAATGTAGCTCAGTGGCAGAGCACTTGCCTGGCAAAGAAACTCACATACGGTGTAAACTAGAAGAAACTGCAGAAAAAAAAGGCCTGTAGTGCTCAAGAAATAGGTCCATCCGTTAAAGGGGAAGGTTCTCAAGGACGGCAGACGAGTGTGGTCCAAACTTAGACGCTGTAGAGCAGGCATAGACCTGCGCAAGTTTGATGGCAGGGCTGTCCTTTCCTTTCATGAGACACCAACAGGCTTGGGACCCATTATAACGTTGCAGATAACTTGTTTTGTTATTACAAAGTCCATCTCACTGAAACGTTCACATTTCGAATTAAACTGTTAATTATGGCTACCTCCAGGGAAAACTGTTAGCTTTTCTTCTGCACTATTTAACGTTTTAAACAAAAAAAAACCAAAGAGATATTTTAAACACACACACACACACACACACACACACACACGTATTGGGGCCTCTAACAACATTTGCTCTAATGAGGATTTTCAAAAGACGTGCGAGTCTTTTCATACTTGCAAAGTATCACCAGAAAATTGGTTTCCTAATCTTGAGGTTGAGCATGGTAACATCAATGCCATGGGAAGTTATTATTCTACAAATTTAGCACCTCCACTTAGAAAGCTTATACCAACGAGGCTTGGTCAATCCAAGGATTCTTAAGACGCTGTAGAGCAGGCAATAGACAGGCTCAAGTTTGGCGGTAGGGCAGCTCTTCCCTTTCAGTAGACGCTTACAGGCTTGGGTCCCATCACAACGTTGCAAGCAACTTCTGCCGTTCCAAAAAACCCCCTCAAAGCTGCAGTCACCATTAGGGAAAGTTAGGAAGCTCACCAGGGGTTACGGAGGACAGGCTGGTGCTACAGCCAGGCAAACATTAAGGGGCTTGGGTAGAGGCTCAGGCTGGCCTAAGGCTGTCCGGAGGCTGAGATCGGGGGNGGGGGGGGGGGGCACGACAATGCTCACCTGCCGCTGTGCTAGGAAGGTCTCCCAAAGATACACCGTCCAGGAAAAGAGCAGCACCGCCCCGAAGATTCGCTTCTCCACGGGGAAGTCCCACATAGCGTCCACCAATGCCCACATCCCCATGGTCACCCAGTCTCCCCTGCTCCTACGGCGTGCACCGGTGCCTCACCGACACGCGTCCCTCAGAGAGTGCCAGCGGTGTCACAACGATACGGGTCCCTTCCGAGGGCTTCTTCAGACGCCCATTCCCTCAGCTTTGCCAGCAGTGTCACAAAGACACCCTTTCCCCCCCGTACTTATTTCTGCTAGAATAAGACGCCCGCCCCACCTTCCTCACTTCCGCCTGAAGATTGAGCAGCGGTGCACCTGAAATAGCTCTCCGGATTCTGCGCGCAGGACTCCAATTCAAAGGTTCCGACCTTCTTCCTGGGCGCGTCTGTGTAGTCGCCGCCTCTCCCTTGCTTTGGCGGGTTACCCAGAGAAGGCAATGGAGCGCGGTGCTTAACCGGGCTGGGTACCGGGTCATAGAAATATTCCCCCTAGAAGTAGCTGGGAAGGATGGGAGAGGCTCTAAAACTTGTCCTTCTATTTAGTGACGTTCAAAGGTTAGCTGTGCACCTCCAAGATAACTAACCAAACGAGGCATTTGGGGTTGTTTGACTTGTCTTCGAAAGTTCTGGTTTTGGGAATATTAGAGATGAAAATGACACTAGTGATTAGAATTTTCATTTACACATTTCATCTCATCCTCTCCAAGTGAAGTCAGAGGAGGCATTTACCTGTGAGTCCTGGGACTGCATTTCTAACCTCAAACAGGCAGGCTTGTTAGCCACTGCCTTTAAGCCTAGCAAGACCTTGTTTCAGACACACACACACACCACCACCACCACACACCATCACACACCATCACAGCTCAGTACCCTTTTTTGTCTTGGAATTCAACAGTGAAATGGGGTCACTATGGCCCCTGTTAATACATTGACTTTACTTGAAATGTGAAGCCAGAATTTTTCTGACCAAAAAGTAAATGTTATTTAGTTAATAGTTTCTATGAACTAATGTTGTCAATTTGTATAAACATCGATAATCTTTAGCTCCAATTTAAAGTATGGTGAGATTGTGATGCTAAAGATGTTGAGATTAAGGCTTCCAATTTCTCAACTGCGGCTAAATTTATTTGCATGCGAGTAATCAGTAGAAGTCACTTGACAAAGTGAATTACTTCAATATAGGATCACAAATTCTTTGGCAACCAAATGTTCTTTGGGGGATTTTTTGCTTTCAGCGAAATTAGTGGTGTACCTGATTGAACTGTCAGCTGAACTTTGAGTTTTGTTCACGGGCCTGGGAAATATTTTGTACTTGATTGGATTTAAGGCAAATGGCATGAAAACAGGAATCACAGGCAAGTAGAGACATAGCTCTAACAAGTGCCATCTCCTCAGGTAGAAGGTCTCAGGGGAAGGTCCCCCTTTTCCATGGCTGGTTGGATGTTTTGTACTGGCACCCATCATGGTGTTGTAGAGTCCTGTGGAAAAACACAAGCATAGCCTAGCCCTTGTGTCAACAAAGAGTGACTGTCATTGTGATGTTGGGGGCTCTCTCCATTGTACCAATGGAAGAGTGGTATTCCTAGGTGGTTAAGCCCAATGTTTATAGGCAGGGCTTAATCCCTGATCATCAAAGGTGAGGAAGTTTAAGTGAAAAAAGGCCTCTGCTAGGGCCAGGGGAAGGTCATGTTTGGACTCAGGGGAGGTAAACTGAGTCAGCAAGTCCTTTAGAGTCTGAGTGGACCTTTCTACTATCCCCTGGCTGTGAGGGTAATAGGGAATCCTAAAAGTGTGGTTAATCTTCCATGAGACAGCAAACTCATTGATTTGTTGAGAGGCATAGGGAGGGTCATTATCCATCTTCAAAACCCAAGGCACACCCATAACCAACATAGCAGATTCCATAGCCTTGATGGTGTGGGAAGCTTTTTCTCCCATTGAGGCCACAGCATATACAGAGAAGCAGCAAGTATCTACAGTAACATGTACATATCTAAGATTACCAAAAGAGGGATAGTGAGTCCAGTCCATCTGCCAAATAGCACAGGGGAATAACCCTCTTGGCTTGACACCTCCCCTATGGAATGGCCCCAATGGTGCAAGTGGGGCGCTGGTGGCACAAAATCTTGCAAGGTGTTTTTATTGTTTCATGGACAATCTGGCGAGAGCTTGTGTAAGTTTTGTGGGGACAGGTGAAATTGTTTGTGTGATGCTCTCATCTGTTCCAAGAGCCCCAGGTCAACAACCATTATCCTTAAGTCAGTCATATCCCTGCCAAGATTCCTGGCAGCCTGGAGTGGGATCTGATGTAAGAAATGAACCATGGGTGTGCCCTATGCTCAAGGGTTCCTTGTAGGGATTCATAAGGATGTGTATGAGACTATTCTGAACTTTTATGTAGGAGAATGATAGTGTTCGAACATCCTGTATTGCATATTAGCTATCCAAAAATATGTCAGGCTCAGTCTGACAGAGTTCAAAGATCCTCAGAAACCCCAATAACTCTCCTCATTGGACTGATCCAGGGTTTCGAAGGATGTGAGTAACATCCTTCAAACCTGGCCTCTGTAGTAGAATCAGTATCTTTGTTTGTTGCCATTGGAGAAGGCCAGAGTGGCCTTAGGGATTGGGCTAGAATTGGGTAGGCTATAGGGCTCTATTTCAATAGGTAAATGGGGAAGAGCCAACAGGTGGTTATCTGGGGATGGGTGGTTATCAACAGTGCCTGTCATCATTTCTTGAAAACTAAGGGAATCTGCCCATAAAGACTGAGAGTGCTTAAGAGAAAAGGGCAGTATTATCTTATCAGATTCCTTATTACAAATTCTCACCAAGCCCCTTTTCTTAAGAGCAAGTTTAAAGGTGATTTCATATTGGAAGGTTACCTTATGTAGATCTGAGCTTAGTGCAGCCAGATGAGGGGGCCGTTTTGCCACAGGGTCCCTTAGTAGTCCACATAATTATTGCCAGCAAAGGCCTCAAAGGGTTACGTCTATTAAGGCTTATGTCAGACAAGTAGGTCATTGTCTTCTGCAGGAGTCTCTTAGTGTCCTGGATAAGGGTGTTCTTAGAAGAGGGGCTGTCAGGGTCTCCAATAGGAAGAAGAGACTTATCTCTTCATCGGGGATCAGGAGAAATAACTTTACCCAATTAACAGTCCCACACAATTGTTGAAGCTCCATGGGGTAGTAGGTCTGAGAAATAGAGAAGGCCAGCGGTCTAATCTGCTTAGAAATGGAGAATCCCAAGCTGGGCGCATGCCTTTAATCCCAGCACTCGGGAGGCAGAGGCAGGTGGATTTCTGAGTTGGAGGCCAGCCTGGTCTACAGAGCTAATTCCAGGACAGCCAGGGCTACACAGAGAAACCCTGTCTCAAAAACCAAAAAAAAAGAAAGAAAGAAATGGAGAATCCCAGAAAGGTATACTAGGAGGGGGGAGGAGAGGGACAACTGACTGCATTTTTTGGGGCCAACCCACAGATTAAGCTCTTCTAAGTCTTTTAGGAGCTCTGAGGTAGCTCCTTGTGAAAGAGATGAATCAGGATGTGCCAGCATAATGTTGTCCATATAGTGATCAAAATATCTTTAGGGGCTGCCCGTAGTGCCTCAGACACATAAGGCTGGCAGATGGTAGGACTATTTTTCATTCCCTGTGGGAGGACTGTCCACTGGTGTCTCTTAGCTAGGTTTTGCATATTAGGTTCCCACACTGTAAAGGCAAAGTGGCATCTGTCCTGTGGTGCCAGACGATTTGGAAAAGGCAATGGTTAATCTCCATCACTAATCTGTGTGAGGGCATCAGGATGAGGCAGTCCCTCCTGAGTAGTCCCCATTTCTTCTGTTTGTTCACTGATAGAGCTCATATCTTGTAAGAGTCTATATTTTTCTGACCTCTTTTTTTATGACAAAGATGGGGGTGTTATGTCTACTGGTTGAAGGTTCTAAGTGACCAAGTATAAGTTGTTCCTCAACCAGTTCTTTGACTGTGGACAATTTTGGATCAATGATTGGCCATTGATCTACCCAGATATTGGCAAGTGATAGCCAGGCCAGTGGTATGGGGTCAGGTTCCGTGATGGCAGGAGGCCCTGGGTGGGCAGTCTTAGACTTGGGAGTAATTCCCCTTTTAGCTGGATCAATAATGTCATCAGAGAAGGCCCAATTGTCTGTTGTAAAAACGACACCTATATCCCTAATATGTCCCTGCCCCAAAGTGTATGAGACACATCAGCAACAATGGAATCCCATCTAGGTGTATAGTCATGATGGGTGAATGTAGAAACACGAGGAGAGTCTAATATACAGTAGGCTTGGAGAAGTCCCTCTTATTGACAAGGCTGAGGGGCACTCATTTTAGAATTAAATCATATCCGAGTTTATCAGAGTTCTGAGACCTGCAGTCTTGTGCCCAGCGAAATCCTTTATTACAGCAAGGGCATTTTGTTCTTGGCCGAGCATTAAGGGCAGTCCCTACAGACTTGTCTTTCTGCAGCCCCAGCTGCCTGCCCTAGGGTCAAGGTCTTTGGTGGCTGCTACCCATTAATGAAGGTCATCATTATGGTCTGCTGCCACCACATTGCAGATTAGGGCATTAAGACCCTCCCAATCCAACTGTTTAAACAAGCATGTCTCAGGTGGGTCCCAAATCGACCTTTCTCTCCACTTCCTCAGTAACCCTCATGAGAAAGTCTGTAAAGGACTTGCCTGATTGGTGTACAAGGTTATGGAAGTAGACAGAGAGACTTCTGGGAGGGCAGGCCTTAAGGGCCTTGAAAGACAGATCAGCCACCTGATTGAAGTAGGCATGTTGGCAGATAGTAACTCCTTACAACTGGAGGCTTTGTTAGAATTCTTCTGAACTATCATTAACATTATTTTTATTTTATGTAAAGTTAAAATGACACAATTATAAATTAGAATCTTCTGATTATCATTGCAACATTCACAAGTAGCTGATCAAACTAAAACAATAGAAATTTTGATAACATATAAACATAAATTGTAAAATTCTATCATCAGTCTGTTAGTGAGCTGGAGCAAAACATAGTTTATAAAACAGGAGCATATTTGGGGATGGAAAGATGGCTCGGCAGTTAAGAGCATTGTTGCTCTTGCAGAGAGCCCAAGTTTGATTTCTAGTGCCCACATGGGAACTTATAGTTGTCTGTAACTCTATTTCTAGGGTATCCAATAACTTCTTTTGGCCTCTATGGACACCAGGAAAGCAAGTGGTTACAGACATGCAGGCAGTAATGCTCCCAGCCCCACTCTCCACCCCAACACACACGCGCGCGCGCACACACACACACACACACACACACACACACACACACGAATTCCAGGCCATGCTGGGGCTACCTAGTGAAACCTTGCTTAAAAAACAAACAACCTCCCCCCCCCCGCCATATTCTCCTTCATGCATATTCTCACCTTTACTCATCTCTGAGTAATTCAGGAGTCCCCAGACGGACTGCATATACTCCTTACAACAAGGACCAGCTTGAGACAGCTTAGTTGCAAAACATGGCCCCCTGTGACTGGCTTTTCCAATGTCTTCAGCATGGACTTCAAAATCACAGCCCTGCCCACCCTCTCTCCTGTCTCCATCTGTTCCAGTCTGGCTAGCTTGCAGTACCACGAGGTCCCAAGCCTGCTGAATCAGCTCCATACCTGTTTATGCCAGGCAAATGTTTTACCGCCAAGCCACAGAACCCATCCTTGGAGACATTTACAGCTATCATTACCCCACATTACCCACTGCATACAAAGTAGATGCTGGGCCCTGCTGAAGAGAGAACCAGATCTTTGCAGGGTGATTTCAATATAGTTCTCTATTTTATTGATACACCACTGCACACATGAGGGAAGCAGTGCTTTTCTGGAAAAGATTGGAGTTCATCACATTTCAGATGTGGAAGTGAACCCTGATGTGGGCAAGGGGCTCTGACAGTCAGAACAGCTGCAGTAGGGTTCGGAGGAGCAGTCCCGCTTTGCATCAGGCTTCTGGGCGACGATTATCCCCTCCAGGTCTCTCACTTTGTTTTCCACCATCTGAAGCTTTTTCAAAATTTTCTCTTGCAGACCCAATGACAGGAAGATATTACTATTGTCTTGAATCTGGCGACCGCTTCCTTCTGGGTTGGCTAGCAAAGCCTGAAAAAAGTCTGAGCCCTTCTTGTAAAGTTGGTAGAGTGTGATCACAAACATCACTATTTTCTAAAACGAAACAAGACCGGTGTCACTTCGTCATGTGTGTGAAATGTCACTGCTAGCCACAGAGCCAAAGCAAATAAAGATCTCCTAGTAACAACCATCCCCCGTTCCTAAGCCAAGCTTTCCCTTCAACAGAACATCTTCACACCTACTTTTAATCGTTTTTTAAAATATTTTAAAGATATCTTATTATTTTATGGGTATGAGTGTTTTGCTTTCATGTATGTAAATATACCAGTTACATGCCTGGCTGGTGCCCAAGGAGGCCAAAAGAGAGGTTTGGCTCTCCTGGAACTGGAGTTACAGATGGTTGTGAGCTGCTGTGTGGGTGCTTGGGGTCAGACCTGGTTCTGTGGGAGAGTAGCCAATGCTCTTGTCTTTGCCAAGTCATCTCTCCAGCTTCTCTAATTTTAATCTTTTGATCATTATCAACTTACAAACTGTAGTGTTAGATAGGTCAGGGGTTTAATTTGTATTCACTTAATAAAAAGTATAATAAGGGACTGGAGAGATGGCTCAGTGCTTCAGAGCACTGGCTGCTCTCCCAGAGGTCCTAAGTTCAATTTCCAACAACTACATGGTAACTTACAACCAACCATAATGAGCTCTGATGCCCTCTTCTGGCATGCAGTAATACATGCAGCTAGAACACTCATAATACAATAAATACATCTTTCTTTCTTTCTTTCTTTCTTTTTTTTTTTTAAGAAACAAAACAAATAAAAGGCACAATATTCGATACCATTTGCTCAAAGTCTGTTACCATGTGGTGAGTTCTGTGTTAGTAGTTAGCTTGCCGGGGGCTAGTGAGATGGCTCAGCAGGTAAGAGCACCCGACTGCTCTTCCAAAGGTCCAGAGTTCAAATCCCAGCAACCACATGGTGGCTCACAACCATCCGTAACAAGATTTGACGCCCTCTTCTGGAGTGTCTGAAGACAGCTACAGTGTACTTAAATATAATAAATAAATAAATCTAAAAAAAAAAAAAAAAAAAAAAGAAGTTAGCTTGCCAGCTTATGAGTTATTCATGCAGGAGAACCCAGGACGTGACACACCTGTGTAGATACTTTCCAGTGTAGACCCTGTCAATGTTCAAGACCACAGATTCGAACTGATAAAGCCAGGACTGGGGTCCAGGAACTCTCCCCAGCACAGAGGTCTAAAAATGTAGACTCACTGATTGTGCTGGACAGTTTTATGTCAGCTTGGCACAAGCCATCTGAGAAGAGAGAATCTCCACTGAGAAAATGCAGCCATAAGATGGGGCTGCAGTCAAGCCTGTAGGTCATTTTCTTAGTTGATGATGGATGGGATAGGGCCTAGTCCTGTTGTGGGTGGGTCCATTCCTGGTCTATAAGAAATCAGGCTGAGAAAGCCATGGGGAGCAATTCAGTAAGTAGCACCCCTTCATAGCCTCTGCATCAGCTCCTGCCTGCAGGTTCCTTCCCTGCTTGAGCTCCTGTCCTGACTTCCTTCCATGATGAACAGTGATATGGAAGTGTCAGGCAAATAAACCCTTTCCTCCTGGGGTTGGTTTGGTCATGGTGTTTCACCACAGCAATAGTTAACCCTGACTAAGACACTGGTCATGAAAAAAAGAATTGCTTTAATATGTTAAAACAGATTCCTTGTAGGATTAGCGTACAACCATAACTCCCCCTTAAAGCAACACTAGGCTGTTATACATTCTATCACTTTTAAACCTCATAGCAATCCTATAAAGCAGCACTTTTAGCAATCCCATTTTACAGATAAGAAAACTGGGGTAGGGGTTAAATGTATGTATACCAAGCAGTCTAACTCCTGAGTCCACAGTGTTACTTACTCTGATATATTATTCCTTTTTGTTGGTGTATCTTTCCCCTCATTTTTCTCTCATCCTTTAGAGATAGATTCTCATGTATCCCAGGCTGACCCTCCAACTTGCTCTGTAGCCAAGGATGACCTTGAATTTCCAATCATCCTACTCCATACCTTCCAAATGATGGAATTATGGTGATGAATGCATCACCACACCTGATTTCTGTTTTTGTGGTTTTGCTTAAAGTGTTCAAGTGTCCAATAATCTGACTGCACTAAACTAGAAAGTTTGCGTTCCTTCTTTACACTTTTATTAGATAACTGAAATGTGTCTATGTTTGTGCCCACACACATAATCTTGTATTGACAACTTATGTTTATTTGTTGGATTCTATTATATGAGATTCTGAATAAAAATTAAATTTGAAATCCTAAAAATGAGGTTTAAACTCCAGTCTTGCCAGCTCTAACAAAACCATATGAATTTGGGCAGGAACCAAATTACTCCATTTCCAAAGTAGACATGGTAATCCCTGGTCTGCCTATTATGCAGGGCTTTCTGATGTTAAATTTCAGATTCAACCATGATTCCTAAATGGAAAAAGAAGAGAACTATAAAGTGATTCAGTAATAGTGCTTCTGTATAATCATAAAAACAACCCTTCCTTTAAGAAAGCCCCCAGGATTGTCGACAACTCCAACATTTGGTAGGTAGAGTGATGAAGAAAAGAAGTCCAAAGTTAGCCTTCACTATCTGGTGACTCTGAGGGCAGCCAAGCTACAAAAGACCTTCTTGACAAAACAGAACAAGAACCCTCCTAAAATTCTATCTTCTTAAATTTCCATCAAGCCTCCACGTACCCCACTTTCCTCCTCACTCCTCATGTGAAAAATAAACTCCATCTCATGGAGTTACTAGATTTCCCATAACTCCAAGGACAATGTTATAAATGAGCTATTATCATTGAGAGTTAAACGAAATTATACAAATTCCAAATGTTCCTTAAAATCTCAGTGTTTTAAATTTATATTTCCCCTAATGAGCCCTTGTATGTTTCTGGGAGCTTAGCTTGTTAAAACATAATAACAAAATGAACTAGGATGTCTTAATGCACACACAACTCCCTATCAGTTAAACAGCAGAATCATTTACATCATTGACAGTAACCTAGGGTTAGGGTTAGGGTTAGGGTTGGGGTTAGGGTTAGGGTTAGGGTTAGGGTTAGGGTTAGGGTTAGGGTTAGGGTTAGGGTTAGGGTTAGGGTGAGGCGAGTGCCTCCCCTCCCCACAGGAACTTGGTTGTCCTACACTGCTCATCCTATGAATAGTGTAGGAGATGGAGGGCTCTGAGAGACAAGTGATCAATTAAGCTTTAGCTCATATAACTTTCTCTAGTGATGAACTTGTTCAAAAAATTTTTTTGAGACAGGGTTTCACTGTGTAGCCCTGGCAATCCTGGAACTCATTCTGTAGACTAGGCTGTTCTCAAACTCGGGATCTACCTGCCTCTGTCTCCCAAGTGTTAGAATTAAAGATGTATGCCACTACCACCCGGCCAAATCTATTTTATATTAGAGACAAGCCAAACACCATTGTGAGAAAAAAGTACTTTTGCTCACAACCTAATTGGTGGAGATTTTCAAGAATAGTACAGTTTTAATCAACTTAAGAGACAGAGACAATAGCTTACCCCTAAACACTTACATGGACTTTTAAAACTGGGTAGCAGCAATATGAAAGACAGCTAACCAAAATTAAACTTTAAGTCAGGAATGGTAGTGTGTGTTGCTCTCTCAGCCCTTAGTGGTGGGGGTTTGGGGTGAAAGCTTAACAAAACAGGAGGATCATAAATTTGAAGTCAGCCTTGTTCTACAAGGCCAGCCTAAGGTACCACCCTGTCTTAGAACAACAAAACCCAACAAACACCCTGCAAAATTTCTCTATAAATATACAACCTGAATAGACCGAATGCTTCGTTTCCATAAGGCAAATAATCCAATTGCCAACAAAGTCAAAAAGGAAATCCCAAGGATGATTTGCACAGCTGGAGCGAGATTATCTAGTATTCCCAAGTTTGTTGGCTGAGGCACACTAGTAGTCTCTCCTATAAACATTGCTTGTAACCAACTCCATATTGAGCTGCGAGCAAGAGCATTTAAGAGGTTGTCCCAAGAAGAAGTTGTAGTTGGAAATGTTGGCATTTTAAAACAGCAGCTCCAGGAACTACATGTGCGGAGACTTCAGGAATCTAGACATAAATTAGGGAAAGCGGCCAGGGAGTTCAGGCGTTCTAGAGCCATTATGAGCTGTGCTTTGTGATGTCACTCACCAGTGTTCAGTCAAGAGCAAGGAAGTACAGGCCTGTGTTTTCAGCTCAGTCATACTGTTTCCTCTGATCTCTGGCCAGTCTTGGTTCTGGCACAGCAGTCTCCCAGCATAGCACTTCCTACGATGACAGAAATGCTCAGTGTGTGCCTAGTCTGATATAGCAGCTAATATCACTAGAAGTGGGGACAGCTTGGGCCAGGAATATAACTCAGTTTGCAGTGTTCTTGCCTACTACACACAAAGGCCAAAGTTTGACCCCAATCACTACAAAACCAAGCCAGTTAGTCTTCTATTGCTGTCACATGACCAAAAGCAACTTGTCCTGGAAAGGGTTGTTTCACGTAGTAGATTATAGTCCATGATCGAGGGAAGTCATGACAGGAACTTGGAACTGAAGCAGAGGCCATGAAGATATACCGCTTGCTAGCTTCCTCCTCATGGCTTGCTCAGTCTGCCTTTTCTCTCTCTCTTTCTTTAAATGTTTATGGGTATTTTGCCTGCGCATATGTCTGTACACCGTGTACCTGCATAGGCCAGAAGAGGGCATTGGATCCCAGGAGACTGGAGTTATAGACATATAAGCCACCACATAGATGCTGGGAATCCAATCTGAGTCCTTCAGACAAGTAGCTAGTGTTCTTAATGGCTGAACTACCTCTCTCCACTCCTCAACCTCCTTTCTTATATAATCCAGGACCATTTGTTGAGGAATGACATTTCTCAATGTGAGCTGACCCCTCCTTTACCACTCATCAATCAGAAAATGTCCCCAGGTTTTCCTACAGGCCAACCTGATGAAAGTGTTTTCTTAGTTGACATTTCTTCTACCCAGTTGACCCTAGCTTGTTACAAGTTGAAAAACAAAACTAAGAAACAAACCAAAAAACTAGCCGACATATAATCTCAGTGCTAATGAAGGGGTATAGGAGGGTCTGAAATTCAAGGCCATCCTAGGATACATAAAAGTTACAAGGCCAGACAGGGCTACATGAGACCCAACCTCAAAACAACAAAAAGGTGGATAGTGTTGCAGAAGAACTTGCTTTTTACCTTTCAGCTTGATTTAATTTTAAGTACCCACCTAAGTCCTCTTAGATAGTGTCTATACAGAACCTTTTCAGTACTTCTGTACAGGGGAGCAGTTACTTTCTTCAGAATGAGAAAGCCCAAGTTCATTAAGGTTGAGAGGAATTTGTAGGTAAGATTTAGAAAGGGCTTTTGTTGGGGGGCACAGAGGCTCTTGTAGTCACAGAGAAGCAGTACTCATTTGTTTGTTTGTTTGATTATGATTTAAAGGGTTTTTTGTTTGTTTGTTTTGCTTTTCTCTAGTAGCAGGAATAACCCAATATCAATGGTCCCTTCGTGAAGAGAAAAAAAATCAAAACAAGCCCAACTTCTAGTATAGGAACAATCACAGCCAGGGCATAAAGCATTCAGCTGATGCTGTTTCAATTTCCAGAGGTTATTCATTCATTACATGACTATTCATTATATGGAGAATGTCCTCTTCCCCAGATCATCTAATTAATACTTAAATAAATGCTTAATTTATTTAGACTAATTAAATAGACTGAAATAGACTAAAAGAGGAATTTCAGAATTTTGAAAGTTTTTTTTTTTTTGAGACAAGGTTTATTTTGTGTGGCCCTGACTGTGCAGGAACTAGGTGAGGCTGACAGTGAACCCACAGGGATCCTCCTGCCTCTGTCTCTCAAGTGCTGGGATTAAAGGCGTATGCTGCCATGCCTGGCCCTTGGGTATGCTTTTATCTGTTTAACACTACTGAGGATTTGGCTCTTCTCTTTAAGTTGCTTTCTGGAAACTCTTGGTTAAATTCTATGAAAATATGATGCCCAAAAGAGAGCAGGTTATTAGCTTATAAAGTAATGTGGCGCCGGGCAGTGGTGGCGCATGCCTTTGATCCCAGCACTTGGGAGGCAGAGGCAGGTAGATTTCTGAGGTTCCAGGCCAGCCTGGTCTACAAAGTGAGTTCCAGGACAGCCAGGGCTACACAGAGAAACCCTGTCTCGAAAAACCAAAAAAAAAAAAAAAAGAATGTGGCTGCTAAGATAGTAGCTCTTAGAAATAATCACTTACTAATAAAAAGCCTACAAAAATTATTTTTCTACTAAATAAAATTCAGATAAATTATTTGTTCCACATTGCTAATAATTGGTAGGGCATGTTAACATGTTACTCGAGATCTATAAAAAAAAAATCATGTTTTAAGATTTTATAAAACTACTCCATGGGTATTGCCTAACCTTACATCTCAAAAGCCTATTGCTTTTAATATTTTTATGGATGCCTCTTGAAAAGGACAAAGAACATGTTATTGTACAAATTCCACATGCTTCACAAAAAAAGATTTGACCCACTCTGAGTTATATAGCTCAAATGTTTAAACTCCTTGTTTTTATTATATATTTCTCAGCCATTTAATATTTAACTGACTGCTGATTATTTAAGTTTGGATAATAATTTATTGGATGGACTAAGAAGAATCAGAATCTAATAGTCACAATGGATAGTTTTTGAATCCCTAGTTTTTACATTCTCACCCAAAATGAGTATCCTTAAGGAAGACTGGGGCTCAACATTAACTGATCTCATACATCAATTAACATCTGAAGGATGAGACTCACCAAAGAATGGAAAGCGACCTAACTTGATAGGAAAAGAATGTTGCAGAGGATTGTAAATGTTGGAAGGATATAGAGGAAGGAAACACTTGGAATGGAGGCTAGTTAACAGGAACTTGACATGAGTAGTTTAGAGATAGAAATGTGGAGGAGACAAAAGTGAAAAAAGCTGTTAGGGCCCATGAATAACCAAAGGAAGACTCCAGACTCAAATAGTATGCAAAGGTAAAGAATGCTTATTCTGCAGAAATTACCAGCATGCAGGGGTCAATCGTTCATCAAAATGGTGACCTCAGTCAAAGGCATGCAAGTCTTTTATAGGAAACTAGGGGCATTTTAGCAAAGGTTAGGTAATCTAAAACTTCATTACTGGGTGCTGGGGAAGTTATACAGGTCGATTTCTGATTGGGTGTTATGTTAGTTTCATTAAATTTGGTAAGGCCTTGAAGAAATTCTAGGAACCAAGTCAGCTCTGAGTTTATTCTCCATTTGTCAGAGCCATCCAGGATTAACAGCCCATTGTCAGCACCCTCTGAGGAGACCAGTCTGCTTCCCTGGGGAACCAAAACTTTTCCATTCCCAAGGTTTTTATTTCTTAGGGCACATCTCAAGGCTTAATGAAGTCCTGCAGCCCAGTTTCCTTGCTTTAAAAATAATAGATAGGGCTGGTGAGATGGCTCAGTGAGTAAGAGCACCCGACTGCTCTCCCGAAGGTCCGGAGTTCAAATCCCAGCAACCACATGGTGGCTCATAACCATCCGTAACAAGATCTGACGCCCTCTTCTGGAGTGTCTGAAGACAGCNTTCAAATCCCAGCAACCACATGGTGGCTCATAACCATCCGTAACAAGATCTGACGCCCTCTTCTGGAGTGTCTGAAGACAGCTACAGTGTACTTACATAATAAATAAATAAATCTTAAAAAAAAGTTAAAAATAATAGATAGACAGATAGATCTAATCTTATTGAAACATGACAGCAATACTGTATGCTGGCATCTCCATCCCTAGAAAACACTAGCAGGAAAAATTTTCATAGGAGGAAAGCCAGGAACAGCTGTGGATATTATTGATAAAAGGCAGCACCTATAAAACATCTTAATCGTAATGAACCCGTTAATCCCACTGGGCAAGAACACAGCCTCTACCACAATTAGAGTCAAATTTGAAGCAAGCTTGATTTTATTTGGTTGCACCTAAGAGCCAGCCAACAACTGCCTCCTAAATCAGGTTTAAGAGAGCAGCTAGGAATCCATTTCTTGAACCCCTTTTAAGAAGAAAAATCACAAGTAGTTGCAAAGAAGATTTCAGAAGAGAGACAATGGAGCAATAAGGCAATTCGGGGAAAACAAACACACATTGTGGTCAACATGTGATTGGGGAGGGTAAGATAGGGTCAGAGAGGGTCAAGGACAGGAAGAGTGTTCTCAAAAATAAGTCAAGGTCATGTGTTGAGGCAGGTCCAGCTCCAGGAAACTCAAAACAGCAACTCAGCTCTTACAGTAAATGGAAACTTATTCTTAATAATGTGGCATATTGGCTCCTGCTTCAAAACAGAGTCGGCAGGTTCCTCAAACCCTCTGTTTATTATTATATTCTCCTTTTAGATTAAGGAGGCAACAACATGTCTCCAAGATACTTTTGAATTAGTATGAATTTTATTATAATGATAAATTCCTAAGGTTATGAAGGTACACTTATGTTAACAAAAATTAACCTAGAGGTATACGTCTAAAACTATAAAAGCCTAATTATAAAAATTATTAACCTGTAAACTGTTAAAAATAATTAAGACATGCAAGTTAATGGTTTATTACCTTATAAATGATCAAATTCTTTAATGTGCTCAGAACTAACTTTGTAGTCATACTAAGTACAAAAAAAAGCTTTGGTCTTCTATATATGTTTTCAAGGTTAAGTCTAAAGCAAGTAACTAAAAGCAAAGTTTGTTTAAAAACAGGTATGCTTTTTTTTTGTTATGAGTTCCTTCTTTTTATTAACTCATAAACAACTACTTGTCTTCTGGTTTGTTGAAGCAGTAAGTCAGACAACACTTGCCACAGTAATGCCTGTCAAAGTGGCTATCCATGGAAACTCCAGCACCACACCCATCAGAAGGACACTCTCAACGAAACCAGCTAATTTTGCCATTTTCATCCACCTTATAGTATTTCAGCACAGCCAACTTAACTTTCTTCCTCTTATGTTTATTCTTCTTGGGAGTGGTGTAAAACTTCTTCCTTTTCTTAGCACCACCAGGAAGTCTCAACACAAGATGAAGGGTAGACTCCTTTTGAGGGTTGTAGTCAGACAAAGTACAGCCATCTTCCAGCTGCTTTCCAGCAAAGATCAACCTCTGCTGATCAGGAGGAAGTCCTTCCTTATCCTGGATCTTGGCCTTTACATTTTCTATAGTGTCTGAGGGCTCAACCTTGAGCATGATGGTTTTCCCCAACCCCTAAGGGACTTCACAAAAATCTGCATCGTGGCAGCAGTTCCACCCACGATGATGGACCAGAAAGGATGGATCAGAAAGGAAGAGTCGAGCATGGCCGGCAGGGTCTCCTGGCCGAAGGACCCCCAGGTACACTTTATAAATGTTGCCTGGTCGGGCTAGAGAGATGGCTCAGTGATTAAGAGCACCAGCCGCTCTCCTGAAGGTCCTGAATTCAAATCCCAGCAGCCACATGGTGGCTCACAACCATCCATAATGAGATCTGATGCCCTCTTCTGGTGCATCTGAAGACAGCTACAGTGTACTTAGATATAATAATAAATAAATCTAAAAAAAAAAAATGTTGCCTGGTCACATTATGCATCCATCCAACATGCTAGCAACATTAGCAAAATACCTTGTATTACTTCATTTTTAAATTTATATTTTTGTAACATAACAAATGTAAGAAAACATAACGTGAACAGACTTGGGATGGATTTAAAAGAGTGGAAGTAAATTAAAATCAAGAAAGTTTTTAAGAATATTTTTTTGGATTTTATGACAAAAAAATGCAAACATAATTTTATGTTTCTTAAATTTCCTTAGCAGTCAAAGGGAATTAAACGAAAAAGACAATCAATACGGATTAGATTTATTTTAAAGCCTTAGCTAAAATTATTTTTGGTACAACTTGAGAATCTGCTACAGCAAACTGCCTACAAAATGTAGTAAAAACTAAAACCTAAGAAGTTCTTCTTCCAGGACAGTCATGCTTTGGTATTGCTCACAACTGTATTTCCTTTACAGTATCAGCTGAAGTGGTACATTCATGCTTGCATGAAAAAAAATCCAATTATTTTGTACTTCAGGATTTTCTATGATTATTTCTTAGGCACTTCTAAATAGCCTGTTACCTAGTTTTTAAAAAAAATGTCTTCTTGTCTTACTTAGGGTTTTACTGCTGTGAACAGACACCATGACCCTTTTTTTAAACCTTTTTTATATTTTCTTTACTTACATTTCAAATGTTATCCCAAAAGTTCTCTATACCCTCCCCCTGCCCTGCTTCCCTACCCACCCATTCCCACTACTTGGCCCTGGTGTTCCCCTGTACTGGGGCATATAAAGTTTGCAAGACCAAGGGGCCTCTCTTCCCAATGATGGCCGACTAGGCCATCTTCTGCTACATATGCAGCTAGAGACATGAGCTCTGGGGGTACTGGTTAGTTCATATTGTTGTTCCACCTATAGGGTTGCAGACCCCTTCAGCTCCATGGGTACTTTCTCTAGCTCCTCCATTGGGGGCCCTGTGTTCCTTCCAATAGCTGACTGTGAGCATCCACTTCTGTATTTGCCATGCACTGGCATAGCCTCACGAGAGACAGCTATATCAGGGTCCTTTCAGCAAAATCTTGCTGGCATACACAATAGTGTTTGGGTTTGGTGGCTGATTATGGAATGGATCCCCGGGTGGGGTAGTCTCAGGATAGTCCATCCTTTCGTCTTAGCTCCAAACTTTGTCTGTGTAACTCCTTTCACGGGTATTTTGTTCCCTATTCTTTTTTTTTTTTTAAAGATTTATTTATTGTTATATGAAGTACACTGTAGCTGTCTTCAGACACACCAGAAGAGGGTCTCAGGTCTCATTACAGATGTTTGTGAGCCACCATGTGGTTGCTGGGATTTGAACTCAGGATCTCTGGAAGAGCAGTTGGTGCTCTTAACCGCTGAGCCATCTCGCCAGCCCCTGTTTCCCTATTCTAAAGAGGAATTAAGTATCCACACATTGGTCGTCCTTCTTGATTTTCTTGTATGTGTGTGTGTGTGTGTTTAAAAATATTTATTTAATTATTTTATGTATACTGAATACACCATTGCTCTCTTCAGACACCCAAAGGAACTTTTTTTTTTTTTTTTCGAGACAGGGTTTCTCTGTGTAGCCCTAGCTGTCCTGGAACTCACTCTGTAGACCAGGCTGGCCTCAAACTCGGAAATCCACCTGCCTCTGCCTCCCAAGTGCTGGGATTAAAGGCGTGTGCCACCACGCCCGGCCAAAGCAACTCTTATAAGGACAACGTTTAATTGGGATTGGTTTACAGGTTCAGAGATTCAGTCCATTATCATCAAGGTGGGAGCATGGCAGTGTCTAGGCAGATATGGGGCTGGAGGAGCTGAGAGTTCCACCTCTTATTCTGAAGGCTGTTGGAGAAGACTGACTTCCAGGCCGTCAGAATGAGGTTCTTAAAGCCCATGCCCACCCTGACTTATTTTTCTAAATTCTTGTCCGCATGTGGTAGGATTGCATTTTCTTTGTCTGGCTAACCTCCGATTCAGGTTTAAAATTCAACATCCCCTTTACATTGTAACACTTTGGTTTCCATATCATTTTCGTACAACTTTTCATTCAATCTGTGTTATTCTGTCTCATTTCAGTCTCCCTACCAAGATCCATTAGCAGGATACCAGAAAGTAGTGACATCTCATTTAATATATTCCACCTAGAGGCTGACCAATCACATACATATACATGGTAAACATATGGCATCTTTTATTTATTTATTTATTTATTTATTTATTTATTTATTTATTTAATTTATTTATTTTAGTTTTTCCAAAGCAGGCTTCTCTGAGAAGCCCTGGCTGCAGAGAAAGCTGGTCTCAGACTTTGAGATCTACCTTTGCCTCCTGAGTGCTGGGACTAAAGGCATGTGCTGGCACCACCACCTGGCATGGAGGGATGTCTCAGCCTTTAAAAGCTAGGCTCATAGCCCCAAATACTTGGCATTTTAAATTTTAGATAACTTTCTCAGAGCTATGATTTTTTTTTCTAGATTAAATCAGCTTTGGATTTATTTGAAGCAGGGTCATTATATAGCCTGGACCTGGCCTGCTATGTAGACTAGGCTAGACTTGAACATACAGAGATCTGCTTGCTTCTGTTTCCCAAGTGCTGGGATTGATGGAAAGTGCTGCCATGACTGGCTCAGACTAAAAATCTCAGTTTCTCTCTCTCTCTCTCTCTCTCTCTCTCTCTCTCTCTCTCTC
>NC_034595.1:72222730-72225285 GCF_900095145.1 Mus pahari
AGAAAATGCCTTACAGCTGGATCTCATGGAGGCATTTCCCCAACTGAAGCTCCTTTCTCTGTGATAACTCCAGCCTGTGTCAAGTTGACACAAAATTAGCCAGTACAATTTGTCATTCCTACTGTTAAATGCACTATGTTGGCTCTCTAGTCAGACCAGAAACTGAGCTCACTTTTGTCAGGCAACACATTTTACCTTTTAAAAAATACTTATATGGGATGTGAGGGCAATCTAGCTGCGACATATGTCACCCCATTGATCACCATGGTTGATTTGGCTGATCTGGTTGGCTAGGTGAGTGTCCCCTTCCTTCTTCACTGCTTCATGTGTGTCTGTCCTGAAGCTGTGTGCTTGGTCGAAGAAGACGAGCTTTCTGGGATAGAGGAGGATTGGGCTTTGGCCAGGTGTATACAAGTAGCTGTGCTCCCCTGCTAGAACCTCCAAAAATATTTATATGTATGTTTGCCTGCATAAGTTATGTGCACCATGTGCATGCAGTGCCCACAGAGGCCAGAAGGGGGCATGGGATCCTTTGGAACTGGAGTTACAAGCAACTACAAGCCACCATGTGGGTCCTGGGAACAGAACTCTGGTCCTTTGCAAGATCATTCATAGTTCTTAACTGTTGAGCCATCTCTCCCTGTTTCAGGTTGTCTGTCAAATAGGGTGAGAATAGGAGAACTGAAGGTCAGGTCTGCTTTGGTGTGTAAAACATGCACTTCAGCCCCTTGTCCTAGGTCTGAAACCCAACAAATAACACTCATCCAATAGTATAATCTGATAAGTACCATAACGTCTCACAGCACTTTTCACTGTGTATTCCATGTGGTTCTAGAACGTGTCTTTGCCTACAGATCATCTGATCTCACCAACATACTGATTTTGGTCTAGCTGGTTGACAGCTGATCCTGAAATTCTGTATTTTTATGAAGCTCATTTCCTTTTTTTTTAAAATTTATTTTTATTTTTCATGTTCATAGGAGCTTTATTTGTTTTTTTTTAATTAAATTTATTTCTTTACTTTACAATCCAATAAAGAATTTAGTCAATCATCTGGTACAAAGTAGATCTGAATCATTTCTAATTATATGCAATATTATATATACACTTCTCTATTTGAATACAAATTATTCTTTAGTTTCCTATGTTGTCTTTATTTTTATCCAACATACAGGTAAACTAGTTGATATCTATTAGAATACTATTATTTTTTGTTGAAAATAACATTTTATTAGTCACAAATCATTACTAAATAGTACTACAAATAATAACTATAAAAATTTTACCTACAAGCTACAATGTAAGTTTTTCTTGATTTAAAGCATTTGTTACAGTACACTAATTTTTTTCATTTTTTGTTATTAAATATTTTCTTTATTTACATTTCAAATTTTATCCCCTTTCCTCATTTCCCCTCCAAAGCCCCCCATCCCATCCCCCCTCCTTTTGCTCACTAACCCACCCACTCCTGATTCCTTGTCCTGGCATTCCCCTACACTGGGGCACTGAGCATTTAAAAGACCAAGGGCCTCTCTCATTGATGTCCCACAAGGTCATTCTCTGCTACATATGTGTCTGGAGCCTTAAGTCCCTCCATATGTACTCTTTGGTTAGTGGTTTACTCCCTGGGAGCTCTGGGGGTACTGGTTACTTCATATTGTTGTTTCTCCTATGGGGCTGCAAACCCCTTCAGCTCCTAGGGTCCTTTCTCTAGCTCTTCTATTGGATCAAGCTCATTTTTGACACTCATGCCCACTGCTTTGACACTCATGCCCACTGCTTAACTGAGTAAAAAACATTCCATGCTATAGTTTCACCATTCTTAGGTAAAGCTCCACAATGGCACTGACAGATTTACTTTGGCTTTTTTTTTCTTCTCCCAAAGTCTGTTTAGTTTCTGAGACAGGGTGATAGCCTAGACTGGTTTTATAAATGTTGTGGTTTGCCCTTGTGCTGTTTGTACTCTAATGTCAATTCTGCTTCCTCAAGAGGGGCTGCCCCAATGTGGAGTTGATCATATACTAAGGTGATTTCCTGTGAACCCTTCCCCCATTTTAACTGGTTAAATAAAGGCTAGAGTCTATGATTGGACAGTGGAAGGGAAAGGTGAGGATGGAGGTTTTAGAGAGTGAAGGAAGAATAGGGAATTGGGGAGGAAGAAGGATGGAGGAGGAAAAGGTATAAATTATAAAAGTATGAGATACATTTAACACCTAGTCCATCATAATTACCAATTTAGATAAGGCACTCTACCATTTATTCTAACTTAAAACGCTTATAATTCTATACATGAATTATGTTCTAGTTTTAGCTTATATTACCAACTGAATACCATCCTCTCAAGTATATATCAAATCTCAATGTTAAACAACTTGAGTTGACTATGAGACTATAACTAGTTTTTAATCCCATCAGAAATCTGAGAATGCCTTAAATATTACCTGAAAATGCAGGAAGCATAAAACATAGCTTTCAAAACTTCTTCTTTTTCTTTTTTCTTTTTTCTTTTTTTTGAGACAGGGTTTCTCTGTGTAGCCCTGGCTGTCCTGGAACTC
>NC_034595.1:72226110-72269637 GCF_900095145.1 Mus pahari
AGCTACAGTGTACTTACATATAATAAATAAATAAATATTTACAAACAAACAAACAAAAATAAAATTATAATCAATTTGCATTAATTATAATTAATGTAAGATATGGCTACCAATGTAAGATATGGCTATACAATGTTAAGAGTAAATTTGATAATGTATCTCTATTTGTCTATTCCTCTAATTTTTATATTACTATATCCCCCTTTTCTCTCCCACCCCCTTTCCTTTACCTAAGAAGGAAGGATAGAGAAGAAGAAAGGAAAGGTAGAAATCATTGAGTCTAAGTTCTCTAATTTCCTTGCTGTCCAAAGCTACAACATTTGTAAATTATCTCTTTTTAAAAAAGATTTATTTATTTTATGTATATGAGTACATTGTCACTGTCTTCAGATACACCAGAACTGGGCATCAGATCCTATTACAGATGGTTGTGAGCTACCATGTGGTTGCAGGACTTTTGGGAGAGCAGTCAGTGCTCTTAACTGCTGAGCCATCTCTCCAGCCCCCATAAATTATCCCTTAAAATGACAACATATCTACGATTCATAAAATAACCAGAACCATGCACCTCAACCCAAGGGACTGGAATGACAATCTTCTTTTGCTTGCTTCTATTTGAATTGGGGTGAAGAATTCCCTTCTAGAGATCTAAAGTTAAATAGGAAAATTGATTGTCAAAGGAGGGCTAGCTGACATCATTTGCCTTCTAGTTTCTATGTGCTGAGAAAGGTCATGGCTCAGTTGACATTCTGACTATAACAGTCTGAAAGGCTGGATGGGCAAGCTAGCTGTTCTGAAAATGTCCTGGAAGCAAGTCTTTAGAGGAAACAGCTTCAATGTAATTGAAGTACAATCAAACAAGGACCTGGAATAGAAGTTCAGCATCCCAGAGGGTGAATCTTGTCAGGGTGTCTTTCTCCTCTTCTGTTCTGCAATATACAAACCTTACAAGCAACACATAGCTCTGTAAGACATTCATATGGGGGCTGGAGAGATGGCTCAGTGGGTAAGAGCACCCGACTGCTCTTCCGAAGGTCCGGAGTTCAAATCCCAGCAACCACATGGTGGCTCACAACCATCTGTAATGGGATCTGATGCCCTCTTCTGATGTGTCTGAAGACAGCTATAGAGTACTCATTAAAATAAATAAATCTTTAAAAAAAAATAAAAATAAAGACAATTGCATTTCTTTAGAGATTAGTTTGATTACATAATCAAACTACAATATAAGTTTCCATTCATGCCATGTTAAAGGATGGTATGTAATAACTAGTCATGAGAGTTTTGTACCCAATAACTGTTATTGGCTATATATAGACATTTAAGTCTTATCCAGTTCTAGAGTTATCTCTGTGTACAGAGACATATACATCACCTATCTTGATCTTGTTAGTTTCCTTCTTGTCTGCAGTCAAGGTCTTCAGGGGGTCTTCCTTTGTCATGTCTGATTTTTACCAACTTGGAAGGAACCCATAGCTTTTCTATTCCTGTGGAAATATAGGCATAACCACTTCCCCAGCGTAATACATTTCCCATTGTGATGTCAGAGCATCCTTAAACAGACAGGTTTAGCTTAGCAGTATTCACACACAATCCAATGTCTTTCAGCAGCCATAGGTTTTTGTTCATTAGTATTTAAAAAATTTTAATAAAGCACTATGTAATCTATCTCTGGGGGTTTTTTATTTCCCCTTTTGCATGTCAAGTATCTCTTTTAGAGTTTGATTAGATCTCTTCACAGTCACTTGTCCTGTAGGATTATGTAATATGTCTGTAACATGTTTTATATTATATGTAAAAAAACCTGCTTCATCTTAGTAGAGACATATGACATACTGTTGTTCATTTTTAATTTATATGTGTATTTCCATAATGGTCACAATTTCTAACAAATGTGTAATTACAGGATCAGTCTTTTCTGAAGCTAAGACAGTTGCCCACTGAAATCCTGAACGTGTGTCTATAGTCTGATTCACATACTTCAGTTACCAAATACTGTAAAATGGAAGACATTCATTTGCTAAATATAATCTCTTTGGGTACTTTTAGGGTTATTTCCTGTAGGTAATGGAGTTTGGTTATATAACAAGAATTTTCTTGGCTTGTTACCAAGAGATAGAGAATTCTTTCTTTAAACCTTTGCTGTTAATGTGGTGTTTTAAATGGGATTTTGAAGCCTCTAGTACACTTCCTATCAATAGTTGGTCAATTTTATTATTTTGTTCCAGGGGGCCTGGAAGATCTTTATGGGATCTTATGTGTGTTATATACAGTAGTTGACTCTTATTTCTGATCATTTGTTGTAGCTGAGTAAATAGTGAAGTCAGTTCAGAATCATCCTGAATAAGTCCAGCAGTCTCTATGTGTAAAACAACCCTTTATGTATACTGAGAGTCAGTTATTATAAGACTCTTGAAAATCTGACATAATGATTATTACATATAATTTAGGTTTTTGAAACGACTTATAATCTCTATAATTCCCAGCCATCTTATTTATATCTTCTGATTTATATCCTGCCTTTCCTTATTTATTAACATCAGTGTAAAATGTAGGGGCTCCAGAAATTGGAATTTATTTTATGAGGGAGAATCCAATTAGTTTTTTTTTTTAATGAACTGAAGCTGCTTGCTTTTAGGGTATCTGCTGTTAATCTTTCCCACACAATTACTGTATGCTGTATGTTTTTTGTCATTGTTCATCTTGTGCCCATAAGGCCATCTCTGCCTTGTTAAAAGATACCACAATTTCAGCTGGATCCGTTCCAGCTAGTTGTTGAAGTCTCATTTTTCCTTTTAGTATCAATGTCCTAAAAATCTTCATTTTAAGATACAATCTTCCCTCTACATGAAAATTCCTGTAGGGGAATGAGTAGAAGGTAAGATAACTAAGATGTAGGCCATCTTTGGATCAATATGATCTAGATGTGTATCCTGTAATTTCCTTTCTACCAGAGCTAACTAACTCCTCAGTCTTGGCTGATAATTTTCTTGGGCTATTTAAATCTTTATCACTATAAAATTTGAAATAAATTGTTTAGTTCTTGAGTAGCCAAGCCAATTGCAGGGCACAGCCAGTTAATATCTCCCAGTAACTTCTTAAGAATCCTTAATTGGTTTCTTCTGACTTGTACCTTTTGTAGACTTAAACAGAACCAATCCCATGCAGCCATCTGACTCTCAACAATGGTGCTGAGACAGAATTGGAAAAAAGGTAGCTTTTTAAACAAATGGTGCTGGGAAAACAGGCTATCAACACGCAGGAGACCAGTTCTCAATGTACACAAAACCAACTCGAAATGCACAAAAGAACTTAATGTGTGCATTAAATGCTACAAAAGAAAAATTCTTTAATCATAGCACTTGGGAGGTGGAGGCAGGAGGAAGAGTTCTGGGCAAGCCTGAGCTATATACCAAGATCTTGTCTTAAAATACCAAACAGAAAGAAAGAAAAAAAATAGCAGGAAATCAACATATGTAATTGTTTCAGGTTAAAAAAAAAAACGATTTACAGAAATTCACAAATTACAGAACTGGGACAGGAGGCTACTAGCTATTCATGCAATGGGGAAATAAGCAGCATATGTAAAAAACTCAAAAAATTAAACATCAAAAGAAAATTCAACCAATAAAATGGCAACTGACTTTAACAGTTCTCCAAAGTACAAGGACAGTAATTAATTGAAAAGAAAAAGTTCAACATTTTTAGCCACTTGCAAAATGTGAGTCAAAACTGCATGGAGATTACACCTCATCTCAGTTAGAAAGGCTATTATCCAAATTAAAAACAACAACAAAACAATGAATGCTGGTGAAGAGGCTTGGTAAGAGGAACCCTTATATACTGCTGGTGGGAATCTAAATTCGTTTAGCCACTATGGAAATCAGTGTTCTGATTCCTCAAAATCAAACAAAAGA
The DNA here is from genome assembly GCF_900095145.1 of Mus pahari. NCBI lineage: Eukaryota > Metazoa > Chordata > Mammalia > Rodentia > Muridae > Mus > Mus pahari. The sequence continues at coordinate 72,230,028 of NC_034595.1, forward strand.
TTAGCTGCTGTGACATACTTTTGTGATAGCATTCACCTTTAATCCTAGCAGGTAAGAGGCATGGGATCTCTCTGAATTCCTGGATAGCCTGGTCTAGGAGTTTCAGACCAGCTAGAGCTAGTCTCAAAACAAAAGAAACAGCCAGGCATGACAGTGTACTATGTAATCCCAGTACTTGATATTTTAAGTTTTGGGGACAGCTGGGCTACATAATTAGACTCCTTAAAACCTTACAAGCACAAGAGTGAGATGCTAACCCTAGGTGAGGAACTATTGACAGTTGATAGCTACAAGGGAACGGACTATGAGAGAAGGGTTGGCTATAAGGGGGGTAGGGAGGGCTACAAGAGGAGGATCTTTTTTCTTTAGGGATGTGGTTACTAGTAGGGTGCCCGTGTTCCAGTGGATGACCCCAAACCCATCTGCATTAGGATAGTACTAATTGGACTTAATGGGAGAGAAGAAAAAAAAAAAAAAAAAGAGGACATGAAAACAGAAAGAGGATGTATAGGGGAATTTCAGGGAAGTTATAGAAGGGAATAGAGGATTAGAGGATGGCTATGATAAAAGTATACTGTATTAAATTTTCTTTTCTTTTCTTTTTTTTGGTTTTTCGAGACAGGGTTTCTCTGTATAGCCCTGGCTGTCCTGTAACTCACTTTGTAGACCAGGCTGGCCTCGAACTCAGAAATTTGCCTGCCTCTGCCTCCAGAGTGCTGGGATTAAAGGCGTGCGCCACCACGCCCGGCCTGTATTAAATTTTCAAAGACTAGATGAAAATATTATATACACGAACAATTAAAAAGAATTACCAAAACCAGCCGGACGTGGTGGTGCACGCCTTTAAACCCAGCACTCAGGAGGCAGAGGCAGGAGGATTTCTGAGTTCGAGGCCAGTCTGGTCTACAAAGTGAGTTCTAGGACAGCCAGGGCTATACAGAGAAACCCTGTCTCGAAAAAACAAAAAAACAAAAACAAAAAAACAAAAACAAAAAAAACCCAAACCTCCATTCTAGCACTCATGGCTGTATACTAGAAAGAACCAAGGCCGACATTAGTATAGTAGAGATTTTATGGCTGTATACTAGAAAGAATCAAAGCCAACATTAATATATTAGAGATCTTTGTTCACCCATACTGCAACACTATTCATAACAGCCAGATTGAGCCATCCACCAAATGTGTATGTGTACATAGGTAAAGTATGTGTACATAGGTAAAGAGCAAAGCTCCAACCACCCAATGTGTGAATCTCTCTCTCTCTCTCTCTCTCTCTCTCTCTCTCTCTCTCTCTCTCTCTCTCTCTCTGTGTGTGTGTGTATGTATGTATGTATGTATGAATGAGAGTTGTTGGGGCTTGTTTTGCTTCATACATGGACTGTGCGTGTGTACATGTATGTGTGATTCTTTACTCCTCTTTTCTTTTTTCCTTCTCTCTGGCCTCCAAGAAGTTCAATGATTTCAGATAGATCCTCTTCCAAAAAGTACAGAGTTCAGAAGAGCCTCTTCCCGGCCACAGGGACTACTGGTTCCAGTGAATCTAGACTTATTCTTTCAGAAAAAAGTCTGAGTGATCCAAAAATCCACGGCCCCCAGGGAATTTTCCTAACTGACCAAACCAGGGAGTATCTTGGTGGCCCCAATCAACTGCCAATTCCATGCTCCACCTCAGTTTACCCTGATGTCAAAGCTGGACTTTGATACTAAACTATGGAATCAACCTAAAGATCTACCAGTAGATGAACGGATAAGTATATGGCATATATACAAAATGGTGTAGTTTGAAAACAGGCATTTGTAGCTAGGTGGATTGAAGATTAAGTGAAATACACCAGATTCTAATTGATAAAACACATTTCCTCTCATATGTAGAATCTATATTTTAAAAGGTTTTAGCTTGGCTGAGTGTGATAGCACATGCCATTAATCTTAATCTTAGCACTTGAGAGGCAGAGGCCAGCCTGGTCTATGCAGCAAATTCCAGGCCAGTCAAGGCTACATAGTGAGACGTCAAAAGGACAAAACTAAAAACCAGCTGTAAACTAGGCATGTGCAATCCTAGTACATTTAGGATGTGGAAGAGGATTAGGAGTTCAAAGTCACTGTCAACTATTCAAGGATTTAGGAACTTAGGCCAGTCTGGGACACATGAAACCACTCTCCTGCCCCTCTGCCCCCAAAAGAAACAAACATTAGCTAGTCATGGTGGCACATTACTGTAATCCTTGCACTTGGGAGGCTAAGGAAGGAAGATGTCAAATTCAGTGTCAACTTAGGCTTCACAGTAAGGAAGGGCTTGTTTCCTTAAACAAACAAAAAAAGAGCCCCATTATTTTGTAAATATATATAAATAAAAGCTGCCCCAAAAGATGAACTGAAGCGAACTCTGACAACTGAGCTTGTCTCAGCTGGGTCACGCACTTGAACTTGAGCTCTCAAATGGGCTCTGAAACTTAGGGTTTGATTCTACTCTTTTTGGGTGTTTGTAGTTGAATGGATAGTTTTAAGCAAAACAGCAGCCTTCTCTCCTAAACATCCTTAATATGAAGACTTTTTTTTTTTTTTTTCATTTTATGAGGCAGGATCATGTCACAAAGCCCTGGAAATTTTTTAATGACTTATTCATTTTTACTTTGTGTATTTGTGTTTTGCCTGCATGTGTATCTGTGTGAAGGTGTCAGATCCCTTGGGGCTGACACTTAAAGACAAGTGTAAGCTGCCATGTGGGTGCTGGGAATTGAATCCAGGTCTTTTGGGAGAGCCTTCAGTGCTCTTAACTGTTGAACCTCCTCTCCAGTCATAAGCCCTGGAATTTTCAATACACAACACCAGGATGGTCTCAAATTTGTGGCAGTTTTGTAAGTGCTGGAATTACAGGTGTGACAGGGTTGAGAACAACACCAATTCTTACCCTCTGACCACAGGCCTCCTAAGATGGTCACTCATGCTTCCTCATTGAGGAAGCTGAAGGCCACAGCTGGACTCCAAGGTAGCAGAAGGGGTATCCGTACCTAAGCACCATAGAGTGACGGTATTGTACTTCAAAGATGGGCATTATACCTGTAACTACAGCTTTAGGAAGGCTGAGGCAGGATTTAAGTTTGAGGCATTCTAGGCTACCCAGAATGTGTCTTAAAACTAAAAACCCTCATCAACAGCCTCGTTTGAGAACTTGTCATCTACTGGAATCTGTACCAAGAAAGGACCTGGGCTTGTGGAGAGTGCTTTAGACTGTCAGAGTGAGAAGCAGCAGAATGATGTCCAAAACAGTTGATTTCACAATGGGAGGAGGTTGCGAAGTAACCCTAGGGAACAAAGGGGATATAGGTATTATTTCATTTCTAGATACTTAAAGTGGTTGAAAACATCCCAAGGACAGAGTTATACTAGTGTGTTCTAAGAACATAATACTGACCTTGGCATAATGGAATGGAACTGCAATCAGAAGGCCAAGCCAGGAGGGTTTGTTTGAAGTTAGCTTGGGCTACACAGAGCTTGTCTCAAAACTAGAAACCCAAACGGTTGGGAATGTGGTTCAGATGGTACAGTATTTGCCAAGCAAGTAGGAAGCAGCACTACATAAACTGGGTGAGGGATAAGTCTGTATCAGCACTCAGGAGGTGGGAGATCACAGTTCCAGGCTAATCAACTTAGGGAGTTGACTTGGAGCTGATGTGGTAAACGTTATTCTAGCACCCAGGAGCACAAGGCAGAGAGTTTGAACCTGCAGAATAGAGACTAAAGCAAAACCAAAAATCTCCACAAACAAAACCCCATATTGCCTTGCCATCAGTTGTCCCTCACTGAACACACACAAAACCAGACTCACCATGAAATTGTCTTCTTCCCAAATACCCACTTCTTTTGTATTTCCACCTTAGTTGGCCATGTTGCCTCCAAGTTCCAACAGTCCTGTCTCCTCATCTACCTTGGTAAGGATAAATATGATTTATGTTCATACGCCATGGTAAATGTGCTATGGTCAGGACAACCTTCAGGAATCAGTTTTGTAGGTCAGTTTTGTGGGTCAGTTTGTCCATTCTGGCAGGAAGCCCTTGCCCTGCTGACCATCTTTCTAGTCCCTCTATGTATCCTGACTTCATCTATCCTCTGTAGTGCAACTGCCAGGATAGACCATCATCACCAAGTTTGCCTCAACTATTTTAACCTATTTTTATGGGCTGGAGAGATGGTTCAGCGGTTAAGAGCACTGACTGCTCTGGAAGCAACCACATGGTGGCTCACAACCATTTGTAATGAGATCTGATGTCCTCTTCTGGTGTGTCTGAAGACAGCGACAGTGTTGTACTCACATACATGAAATAAATAAATAAATAAACAAACCCTATTTTTATGTTTTGCCAGCACACATGTATGGGCACCACATGTCTGTCTGGTGACAGCAGAAGCCAGAAAAGGTTGTCAGAGCCCAGGAAATTACCAACAGTTATGAGTAGCCACTCGGGCGCTTACAGGTCCCATGTAAGATCAACAAGTGCTTTAACTGCTGAGCTCCCAATTATTTATCTCCTATCTACTCTTAGATATTCAGTCCTTTGGAGGCTCTCAGCTAAGTACCAACTCTACCTCTGCAGAAATCCCATCCCTTTCACTGCCAGCATATGGCATCATTTGTAATTTCCTGAGAAACTCCTGAATTTGCTATTGCCTGGCACACCCTCTCCTGTCTTTGCAGTCTACTTCTGGGAGCTATCATGAATCTTAAGGCAAATAACTCAAATCTCAAGATTTTCTTACCACAAAAAAATTTTTTAAGCTGTCTTAAATTTCTGTCATAAAACAACAACATATGAATGGTTTAGTTAGCAGAAAAATCACTGGAGTAAAATAATGAGACACACTCCAGAGAATACAAGTGCAGCTGCAGTGTGCACGTGGCATAGAGACTCTATGAGTAAACAAGAAGTGGGTGAAAAATTGTAATTTATTGAAACTCAACTCAAAAAATATAAGATGCTGTAGTGTACAATATATTACACAAAGCACCCTTGGGTGCACATTCAAGTCAAGAAAGAACTTCCTACCCTTTCCCTAGCCCTCCCACCCTGGGACTTTAATATATGTTCCATATACAATCATGCACACTTAATTGGAAAAAGGAAGCCCCAGTATATTTGATGTATTAATTAGCACCAAACAAGAGTACAGTTCCATTTTTTAATAAACAAACAAACAAACAAATAAACAAAAATCCCAATCAATAAACCAACTGGAAAGCTACTGGACGCCGCCAATACTGCTGACACAGATATTGTACATTCCTGTAAATACACAGCCTATTCTATCCTAAGCAAGTGTGGCTGATTCCCAGCCTTTGTTCACGTTAGCAAATGTCCCCATATTGCAGTGCTGGAGCTAGGTGCTTCAAAAACAACAGCGATTCAGGAACTTCCTACACAAAGCTCATCTGTCTTCTTAGTTGGAAACAAGTCTAAAATTGGTGTTGAGAACTTAGATCTTTCAAGGACAACCACAGGCCGAAGGTAATGAAGCTGTTTTAAGGCAAGTTCTCCACAGTCTGTTAATGCTTTGTCCAGCACAACCCTCAGGTTTTCCAAGGAAGGAACTGCTGTTGCTTCAGCTACTACTAATGGTGGGATTGTAGCCAGGTTCTCTGAAACTGGAGGGTCACTGGAAGAATGAGGTATGTCAACTTGAGGGTCGCTGTCATTCACTATGGTATCTGCCACAACATTCCCTGTCAAGTCATTACTGGGGTGAGAGGAGTTATTCAATGTTAAGTGCTCTGAAGGCTCCCAGTCATCAAAATCGTCATCCTTCTCTTCACTTTCCTGAATAAATTTCAGAAAGGAAGACTCAAATCCCATAGGCTTGTAAGTCTTCAGATCAAATGACCTGGGCTGAGAATGCTTTCTAAGATTCTCTTTTGGGACCTGGGGTGCATTCTTTACAGTGTTTTCTTGCCCTGAACTATGCTGCCCAGGTTCTTCTTTGATCCTTGGTAATGGCAGCTGGAAGTCCGTGAGATAAGTACCACTTTCTGTCCCACTGGGATTAGGTATGGGGCTTTCTATTTTACAGGGAGAAGACTGAGCTATATTACACTGTTCCAAAGAAGTGGTTTCTGAAGAATGGTTGCATTTCAAAGTTCCCCTGTACAGCAGACTGTGTGTGTCAAACACTGGGTTTATTTCTGAACACCCTTTCTGACTGTCATCTTGTTCAGCTGGGCAAGTAGAATCAGTGCTTGGGAGGGGCACACTGCTGTCTCCTGGGGCTTGGTTCTCTGTGCGCACCGATTCACAGCTAGTACTTTCCTCTTTCTTTACACAGGGCTCTACTTCTGAAGGGGGCTCGTCCTTAATTTTGGTACCATACTTAACACAAACCACAAGGTTCTCCAACTGCTGCTCTAAATAGGCACTGTTCATCTGGTGGGTACGTTTGTAATGCCTCACAATGCTGCTTTCCAGCTTCACCACAGACAAGCATCCCTGAACCATGCATGGGTATTGTGTGTGCTCAGAATGCTCAACACACATATGGATCGCTTCTGCTCTTGTTTTAAAGCTAATTGGAGCTTTTTTATCTTTGAGTAAGCCACATTTTTTAGCTTTAGTATTAAATGGCCTTTTGGCAGTCTGCTGTTCTTGTCCCTGTGTCTGTCCCTGCGTCTGCCCTTGCGTCTGTGTCAGTCCTTGTGCCTGAGTAGTCTGACATACCTTTTCACTCCTTAGAAGCCGCTCATTTGCTACTTTCTGGCTGCTGAACAAGTTGTCATAATAGTCCTTATGTCGGTAGTAGACATGCTGGAAGTAATTACTTCGATGGCTGAAAATCTGGCCACAGCCATTAAGAGTACAATGGATTTCATAATCTGAATGGATTTCTCCTTCAATATTATGCTGTTCCAACAGGTGGTGTTTCAACTTAGTGAATGAATAAAAAACAGCAGGGCACTGAGGCTGGTTACAAGAAAACCTCGCTGCAGACTCTGTCTCAGAAAGCACTTTAGACTCTTCAATGTGGTCTAGGTTATGAGAGTCACTGCAGTGCTTAGCCAGGGCCTTGGAGCACAGGAAGCGCTTGTTACAGTCCTTATATTTGCAAGCAAATAGCTTTTTACATTTTACAAGCTCCCTTTTGGTTCTTGCTTTGTCCTTCTCTAAGCATAACTGCTCTTTGTTGTACTGATGCACAGTTCTGTAATGGCGAATCAGGCCTTTTAGATTGGTAAATGAAGAGTTGCAAGTTTTGTGGATACAATGGAATGGTTTGTGGTACTTATTCAAAATATAGCACAGATTTCCTTTAGCAACAGTCCGCCTGCTTCCTCTCCCCTCTTTCTCCTCTCCCTCTTCTCTATGGCTACCTATTGGTGATGAGATACCAGAGATCTTACTTTCTGTTTCCTCACAAGAGGACTCCAAGTCTGTTTCTGAGCTGCATTCATCTTTTTTAGAATGACATTGAGTGGTCTCTGAATTACTGTTGGGACCAAGTTCTACAGAGCAGTCACCTTTCAGTCTGTCTACTGAGCATGGCCCTTCATGATCACATTTTTCACTGTCTAACAGTCTGTGAGTTGCCCTGTCACTGCCAATTTGATGTTTGTTTTTATAATGAATCCTAAGATGTGTTTTTCTCGTAAATGACCTTTGGCAGATGTGACAACGGAATGGGGAATATCGGTGCTGAAACATGGTTAACTGAAGGACCTTCTCTTTTGAATAGTTATGCTTTTTAAGATAATGCATTAACAAAGCTTCTCTGGTCACAAATTCATATTTGCATCCTTGAAGCTCACAGAAGAAAGGCTTTGCTGCCAACTGTGCAAGGTACTGACTTGGCATATTTTCATCCTGATTCTGAAGATTAAGGTCTGAAATGGAAGATGGGACTGACTGAAGAGACTTAGCACCACTTGATGGGCACCCCTGCAATGATCCTGAGAAAGAGCCATGTGCTATTGAGTTCTTCAAGCTTAAATGTTTCAGACGTAGCAGAAGTTCCAACATTGTATCCTCTGTACATGGCCTTTTAGAAGCACAAATGGAAGGTTCCGGGGAATAACCTTGATGTTCTCGTTTGCATTTTGTGTGGATACTGTGATCTGGACCTTCATCCGGGGAGTCACTGTTTGTATCAGAGCTGGGTTTAGGATCTGCATCAAACTTGTCAGATTCATTATGTTTGTCATCCAGGCAGTTAAAGAGGTCTTTTGTCTTTATCTTTCTTGGCTTGCAGTGGTATGGATGCACCTTCCGCAGATGTTTCTGCATCCCTCTTGCATTTTTGTAGGTGGAGCCACAGCCGTCAAAACCACAGGTGAATTTTGTTCCATCAAAACAAACAGCCACATTGGGGCACTTGCCTTTTAAACTGGAGGGAACAAAAACTTTCTCATGAGACAGTAACAGGTCCTGCATGGTTTCAGAGTGGTCTAGTGAGTCAATTAACTCCTCAGTTATTGATGTGGAAGAGCTGTGACTTAACTGATCACTAGAATTGCTGTCACTGTTGTCCTTCAGGGTTTCTGTGGTGTCTATGTGAGCACTAGATGACTCTGGACAGAAATGATGATCTTCAGGAGATTGGGACTTAACAGTTTGATCAAGTGGATGGGACTGGTCCACACAATCTTGCTTCCCACCCGTTACAAGTTCCTCCAGTTTCATTGATTTCTTTAATTCTCCATCTGGACTTTCAACATTATGCATGGAGAGGTGGTTCTGGTATTCAATTTTAGAATAATAGAACTTTTTACAGCCAAGGACATTGCATGTGTAGGATGCATCCCTGAAGTGTTGTGCTTCATGGTGATAAAGCTGGCCCAAGTCACTGAACACAATATTGCAGCCATTCAACTCACACTTGTAACGGAGGTCATCATGCTTCTGCTTGTGGTTAAGGAGTTCATTCACTGACCCAAACCTTGCATAGCAATCTATAGAGACACACATATAAGGTTGAGGACCACAATGCACCTGCTCATGCTCTCGTAGGTGAAAAGCTGACATGAAATGCCGCCGGCAATAAGTACACTTCTCTCTCCTATTTTTCATATCCAAATAGTGCTTGGCGTTTTCGTCATTATTTTGGTGTTCAGCTTTAAGATGCACGCTTAAATATTTAAACTGTTTGAACACACGGGAACAGTCTGTACCCGGACACGGGTACAAGTCTCTGTCTTGCAGGCGGCGGTCTTCTAACTTGCTAAATGTGACATATTCATGAGACTCTCCCCTGGCTTGTTCTGGATTTTGTTCCAGACTTCCAGTAGGACTCTTGGGATAAATACCCCTTTGAGAGCTTTTCAATAGTAATTTCTTTCTAGAACGGTGGCTTCTGCTTGGTGGCATTTTAACATGTTCCATTACGTGAGGAACAAATAGCTCTTTTCTCTTGAATTTTTTAATACAAACTGGACAGGTATATATTCCATCTTCCATGTGCATCTTGGAATGATGGAGAATCCTGGCCTCTATGCATTCCCGCTTACACAACAAACAGAAAAACTTATACTGAAGCCACCTCTGGTATCTCTCAGAGGAACCAATGGGCTTTTTGTCTCTTTTCTCCTTATTCTGATCTGCTAGACTTCTTCTATATTGTTTATCTTCTTTACTTTCATCATAGTCACTGAGAAATGACTCTAAGACATCTGTATCATTAATAGACATTTCATAGCCACTTAGGTCATCATCGGAATCTGAGGCTTCTTGTCCCAGGAGTTGGTGACAGTGTCGCTTCAAAGTTTTCCAGTCCCAAAATTCAGGATCAAAGGGCCAATGGGCTTTTAAAGCTAGTAAGAGCTCACAACGCAGGGAATTTGGAACTGGTGCATTTTCTTCATCAAATTTTTGATCTGGCTGCAAATACAGTTCTTCTAGCATATTGAATCCATCCAAACTGGGTTCAATTAAGAATTCTGTAAGCTGACAGGCTCGTCTGACTTCCAAATCTTCTGGTAAAAGACAGGAAATTGTTTTACAGACTGAAGCTTTCATTTCCTCATCTTCACTTGATCTGAGTTGAAGAGCTCTGACACATAATAAAATTGACACCCCAATGCCAGCATCTGGTGCCTGTAAGTAAAGGAGGAAGGAAAAGTCAGTCTTTTTATACATAAAGGATTACTTTAATTTCTGTTGCTAAGATAGTTTAATTTCTCATACTGGGTGGTGGTGGTGCACACCTTTAATACCAGCACTTGGGAGGCAGAGGCAGCATGATCTCTGAGTTTGAGGCCAGCCTGTTCTGTAGATCAAGTTCCAGGAAAGCCAGGGCTGCACAGAGAAATCCTACTTCTAGTGCCTCCCCATCCCCACTTATCTTCTCAAACTTTCAGAGTTCTTAGCACATGTTTACAATTCTAGCAGTTGGGAAGTTGAGACAGGAGGATTACTAGTGACCAGCTAGGGCTAAGTAGAGTTGGGGCTAGCCTGAAATGAACAAGGCCAGTGAGACAGCCCAGTAGATAAAGGCTATTTATTATTGATAAAGGCTAACTATAAGTTACATTATCATAACTGTAACATTCTTCAGTATGCTCTTCTGTTTACTGTGGAAGCAGGAATGCACAGAAGCCTAGATTCTCACCAAAGATGCACATGTAAGGTGGAATATATACCTGCCCAGTTTGTACTGATAAATTCAAGGGAACAGAACTATTTGTTCCATGAGTAATGGGGCACGTTAAAATGCCACCAAGCAGAAAAGTCCACTCTAAAACAACTTTAACAAACAACTAAAAATATAATACCACCAACTAAATAATCCTTTGGGTTCTCAAAATTCATCTGAAATCTTTTTTCCCTTTCAGACGAATGTATACATACCTTGAAGCTCCCTCCCTCAAATACTGGGATCACAGGCAGTGTCACCACACCCAGAGTCACATTTAGATGTCTCTTGTCTCAATACGCAACGGGCTGAATTAGATTGTAATTAGGAACAAGAAGGTGCATTTACAGTTTCTGCAGTTACACAGCATCGTATATTGTTCCAGTTGTTTTGGGACAGGGTCTTGGTATATGCTGTGCCACCAGGCACTGTTGATGATACTGTATACTCAAATAGATCTTACCCTTCAATGAAATAACCCATGAACCAAATATATATACAAATATAAATGTACATGGGTCCAAATGGAACAAGAACTCAATAAAAGATAAAAGAATGGTGGCATGCTGGGTAAAATGGATAGAGTTTAAACCTAGGTATTAACAGATCCCTGCAATCTCAGCACTGAAAAGGCTGAGGTGGGAAGATACAAGCAATCACACAAAGTAGAGAAAGAGGCAACACAGGTATACAAGTGCTTATACAGGTGGAGTTAAGGAACTTTTTGTATAAAAAACCATCTGGTTTTCAAAGTCAAAACACTTGTAATTGACCCTTCTCCAATTTCTTCTGAAAGAATTGTTTTATACATTAGTCAAAGGTGTAACCAAATCTGTTTTCCACAGAGAAAGAGAAATTAGACAAGTTCTCTAAAATAACTTCCTGGAAAGTAATTAAAGCTCACAAAAAGATATGATCACAAAACCCAAACATTATAGTATGCATCAATTTATGGAGAAGCTGAAATGAGATGTGACGCCGTGTGAGCCAAGAGGACTACTATGTGGTTGGCTGAGCAGTGATCAGCAGCAAAGGTCCCAGTCAGACTTTGATACAAGCTCCCAACTCCTCCAAGCCTCACATTCTTTTCTTCTTTCTACTTTTTTTCTCTTTTCTTTTCTTTCTTTTTCTTTTTGAAACAGGGTTTCTTTGTACCGTTGGTTGTCCTGGAACTTATTATGTAGACCAGGCTGGCCTTGAACTCACAGAGTTCTGCCTACATCCCCAGTGCTAGATTTAAAGGTGTATGCAACCATGCTTTGCTTTTGTTTGGGCTGAGGGAATGAACATACTTGCTCTGATTACTAATCATGTAGAAACTCAGATGACAGCCTTGGGCCATATCAAAGTACAAGCATCTTGAATACAGAGTCTTGCAAATCCTAGCACAGTTCACTACAATTCCAGTCCTGGGTTACTTGAGCAGAATTTGCTATTGCAGCTAACTTGAACTTTTGATGCTGTGTTTTGCCTCACAAGTCTTGGAGTTACAGACAGGTATGTGCTGCTTGATTTTTAAATAGTTACAAAGTCATCCATAACAATGAAACAGCCTAGCCCCTCTTGCAGCTGAATGACCCACATGCATGTACTGATACCTAGGTTAGGAAAGTGTATCATGGAGTAGTCTGTCCTTCTATTTCTTCTTTCCTGCTTTCTAAATGGACATACCATAGTCAAGGTTAGAAAAGTTAGGTTGCACAGCTTAAGACTTTGGTACTAAGCCATGTGTGTTTTATACATGTGGACCTGAACTGTATCCACTTTAAATTTATTTATTTATTTATTTATTTATTTATTCATTTATTTATTTTGTTTTTCAACACAGGGTTTCTCTGTGTAGCCCTGGCTATCCTGGAACTCACTCTGTAGACCAGGCTGGCCTCGAACTCAGAAATCCACCTGCCTCTGCCTCCNGTAGACCAGGCTGGCCTCGAACTCAGAAATCCACCTGCCTCTGCCTCCCAAGTGCTGGGACTAAAGGCGTGCGCCACCACGTGGTGGCGCACGCCTGGCCACTTTAATTTATATTATATTTCTATATGAAAAAAGGAGAATTTCCTGTGCATGCCCCAATGGATCTTAGTTGAGAAATCTCAATTTTAACAAGTTTACAACTTAATTCCCTTTCACCTATCACTTTAAATTTCTTCTGTCCTTCAGGTAGACATCATGTGAGGACTAGGCAAGGATATAGCCCATACCCATATCTGTGCTACAGTTTAAGTGGTAAATTCCTCAGCCTGTCCAAAACCAACAACTCTATTTCCCACCCAAAAGCCACCAACAAACAAACCCCTCCCCTTTCTCTGATATCTAGCAGCTTCCCCATTATTCTGTGTTTTTAAAAATCTGTAGATTCTAAATTAACTCTAAGTATCTATCACTGGTGGCTCATGTATATAATTTATGTTTTAGGAAAGCCAAACAGCAAAACTGCTTTGAGTTTGAAGCTAGCAAGGACTATATAGCAAGATTTTGCCTCAAAACAAACAAACAAACAAACAAACAAACACAAAAAACCCAACCAAACCCACCTAAATGGGGCTGAAGAGATGGCTCAATGGTTAAGAGCACTGGCTGCTCTTTGAGGACTGGCTTTGATTCCCAGCAGCCACATGGTAGCTCTGAATCATCTGAAAAGTATAGTTCTAGAGGATCCAACACCCAGTTCTGGCACAAGGCATGCATGTGATGCAAATATGGTGCAAAACCCCCATAACTGTAAACTAGTATTATTTTTCTAAGCCCTGTTTTAAAAAAAAGAGAGCTCTTCTTGATTGGTGTTCAGCTTTACAAAATCTCTTTCTCTCAAGCGTGGACTGAATGTGTAATTACGTTATGCATGTGGTATCAAAAGGGACTTTGCAAATATTGGTCTCCAATCAGTTGACTTTACACAAACTATACTACCCAGACTGGCTCTTTAAACTTAAGTCTAGACAGGACCAGTAAGATGGCTTAGTGGGTAAGAATACATTCCCTGGGAGCCACATAGGAAAGGGAAAACAATTACTCTAATCTTTACATAAGATGTGGTGTGTACTCACACAGACAGAAATAAATGTTTTTTGTTTTGTTTTTTTAAAGAGACATGAATCCAGTTTAAGAAGTCTAGGTCAGAAGCTGGAGAGATGGGAGACTCAGTGGTTAAGAGCACACACTGCTCAGTTTCAGAGGACCTGGGTTTAATTTCCAGCACCCACATGGCAAGTCCCATGATCCCCACTTCTCATCCTAGAATGATAGTGAGACAGGGAGAGGGAGTCAACTCAAAGTTAGTTTTAAAACCAAGAAGCCAGGCATGGTAGTACAAACAAGAAACCAGTACTGAGGAGGAGGCAGGAGGAGGAGGAGGCATTGGATTGCATCCTGGATTACATGAGACAGTGTCTCAAACCCCCCACACCAGACCCAGCCTGTGGCTCCTGAGAGGCCAGTGTGTACATCAGTGAGGCAGGGCCAACTCCACAATTTTAGATTCTCTTTATCCAACAAGAATTCTCTGAGAACTTGCCACAATCAATATGGAAAGCATAAACTACTCACTTCAGTCTGTATGACTCTAATCAGGCAAAATAAATGCTGTTGTGTTTTAGCTATGACACCAAACTGCCGACAGCGCTCCAAAAATGTCTCCAAAGATGGGTCGATTCTTCTTTGCAGTTTGCTCCAAAAGAGAGTCAGCTCCCTGTGAAGAAAAATAGCTGTATTAAATATTTAAACTTGTGTTTGCTGTCCCATTTGACTACTTTTATTCGAGTCAATGAAAGTAAGCTGACACTACATGCAACAGAAACTAAATGAAAAGCTGTCTATATGGGCAACACCATACATCCTGGAATTTCTGATTTCCTTCCTTGTCTGTGTAAAGCTAAAATCCAACTACTAAAAACAAACAAACAAACAAACAAACAACAAAAAAACCCAAACCAAACCAAAAAAGCTGGGGCGTGGTGGCGCATGCCTCTAATTCCAGCACTTGGGAGGCAGAAGCAGGTGGATTTTTGAGTTCGAGGCCTTCCTGGTCTGCAAAGTGAGTTCCAGGACAGAGAGCCATGGCTACACAGAGAAACCCTGCCTCAAAAAGCAAACAAACAAACAAAAACAAAACAAAACAAAACAAACAACCCCTCCCAACTACTTCCTTTATGATGCCATTAAGCTTCTTTTGTGTTCTAAAAGATTTAACTTTTGGATTAGTCTGCTTATATTGAATGAATTAAACCCTCTTCTAATGAGCTGGGCAAGAACCAAGGAAATCAGTGCAGCCTGTCAATCTGATGGCCCCACTAAGTGTTACTGAATGTTTAAGTAAAATGGTCTACAAAGTGACTTCCAGGACAGCCAGGGCTATGTAGACATTGCTCCCAAATGATGGAATGAATGAATAAAGAGTATCTTTCAAAAGATATATGTATGTGAAAGCTGGGAACATAGTTTAGTGGTATAATACTTGCTTAGTATGTACAACCCCTCCCCCAGTTCCTGTGTGTGTATGTGAAATCTACTAAATAAAGCCAATTACATATCATTATGAAGATTAAAGACTATGCAGTGTAAACCATCTTACATTTACTATCTAAAGCCAGCCATGCTGGCACATGTGTAACCCTGGTATTCTAGAGCCTGGGCTATTCACTAGGTAAGAAGCCAGCTGGAATGCAGAGCAAGACCCAATCTCCAAAACACACATACACAAAAAACCCTAAATAAAAGACTTCATTAAGGCTGGAGAGATAGTTAAATAATCAAGAGTTCTTGTTACTTTTGTAAAGGAACAGAGTTCTGTTTCTAGCATCCATGTCTAGAAATGAACAATAGTTTGTAACTCCAGCTTCAGGGGAACCTTACATTCTGTACTGGTCTCGGTATGCATGTACACATGTGAGCACACATGAATACAGATACACACAGACATACCCACATAGGTATGCTTGCTCACTGGTTTGAAAAGATGACTCAGACATTAAAAATATTTGCTGCTCTTGTAGAGGACCCAAATTTGGATGCCAGTACCCAAAACAGGAAGCTCCTAACTGTTTGTAAGCTCTAACCACCAGGAACCTGATGCCCTCTTGTGGACTTTGAGGGCACCCCACAACAAAAATGTCACTTAAACTTTGTTTGAAATGGGTTGTTACTCTGGCCTGTAGGCAGGCCAGCCTCAAGTTCATGGCACACCCTTTCCCTCAGATTCCTAAATTCTCATGAGCTGCAACTCCAGTCTTGAAATACTTTCCTAAACAAGAGCCATAGATTCCCTCTATCTTAAACACACAAAAGTGCCTGGCATAACAAATTAATCTTACTTAAACAGTAGTTCTGCAATTAAGCCTTTCTTAGTTAAATTTATTGTTATGTGTGGTGATTATTTGACTCCAATATCTAGACCCACCCCACAAAAAGGAAGAAAGGGTTTTTGTTGGACTCTTTTTAATTAGATTCTATTTCACTTTGAAAGAAGAAGCTTTTTAACAAAGTGTAACGTGACTAAGATTTTCTTTCTGTTTTTTTTTTTTTTTTTTCCAAGAGGAAAAAGGAAATCCCCATTAATCCCTCTCTGCTTCCAGCGAACAGCATTAATCCTAGAAACAGCTACAGGTTCTGGCAAATGGTGGCTGAGTAAAAAGAAATGGGGGAGGAAAAAGACCACTGTAAGAGAAAAGTTGTGTCAAGAACACTAAAAAATTGTGGGAGGAGGCTGGGGAGATGGTTTTGTGTGTCAAGTCCTTGCTGTACAAGAATGAGGACTTGGATTTGGATCCCCAGCACACATGTGAAGGGCTGGGTGTGGGGAACACTAGAGTCCCAGTACTGGGATCCTGGAAACAGAGGCTCCCCATGCTTGTTGGCCAGCCCAGTCAGCCTAATTGGAAAGTGCTGGGTTTGCTGAGAGGAAGCAGGGAAAGCAGGTGGAAGACAACTGACCTCTGCTCTCTAAGCACAAGTACTCAGGAACATACACACAAATAGGAGGAAAGGCCTGAAGCTGGGTGTGGGTGTGATGCCTCACATCTGCATAGGCAGTCTCTTATATTTAGGACCAGCTTGGGCTACAGATTAAGACCCTAGCCCAAATAACCAACAAGAAATAAAAGCACAATGTGTACGTGTGTTTTTGAAAATACTTAGAAATCTTCAGTCATCCAAACATGAGGACCTGACTTGAATTCCCTGAACTCATGTAAAGACAGATGCAGAAGTATATGAATCTGTAGTTCTGGTGCTTGTTCCAGGATGCCAGGAAGAGAGAGAATTTCTAGAAGTTCCCAGGCCAGCTAGCCCAGCATACGTAGCAGCAAAGAACAAGAAGATAATGTTCTACATACGATTTTTTTTTTTTTGGGGGGGGGGGAGGAAAGACTTTATTTCATCTTACAGGTTACAGTCCATTATTGAGAAAAGATACTTCAGGAACTCAAAGCAAGAACCTGAACTAGAAATCCTGGAGGAATCTTACTTACTAGCTTACTCCTAGGTTCACATTTAGCTTCCATTCTTATACAGCCCAAACCCACCTGCCTAGAGATGGCAACACCTCCAAGTGGCTGGTCCTTCCAACATCACTTTTAGTAAATATCTTATAGACATGGCCACAAGGCCAATCTGGTCAAGCTAGTCCTCCCTACATACGATTTTAATAACTAACTTTTGAACTCAAAATTATACCCAGGCATAATGGTGAGAGACAGAGGCAGATCTGGGTCTCTGAATCTGAGGCCAGCCTGGACTACCCCGTGAGATGGACAACAGCCAGGGCTATGTTGAAAGATTCTGTCTCAAAAGTCTAGATACAACTAACTAGCAGATGCTTTTACTATTGAAAACGAAATATATTTAACCATACCAAGAAAAATTTAGGTTTTGTTTCTCAAAAAGACAGGGTTTCTCTGTATGCCCTGGCTGACCTGGAACTCACTTTGTAGACCAGGCTGTCCTTGAACTCAGAAATCCGTCTGCCTCTGCCTCCCAAGCGCTGGGATTAAAGGTGTGCGCCACCATGCCTGGCTTAGGTTTTGTTTCTAATCTACATGCTGAAGCTAGAATTTCTAATCTCCAGATTCCTGGTGGGGGGGAAAAAAAAAGATTTTATCTGATTTAATGATAAAACATCTCACTGCTATTTAACAATTTGTTTTATTTATATTATTTCACTCTGGTAAAATGCCTACAATGATTATTAAGACCTGGGGTCCATATTCCTGTGTCTCTTTGCTCATAGGACACACACATGTGGTGTCATGGACTCAGTGACAGATTACAACTTGCACTTTAGTCTGTGTTATGTGGCTGTGGCCCACAGCAGCTCTTCTCCGTGTAAAGCCCTAGGCTCAGAGCTTGGTTAGTGGGACCAGGAGAGCAGAGTGCTGGAGGTCAGCTTGGGATATGGAGACGCTGGCTCAAAACAAAATAAATTGTTTTGTTTGAGTGAAAGGAATGTACTCAAGTAAGAAGCAAAACTTTTGGGCTTGTGCTTTATAACTTCAAACTTGAGACTAAGAAATCGTAACATTTCTCAATCACTGATTCTACTGCCTCATACTGTAATGAATGATGGGGTGAGGTAATTTACAGGATATAAATAAATGCTTCTATATAAATGGTAGACAAAAAAATGAAGTGGAAAGTGAAAACCTTTACTCGGTTAATCTCCACAAGCATGACATGGCTAATGGGTATAGCTATGCACTCATGAGACACACACTCCCTTTCCACTCTAAGAAAACCATACAAATAGATAAAGCAGCTCCAGAGGGAGACCAATCAAGGCTCCCAAGTACATGTAAGGTCTTTACTAGATTTTCTTAAAAAAAAAAAAAAAAAAAAAAAAAAAAAAAAAAGTGAAAAAGCAGAAGCTCAGCTTTCCTCAAGCTGGCACCTTCCTCAGCTGCCCAGTGCAGTATTTTCATAGCTGACAAGTATTTCCTGCCTATCAAGTTTATCTAATAAATCTAATACATTTAGAATTAAGAGTCTATGTATATATATATATATATATATATATAGTAACTAAGCATTCTACAGGCATACATAAACAAAACTAAATAAAAAATAATGCAATGTCATCTACATGGTACCAAGGTTGCAAATCAAATAGGCACTCAAAGGGACTTCCTTTTGTAATGCAAATTTTAGCTAGACTCCTAGGTAATCTAATTTTTTTCATTAATGGATTTCTAAATTAGAGTAAGTTACAACCAGAAGATATTAATAAATGTTAAGGGGAAATAATCTTTCTTTTTGTTCCATACTGACATAATGCTAATGCTGCTTCAAGAAAGAGGACATCTATGGGAGTCATGAGACAACCATCCACAGGACCAAGACCTTTCCTTTTCTACATTATACTAATGGCATTTTTATTTAAATGATTTTATTGTGATCAAGATTTTATTTATGTGCTAAGACTTACATCTCATGCAGATCCTAAATCCCAAGCTATATACTAACAAACAAAGTATATACCAAGTGTGTGTACTTACCAAGAACAATAGACACTGGCCGTTTGGAGCTGCTGGGTAAGGTAAGTAGTACAAAGAACAAATGCTGTGTGATCCTGACCCTCAGACTCCAGGTTACATATGATGTCTAATACTTCTTTGCAGTCCACCTTTGCAATCTATCAAAGAAGGAGATGACTAAGTTAGAGGAAAATGGTAACTTTTTCTGTAACACTTTATCTTTGGTAATTTCTTTGACAAGAATGAGAGGCATGGTAACTATTTTACTAGGTAAAAGTAAAATCTGAGTAGTAGAGCACTGATGCTTCATTTATCAAACTATTAAGATGAGAAAGGCATGGGCATTTTGTAAAGAAGCTCCTATTTGTTCTTTATTAACATGGACACAAACATTCTACAGCCTTAAAGTATTCACAAACACTGCTACCATAGGAGTTAAATTCTTTCCATCACCTGGTTACTTCCATCAGAAGTTATATCCCTTTTCTCCTCTCCTCTAAAACACCACCAGTGCTGAGTAGTGAACGCAGGGGCTTAACGTAGTGCTCAACCATCACTCTACAATTGAGTTTCATCCACCTACCCTCATTTAGTAGAAATAAGAATGTTTACTAAGTGCACTGCAAAGGGAAGAAGACTGGCCAGTAACAGAGTACTGCCCACCACTCCTCCCTATGAAACAGGGTCTTATTAAGTTGCCCCAGGAGGCCTCAAATTTAAACTCATAAAGCTCCTTAGTAGCTGGGAAATGTCCCACCCCATCCTGTCTCCTCTCTTCCTCTTATGAAACTCCTTATCCTAACTTTAAAGACACTCAACGGGTGACCTATTCACTTTCCCTCCTTCTTCCTGGACGTGAATAATCCCCTCAAATGCTGCAAACCTTTACTTCCTAGAGTTCTGAAACCAGTTAATTCCCCCCTCCCCCATCCCGTTCTCTTGCAGATTTGTTTTTTGAGATAGGGTTTCACTCTGTAGCTTTGGCTGTCTTGGAACTCACTATGTAGAGCAGGCTGGCCTTGAATTCATAGAGAACCACCGTCCTGTACACTCAGCTTGGCTCCAAGAACTCTTTCAGTTCAGACTTTGTCCTAAATCTCACATGACCAACAACCCCTAGCTCTTCCCTTTTCAATGCTGGATTGCAGGAGTGTGCCACTATGCTTATTCTGTTTTATTTTTAAAATGGGCTCTGGGTATTAAACTCTGGTTTTCATTCTTGTATAGCAAGCACTTTACTGCCTTAGTTATTTCTACAACAGTCTTTTTAAACCCTCTTTTGACATAGGGTCTGCTCTGCTCTGTCCTGGAATTCACTATATAGCTCAGGCTAACTTGAACTCACATCAATTCTAATCCTTCAGTTTCCCAAATGCTGGAATTACCAGCATGAGCCACTTCCTTGGATTCTTGAACATTATGTTTGCCTCTGCAGTGATCCTTCTAGTCCAATGAGCTATCAACCAAAGTTATCAACACTAACCCATGGTGCATGCCTTTAATCTCAGCACTTGAGGGAGTAGGGGTGGAGCAGCAGAGGCAGGTGGATCTCTGAGTTCAAGACCAGCCTGGGCTACACAGAGAAACCTTGTTTCAAAAAACCAAACAAAAAAGACAAAGAACCCCAAAGCAAACAAAACAAAAAACAACAACAAAAAAGTCCAAACTCTTATCAAACCCTAGGAAAATGCCTGTTCAGAACTGTTTAGGGCTGTGGTTACAGCGCTGTGGTTCCTTGACCCTCTAGCAGACATGAAGCCCTGGGTTAAAAACTATTTTAGAACTCTACTTTAGGAGTAAAACACTTAAATACTTAAGTCTTAAATTCTTCACAGCCTTTCTAACTTAGTGTATTTCTTGATTATACTTAATTCCCCATATGACCATATGGAAAAAAAATACAAGTATTAAGATTATAATTTTAAAGCCATGATGGTGGCTCATGCCTTTAATCTGATCAGATGGTTTTCTGTTGTTTAACAAAATCTCAATCAAAAGCTACACCTAGATTTCTATGTTCCTGTTTACTTTTCTACTCCAAACTGAAGTCCCACTGGTCCTGTTTAAATGTATTTGCTCTGTGTTTGTCACTTATACTTAGTGACTGTGTCAATTCCCAACAGAGTTAGTTAGACTAGTGAGTAAATTAGATCCTGTTTATATTTTCTTGTCTCCATCAAGAGAAGAAATAAGTATTTGTTCTTGTGCCTTCCAACTCTAAGAGCCAGAGAATATGTAGTTCACTCACATTCAAACCAAACAGTTTCTGCTATGATTAAGTACCTCCACTACTGTAGCACAAAAGCAGCCAGAGACAGGAAAGGGCCAAGAGTGACCGTGCACCGGAAGACTCAAAAATCCACTCACATACAAATGGTGGAATGAGAGAACGGTCTTCCACAAGTTGTCTTCTGACCACCTCACATCTAAGCACCATGCAACAACATGCTGGGTACACACATGTGCATGCACACACACTCATAAATAAATAATAAATGCAATCTAATAAATTTTACTTAGGGACAAGAAAGATAGCTCAGTGGTTAAGAGCACTGGCTGCTCTTCCAGAAGTCTCAAGTTAGATTCCCAAAGCCCAGATGGTGGCTCACAATCATCAGTAACTCCAGTTCCCGAGTGTTTGACACTTTCATCTGACCTTCACAGGCACTGGCATGCATGTGGTGCAGACATGCAGTTAGGCACAGCTCTAGCACACATTAAAAAAACAAAAACAAAAACAAAAAAACCAACCCACAAATCTAAAAGACATTTTAATTAGTACCAATGACTTCTCATTCAATTCGGTTTCAACAAGGAACTGCAAATTCCAAGGTATTCTGTTATTTAGATCCCCCAGTTCCTAATTTGTCTAACTATGCATTGGCAATGAATTCTGGTTTTCACATGACCCAGTCAATTAATCTTAATTGTATGTGTTTGGCAAAATGGTCCCCAGCAGAGGTTTCTCATTACACACACCCATTACTAGGATACCCACAGGTGCTGACATACAAAAAAACTTTTATTCCCAGCTGTTCCTCAGGTTAATTTAACTCTTCTCCTGAAAGTTGAAAATAGAGTAAAAATTATGCTATATTAGAACATATGCTGATTAAAAACACCAATTAGTGAACATGTAGCAAGTAGTTTTCCAAAGTAAGGGCTCTTTATAATTCTATTGTTAACTAGATGAAATTAGTGCTTCTTTTAAAATAATTTTTGTGTGATAAATGTCTTTGTCCTGATAAATCTAACAAATTAATTCAAATTACAAGAAATATTAAAACTACATTTATCTTATATTTACCTAATATGTGTGAAGCCCTTGGGTTCAAGTCTCAATGCTGAAGAGGGGCAGGGGAGACACTGCTCATCACTTTCCACTCAATGGAAGTAAATGGCAGAGGAAAGACAGCTGAACTGCCTTTTAGTCTGACTTCAGACTATCATTAGCATAATACACACAGGACATGACCATTTTGGCTTCACTGGTAGAAAACAGAGGACTGTTATCATGGAGACTGTCATTTAATGGTGGTAACACTGTAAATTTTAAGTATTATAAGAATTGGTAAACATTTGGCAAAGGGGACAGAAGAAAATACTTTCAGCCTTTACCAAACAGTTTCTGCTATTGAGTAACCCACTACTGTAGCACAAAAACAGTGAGAGACAGGAAAGAGCCAAGAGTGATTGTGCACACGAAGACTCAAAAAACAGATACAGGTAGGCATGCTGGTGTATGCCTACAGTAACTCCACTACTTGGGAGGCTGAGAAGTGGACTAAGAGTTTGAAGCTAGTCTAGATTACATAGAATGTTCAGTGTTACCTGAGGTAGACAAAGAACAAAACAAACAGAAAACAGGTACAGCCACATGTCATAGAATGTTTCAACTATACAGCATAAAGGGTAGCACCTGCAACATAGCCTATGTGGGTAGTACATTAATGTTATCCAGATTATGTAACTGCACTACAGTGCTGGCACAAAGATGAGACTGCCTCATGACACATTTTCCAGATGTGTGTCTGCCAATCCAGATACGTTGTAGAACAGCAGCAGACCCATTTCCCATGGAGGTACCCTGCAAACGCAGCAACCTCACAAATGAACCAATTACGGTAACTTCATGAAAAATCCCGTTTACTTACTTAGTTGTTTAACTGACTTAGCAAATACTGGGCAAGTACTATTATCAGAGTTAAAACTTAGCTCCTTAATCTGTTATTAATAAACCAAGAAAGATCATGGATAAAAAAAGCTGACAGCTACACGTATAATCTTCAACACATGCACAGTCCAAGGTTCAACTGCAGCACCATTAAAACAACAAGCACTCATAAGCTGACTATCTTCCCAGGCTTTCCTGGCTCCTCTACTCACTCCTCTGGGGGGGTCTCTGAGAAGGCGACATTGGCCTCCAGCTCCGAGGGCTTGAATTATAGGTGTGCACTACCACATACTATTATTCTGAGTATCTTGAAGCCATATACTACTTTGCTTATTGTCCCTATTTCTAGCCTATCAGTGAATGCTGTTGTTTCTCACAATCTCTTGTCCTAACCCTAATATAATACACTATTCTTTAAATCAAATTTCCCCAAAATATCATACGTTATCACGTGTTACCTTCAAAGTTGAGTCTGAACTTTATCCAATCTAAGCTCTAATCATTTGTTTTGGAAGACTTCCTTTCGTCAAGCCAACAGATCTTATTTCTTACAAGATCTTAACTCACATGCTCTGGCTCACACAGGTCTTCACTAGTGAGTTACTGAAAGCACAAGTTAATTTCTATCTCTTATTACAAGTCAGTTGTTCCTAACACATTCTATCCATCTAACTTTACTTCAAGGTTCAACTCAGGCACCAGCTTCTCCATAGAGCTTGTAAATGGTATTTACATGGATAGTTTTCAGAACTACTTCTGTATTGAACACAGTAGCAGCTTAATATTATTTAGCACTTTTCTTTCTATAATTGTTTCTAGCAAATAATGCTATATGAACTCTGTATTTGCCAATGCCCAATACAATAACAGAATTAAAGTAGGTTTAAATTATGATTAAAGTTAAAGATAAGTTATTATATGATGAGGAGGAAATCAAATCCAAAGTTAGACTTTTTGCTGCTACTTCTGAATTTTTCTCACAAAGTCTCAAGTACCGAGATTAATGGCTGCTTCTTAATTTGTTTTCTGAACACAAAATATTGCAGTTGGTATAAGGTCAATATCTGAACTTACCAGATACTACAGCCAGCCAACCAACCAAACATATGCTTTAAAAAATGTGAATTAATTCATACAAGGCCAATCATCTCTATGTATACACACGACAGTGCTACCCTTCCTATCTTCTCAATTGCTTCTCTCTAGTACTGCAGGTTAGATCCAAAGAATCCTTATTATAGAGTCTATATTTGTTCAGTGTCTATCTATGGTGTGGCAAGAACTGATTCTTTTTTAAAAATGTGCATTTGACACAGAAGCCAGAGAATGACTTTGGGTGTTGACCTCATGAGCACTATCAACCTCTCGTGAGTCGTGAGTCTAATCTCTCATAGCTTGGTAACACACCAGTTAGGCTAGTTGGCTGGCCACGAACACACAAATAAACATAAATAAAAATAAATCTTTAAAAAAAATGTTAAAGACGGGGGGGGGGGCGGTGGAAGCACAGGAGGGACAAATGTTTAGCAAAATGCTTTTTGTAATTATATTTAAGATTGCAGTGGGAAGTATGGAAAGACAGATGGTGTGAAACAGTTCAGCTTTTGATTTCTTTATGACACAATACTTATACTCAATTAAGAGTCATTGAGACAATCTTAGTTTTGGAAAACTACATTCAGGTGTTCACATCACCAAATAGCTGCTTCACCTCTGCATGATATCTAGACACTGTCTAGGTCCACATCTCAAAACAAAGATGACCAACTCTGTCACTACACACATACTATGCACCACCAGACAATCTTCCCAAAAACAAGTACTCTGAAGTTTTAATGTTACAGGTTCTACTCTTCCCACTAGGATACTGCTAAGTATGTAAATGCTTAAAAAAACAAAACGAAAGGAGGAAGTCAGTAGGAAGATAAAGATTAATGGGAGTCTGGGTGGAAGGACAAGCTTCTAGAGTCAGTCCAGTAGGAAGTACCTTAAACATCAACAATGTAGGTGACACACCTCTCAGAATAGGGAGGTAAGAACTGAGCTAAAGGATAATTTAACCACTTCAAATAACTATTGACCCAAACACTGGTCTAGAATTCAAATGAAGAGAAGCTGGCTTTATAACACTGCATTATAGCAGATATTTATTGAAAACAGGGTAGAAGAGAAAATATGGAGCATTATTTTCTTTTTTAATTTCTTTGTGTATGCCTACATATGTGTGTGCATCTATGTGTGCAGCATGGAATATATGCGGAGGTCAGAAGACATCATTTAGAAGTTGGCTCTCCTCTTCCATCACATGAGATCCAAAGATGAAATGTCAGTGCCTCTGCCCACTAGCCATACATCTAAGTAGTCTCTAAGGCATTACTTTACATTGGACCATGATGAAGGCCTCTTTGACAAGGAAGGTACTATGAGGTAAGAGAGTAGCCATGCAGAGTGACTTGCAAGCACAAACCTCTATGAAAAGAACACACTTGGCTTGCTCTTAAACCTTATCAAAATAGCTGAAGAGCTATGAGCATTAAGTTAAGATAGTTAAAAACAAAAAAAGCCAACCAAACAAACAAAAAAAACAACAACAGACATTGGCCACAGCAAATAGAATAAAGGCTTTTAGATTTAACCTGAGAAAAATGGAAAATTATTGGAGGGTGTGGGCAGAAAATGGCCTGACCTAAGCACTAAAGGGATTTTACTTCAAGAGAGTAAAATGTAGAGGCCATCAGTGAGACTACATACAACAGTTCAGAGAGGCTTCGTATTCATCCTGACATCTCTGATTCCTCACATATTATCTGAAATGAATCATCAGATATATATCAACAAGGATAATGTGTTACTATTGTATTATTACAATTACATGGAGTCTCATGTATACCAAGCTGTCTTCAAACCTACTGTAGAAGAGAATGACCTTGAACTTATCTTTCTGTCTCAGCCTCACCCTAGTGATTGGATTACAGGTTTGCAGCACCATGGCTGGTTTATATGGTATTGAGTACTGAACCAAGAGTTTCATGCCTGCTACATAAGCATTCTAAGAGCTAAGCTCCTATCACATTATTATTTTCAATCCTGTACTATTGATAGTACAGCAAACCCAGATTTGAATCCCAGCATTACATTAAGCTAGCCAACATATTTTAATTGGAACTTCTTATCAACAAAAAGGAACTTTGTCAGAGATGTGAAACTAAATGTGAAAAAGTATAGAGTATGCCTAGCCTACAAGGAGCTATGTATTCACTAATCTTTCCACTTCTGACATGGAGAACATAGTTGAAAGGCAACTGACTTCACTCATGGGTTTATTTTTAGTTGCACTGAGGATCAGTCAGGAGGCCTTGCTTAATACTAGGTAAATGTTTAACTATCTTTACTCCTTTCTGACTTCATTTAAAAGCAAGCTCAAGCCAGTCTATGGTGACATA
This sequence comes from Mus pahari, assembly GCF_900095145.1. Classification (NCBI taxonomy): domain Eukaryota; kingdom Metazoa; phylum Chordata; class Mammalia; order Rodentia; family Muridae; genus Mus; species Mus pahari. The sequence goes on from NC_034595.1 coordinate 72,256,718, forward strand.
TTCTGCAACCCCTCATTAGGGTGCGGAGGCAGGAGTATGGGAATTGGTGGCCAGCATGGGCTACAATGAGCTTAGTCTAAGACCAGCCTGACCAACCCTGTCTCAAAACTTAAACCAAAGTAAAGCTCAGGAAGTCATAAAGGCAATCATGGTCTTAATAGTAATATCAGAAACTTAGTCAGTGGGGTACTGCAACATTTAACCAAAGGGAAGCAAAGTCAAAAGGAGAAGGAACAATCACTGAAGAGCTAGGAAGTCAAAGTGTTTGGGACCTTAAAAAGACACGGGAAAATGTCAAGAAGACAGACTGGTCAAATGTCATATTATAATGTCAGTTACTGGTGGGAGTGGTAGCTCATCCCTTTAATTTCGAGTACTGGGGAGGCAGGGGACAGCCAGGGGCTATAGAAAGACCTTGTTTCAAAAAAAAAAAAAAAAAAAAAAAAAAAAATTTAAAATAAAAAAATAAAAAAAAAAAAAACAAACAAGAAGCCAGATTCGGTAGCAGGAGAGTCACAAGTTGAAGGTGACAGGAGGTAGTACCTGGGAATATAGCTCAGTTGGTANGTCAAGAAGACAGACTGGTCAAATGTCATATTATAATGTCAGTTACTGGTGGGAGTGGTAGCTCATCCCTTTAATTTCGAGTACTGGGGAGGCAGCTGAGAGGCAAGGGCTATAGAAAGACCTTGTTTCAAAAAAAAAAAAAGAAAAAAAAAAAAAAAAAAAAAAAAAAAAAAAAAAAAAAAAACAAACAAGAAGCCAGATTCGGTAGCAGGAGAGTCACAAGTTGAAGGTGACAGGAGGTAGTACCTGGGAATATAGCTCAGTTGGTACAATGTTTGCCTAACATATATGAAGCCCTGCCCTTGATTTCCACCAGTACTAAATAAAACTGAGATTGGTGTCGCACACCTATGAACTTAACACTCTAGTGGAGGACCAGGAGTTCAAGGCCAACCTAGGCTACATAAGACTCAGTTGGGCACGGGAGTGGAGAGAACGAATAAGAAGAAATATGAAATGTCCTGAGAGGAGAAAAATATTTCACAGTAAATTCACACTGAAACTTAACTCAGTGAGTAGGCCAGGACAAGAAACTGGAGTCATTGTAAGAGGAAGTAGGTGCCAAAGATTTCCAATAGAAGGAAGGACTATCAGTTATCCTCTAGGACAGTAAAGAGTGAATGAGAGATCTGCTATCGAGTGAAGAAGTTAGTGTGAAGAAGAAGAACTGTCTGCCTCCAATAACAAAAGAGGTGCACACACAGAGTAAAGGAGGTGAGCAGACATTCAGGAATGAAGTACCTAAGTTTCTACAGAACAACAGGGAGAAGCGCAGGTTTCAGAGATTTCCTACGAAGGTGGGTGGTTAAGTAGACTAAAGAAATGCATATAGTGCGACTAATGTAAAGATGAATTAGTTGGTAAGCCTTCTCAACTTGTCTGCCCAGTGGATAGATCCAGGTAAATACAACAGAGCAGGTAAAGACTTGAGGTAGTCAGAGAGATACAATCAAGGCCAAGAATAACAGAGGACCAGAGAAGCATATGCCATCTGATGTAACTGAGGAGAGAGGCAGGGGAATACGACGAGGATGAGGCAGGTTGGCGAAGGCACAGGAACGATGGGTCCTGACTGGTGCTGGTCAAGTCCATACAGTAAAGAGAATGAAGCAAGAGAGCAGGATACAGGGGAAAGTTAAATTTAGAAACTACTATATAGTAGACAACTAGGTCTTCGAGACGCCTACATTTAGTTAGAAACTTCAGCTTGCAGCTGGCTCAGCAGGGAAGACACCTGCCAACAATCCTGGTGGCCTGAGCTCCCTGGAAACCAGGTAAAAAGAGAGAATTACCATCAAAACTTATCCTCTGGTATCCACAGGAGTGCCATGCATGCATGCTCACAAAAATACATAACACATGTATACACCTGTGTGTACACATGCACAATTATAAACAAAGAAAGATGTCTCAGTGTAGAAGTAAGAATTCATGGGTTAAATCTGGAATGGCAGCTGAGAGGAAAGATAAATAATGACTTAAAGACTAAGCGTTCCTATTTTTTTTTTTTTGGCATGATTTATTAAACATTTGGAGAGAACTAATTCCAAACTTTCCAAGAAACATGATTCATGTTTCATTAAAATAATACAATCGATAAGTTTTTAAAGACTCAACCATTTTACTAACATTCTATATGCCCCATGGTATCCAGTTTGACCAGTTAATTATTAGTAAAATATATTCATAAAGCTTAGAGTCCTGCACTTGTGTGTTACAGAGGCAAAAGCACAAAGTGTTAAATAAGCTAAAATTAATTCCCACACTTCTTGGATTATTCTTGACCTATTTATTAATTTCCCAAATCCAGTAAAGTTAGAACTGTCAGAAGGAAAGCTACTTTTATATCTGACGATTCCACAGTGGGCCATCATGTGTAAACACTTATAAACATCATTTGTGCATTCTTAATTATCTATTTTAGAAACCCAACTACACCTATAAATAACTTCATATTCAAGCTGAAAAAGTTAAACATATATACATATAGCTAAAGCACATTTTTATTTATTTATTTTAGCATAAAAGATGAACTGTGGCTTTCATTCTGGACGAAGGGAAATAAACCATGCAATGCGTATACTGACACATCACACCTAGAGCTAGACTGAATGGTTACCTAATGGACTCACCTCCTGAATAGCCTCTTCGCTGGGAAGCATGGAACATAAACATGTGATATAGGCTTGCTGAAAACACGACACTTGTGCAAGTTCTTTAGACTCTGCACACAGTTTTGATAAAGCAGTAGCTTGGGGGATGCAGTTAGACTTCAACAAATGTTTGATTCTCATTTGTAGAAAGGAAGGTCCTTCTTGTGCAATCAATTTGTTAACTAGAAAAAAGGAAAAAAGCAATAGTATGACAATATACCACACGCTACAGCAGTGATGATGCTTTCATCTTTTCTTCTGAGACTGGTGGATCTCAGGCTGGCCTCCAGCTCACTATACAGCTGAGGATGACCTGTAACTCGTGATTCTCCTGTCTCTAATTTGCTTGTTGTTACTAAATCCTGAGTTTCTATAACTGAGTGCTTATTCTAGTCTCAAGACTCCTCTAACAGGGGCAAGAGGAAAATGGAGCTAACAATTTTCATATTAGTTTTACTCTAAACACTGAATATTTTACTAAAACTGTCAATATTTCAAAATTATATGATCATCTCCCCTAAAACACTGTTAAGAATAGTGAAATCAACTATAAGTGCAAATAAAATGAATTTATTTTAACTCAATATTAACTACCACAAAGGGGATGATAGGAGGTACCAAGTTTTATGCTAAATGTTCTTATATATCTCATCTAGTCTTCACACCAACACCAAGGCAAGTAATGTCCACAGATTAGTTAGAAAAATTAATATTCAGAGAAGTTAGGTCACTTGCCAAGGATTCCAAAGCCAGTGGTTCTGTTTCCTCTAAAGCAGGCATTTCTCAAAGTGTGTTCCAGCGACCAAAAGACCTGAGAGATAGTCCTAGAAAAAGAAGGATTCCTTGGTCAAATCTCTGAACAGTCCTGCAATGAATAAAACTGTTCATGTGTATTTAGCCCAGCGTTTCCCAAGCTGATTTGACCAGAGAACCCTTTTACAAATATTAATCCCTTGTAAAATATATGCTCCTGGTTTAGTACACACTTTGGAAAATGCTGCTCTGAACACTAACATACAGTGTTCAGCAAGCCCTCAGCTTTGCAAAGCCACTCAGCGAGTCTGTGACATTATACAGCCTTGCCTAATAATGCAGCATTCAAGCAAGTTGCTTTAGACAGTAAAGTGCTTTAGGTGGTGGCTTTAGGTGGCACTGCTTCTCAGATATGAAAATGCCTCCTAAGAACCCAGGAAACTCGGTAAGTCTAACCTTTAAATATTTTTTGGATACAGGGTCTCCCTGTGTATCACCAGGAATGTTCTATGTAGACCAATCTTGGCCTTGAACTCAAGAGATCCACTTGCTTTTGTTGAGATTAAATAAAGTGAGTGACAACATTTCCTAGAATTTTTTTTTCTTTCTTTATTTTGGGTAACAAAACCCTCCTCCATTGTAATTCCCCTAGTTTTAAAATTATCTTTTTGTTTTTTGTTTCTTTGTGTAGCCCTGGCTGTCCTGGAACTCACTTTGTGGACCAGGCTGGCCTCAAACTCTGAAATCTGCCTGCCTCTGCCTCCCAAGTGCTGGGATTAAAGGTGTGCGCCACCACGCCCAGCTTTAAAATGATCTTTTAAAACATAAGATAACTCACTGTCTATGTGTATGTGCAACGCGTATACACATATGCAGCTAAAATTGCGGCCCAAGCCAGGCATGGTGGTGTATGCCTATAATCCTAGCATGAGAGCCCCCCAAAAGATTCTTTTATATATGTATGCATGTATGTATTCATTTTATATATGCATGCATGCACATATTCCTATTCAGATTTTATATATGCATGCATGCATGTATTCATATTCAGATTTGTGTGCTTAACTGTGCACCACATGTGTACAGGGAATCAAACTTAGGTCCTCTTGAAAGCAACAAGCAGGGGCTGGTGAGATGGCTCAGTGGGTAAGAGCACCCAACTGCTCTTCCAAAAGTGCAGAGTTCAAATCCCAGCAACCACATGGTGGCTCACAACCACCCTTAACAAGATCTGACTCCCTCTTCTGGAGTGTCTGAAGACAGCAACAGTGTACTTACATATAATAAATAAATAAATCTTAAAAAAAAAAAAAAAGAAAGAAAAGAAAGCAACAAGCAAGTGCTCTTAACCACAGAGCCATCTCTCCAGACTGCAAGATTCATTAAAAAAGAAAGAAAACCTCCCTTTTATTTTGACATCAGTACTTTAGTTTCCCTCCCAGAAAAACAATTCTTTTTATCTTTTTCTGTGCCCTTACATAAATGATCCCTTTCTTGACCAACCAAGTAGATGATATAGTAGTTCATTCTACCACCAATCATAGAGTTGCCTTATTATTTATTGCTATCAACCAAATCTCACTATTAACATACATTATATAATTTATCTTAATGATTCCCTACTGATCCATTTACAACTTGTTTCCAATCTTAGCAATCATCAATAATGATGCAATTCACAAGTCTGTGCATGGGTCATCAAAACAAAGCCCAAGAAGTGGGGCTACTAGCCTAAAGGCTTTCTTCAATAATTCTGGCTCACATTGCCGAGTTGTTCTCTAGAAGTTGTACCTACTTTTAACTACTTCTGAGTTCCAACTCTGGAGACTTAGATTTAGCAGGCAGAGCTTGAGTCTTAGTATTATATGCTTTTGGTTTTAAATTGTATAAAATGGAGCCAAAGTCAAAAGTCATGAAGGAAAAACATCACATTTACCTTAGCCATTTCCATTTTAGAATAATAATCATTTAAATCCACAAAATAATTAATTATTATAGTTCCCCCTATCAATTCTTTATTCTTTTGTTTTCAGTAATGTTATGTCAAATATTCAAAAAACAAATGTGGTCCTCTCCTCAGAGAACCATAGTTATTTGCCCCTGGCCTTGCAGTTCTTTAAACCTCTTCTCATTATTGGTTGGCTCTGTTCTGCCTATTATTAGACCCCACTCTATCTGTGTTACACGGCTATGAGCAGGTTATGAATCTCATGGGAGACAATATACTAGAAAGCAGGAATGTTATCATGAAGCCTTCAGTCCTGCTGCACAGTACTTTTTATCTGTCTCTTATCACACTAAGATTTCTCTGTACATGCAGAATAAGGGGTTATAAGACTGTAGATTTCTAAATTGCCATCTGAGGATTCAGTCTTACTCTGATGCAAATTCACTGACCACTCTGATGTGTAAACTTCTCATCTATAAAATGTTAATAAAACTCATTCACCTTAAAGGGGATTACAGAATCATGTGAAATGGGAGTGATACAAATAAGAAACAGAACAAAAGCAAGCATGTAATAAATGTTCACTATTACTTGCTATTATTTATCTCTGATATCTTCTGTGCTCTTCTGCTACCAATCTGTGATCAACTACAATGTTCAGACTTCTGTATTCTCTATGGAACCATGGACTTAGTGATGTAAGGGTTATCAACCCTTAGTCAAATACTTTTAAAGTCAGGCAAAACACTAATGCACTGGAAAAAAATTCAATAAAAATAAGTAAACCATTAAATAATAAATGTAAATAACAATAGAAAGGTCATTTCAAGAGCTGGGGTGATGCTCACTGGATAAAAGCATTTGCTTTGTAGACTTGAGTTTGATACCAGGACTCACACAAAAGGAGGTAGTAACTCCACTGCTGAAGCTTGGAGACTGGCAGCTCTCCAGAGCTCTGCTGGCCAGCCAGCACAGATGAGCCTCTAGCTCAAATAAGGTTAATCTACCTGCCTCCACTTTTGAGAGCTGAAATTAAAGTGTGTACCACCATGCCTGGCTTCTTTCCCTTTCTTAAAAAGTATCTATATTTCTTAGATACTTATTTCTTATTTACTTATCAATAGATTTCTATGTTGAAAGGAAATCTAGGGGCTGGAAAGGCAGCTCAACAAAGCATTTATCCTGCATGTCCAGGGTACTGGTTCATGCCTACCACTGCAAAAAAAAAAAAAAAAAAAACATCAGTTGTGTGAATCCATGTGTTTCAATACTTAATAAAGCTGTCCTCTGCTATGGCACACATATAAACAAACAGTTTAGCAGTACAACACTTGCCAATTATAATGCGATCCCCAGCCACAGGTGTTAGGAACACTAAATAATTATTAACAGTATGATACTCATCTTATCTGTCCTTTATCATCTGAAAACAATCACATTTAAGGTTTAATTTAAAAGGAGTTCGTAGGGATGGAGATAGTTCAGTGGTTAAGAGTACATATTGTTCTTTAAGAGGACCAAAATCCGATTCCCAGAACTCGCACCAGATGGTTCACAGCTGTAACTCTAGCTCCAGGTGAATTCAATGACTCTAGTCTCCTTTGGCACTGTACTTACATGCACATACCCACACAGAAACATCCATATATACATGTATATAATTTAAAAAATAAACCTTTAAAAAACAAAATAAAAGGAGCTCTTAGCTAGGCAATATGCTCCACGGTTGTATTCTGAACACTTGGGAGATTGATAAAAACTCAAGTCTTTGGGCTGGAAAGATGACTCAGTGGCTAAAAACACTTGCTACTCTTGCAGAGGACCCAGGTTCAGTTTCCAGCACCTACAGGGCAGCATAGCAGTTCTCAGCCATCTTTATCTCTAGTTTCAAGGGATGTGATCCTCTCTTCTGGCCTCAGCAGGCACCAGACACACACGCGCGCACACACACACACACACACACACACACATTCACATACATAAAAAAAAAAGGAATTCAAGGCATGCCTTGACTACATAGAGTTCAAGGCCAAATTGAACCACAAACTGCCTCCACACACATGCAACCAAAGGGGGTGGTGGTGGTAGTGTGGGTGCAGAGACAGGAGACTCTACCAGGATTTCCAGGATGTCTTCAGCAATCAACTCAGGCACAGAGTCAACTGGCACTTACAGACTTCAGTTTTAAACAATTTTATACATATTTTCTAAATTTACTAGCATTTGTGTGCTGTGCGTGAAAGTCTATGTGGAAGTCAGCAAATTTCGTTTCCTCCTTCTACCTTTATATGGATTCCAAGATTTGAAATATGGTCATTAGGCAGTGGGTCATAGGCCACTGGGTGGCAAGCAAAAACACGTAAAGGCCTTTTGAATTCAAAACAAAGCTTAATCCCAGAACTCTGGAGGCAGAGGCAAGTGGGTCTCGGTGAGTTCAAGACCAGGATGGTTTACACCGGAAGTTCTAAGCCAGTCAGGACTACATAGTGAGACCCTGTAAATTCTGTAAGATTATAATTAAAAGGAGCTGAAGACATGGCTCAGCTTTTTAAAGCACTAGCTGCTCTTGCAGACAACCTGGGTTAGATTCCCAGCACCTACATGTTGGTTCACAATTATTCAGAACTCTAGTTCTAGGGGGATCCAAAACCCTCCCCTGACTTTTTCAGACACTCACACGTGCATGTAATGCATGTATGCACAGGCAAAACATTCATACACATGGAAAAAAAAAATCCGAGAGAGAGAGAATGACTATAGCAGAGATTTTCTACTGCTAGGCTAAAGAAATGGAAGAAATGGCTTAGCAGTTAAGAGCACAGCTGCTCTTCCAGAAGACCCAGGTTCAATCCCAGCACTCACATGGTGGCATACTTCAAGCCTCTGTGTACACACATACATGCAGGTAAAATGTTCATATACTTAAAAACCTCTAAAAAGCAATTTCTTGCCACTTAGTGACAATGTAGCCATAGGAACACTGTGATGCAATGCATCACTCTGTGATAATGCTGATATAAACAGACCTACCATAGCAACAAAAGGACACTACTAAAATTAGAAAATACATGATAAACATATCCCATAAGCTGAGTGGTGGTGTGGCTTTAAAATCCCAGCACTCAGGAGGCAGAGGCAGGCAGATCTCTGTAAGTTTAAGGCCAGCCTGGCCTACAGAGTGAGCTCCAGTACAGCCAGGGCTACACAGTGAAACCCTGTTTTGAAAAACAAAACAAAAGCGAAGCATACCCCACCACTGGCAGTGTATGACCTCTAACAGCAATTATTGATACTGATTTGTTAAGTCTCCACTTGCCTACATTTACAAAGGAAAATTATCTTTTCCAAACAAGTCACCAAAGGTCATGAACAATAGAAAAATCTAAACACCTGAAGGCTGGCAAGACCCCCTAGCAATCTGAGGTAAGATGCTCCACAATGAAAAGGTGGAAGGAGAGACCCTAGCCCACAAAGCTATCTTCTGAACACACTACAGGTTATGGCATGTAAGAAATAAAAACAAAACAAAACACAAACCCTTATGTTAAGCTGCTTACTAAACAAAACAAAAACAAAACACCAAACAAAAAAACCAAACCACCATCACCAAAAACCCCTGAACAAATATGAACACAGTAGTCACACTTAATAAAATGTCAGCTAGCTGGGATATTGTTCTGAAATCTGTTGTTTATCCTAGAACTATAACAATTTAATCTTCATTTCAGGAACTCCATATGAGAATCATTATTCAATGTGACAACTTAAAATAAAGCAAATACAAAGACATACTTACAACACTAAAAGTAAGAATTCTTACAGAAAAAAGTAAAATATCAAACATTTGTTTGAAACATGCTGTCACTGTAACAGGGGCTGGTCTCCATTATGCTAACAGGCTGACCTGGAACCAATTCTCCTGTCCCCAGATCCTGCATGCTGGGATTCTAGTGTGCAACACACACACACACACACACACACACACACACACACACACACACGTAACTATTTTTTACTATTCAGAAAAACAAAACAAAAAACTTAGGTACAAAATTTTAATCAATAACCAATTTCAAATCTCTTAGAATTCAATATGGCCGATAAAGTGTTAAGACTTACCTTCCTCTGCCTCTACTGGCTGTTGTGACAGAATTTTAAGAAGAATGGGGTTTTTCCACACTCCTTCTTTTGTAACATGAACCAGTATTTGTAAATTATTATTCCCAAATTCCAACAATGCATCATGTGACTCCTAAAACAAAAGTAGCATATTTAAGAAGAGAAGCTAATGACAAAGTTTTGCCTTCTCAACTTAGTTAAATATCAATAAACTGAAAAATACTGACTTTTAAGTTCTAGGTAAAATATTAAGGCCTGGGTAATTGTTACCTGTCTAGCCTGCCATTTTGTATTGTTACTAATATTATAAGGAAACTTTCTCAAATAAGAAAGAAAGAAAGAAAGAAAGAAAGAAAGAAAGAAAGAAAGAAAGAAAGAAAGAAACTTTCATGCCCAAGTTGACTGATTACATATTATGTTCTGTGCCCATGGAAACCAATCACAATAGAAGTCAGTAGAACTATTTTGTCTAGTTACCCACAATGGAGCTTTGACCTGAACCAATCACCCAGTAAGATTTCCTGCACCTTTGTATAAGCTTTTATGGTACTTGCTTTTATAAGCTGCCCTGAGATGGACTCCAACATAACAGAGACACCTGCAACAATATAAGAAACTATTTGGAATAAGACTTCCATTTTGAGTTGGTGTTGAGTAAAGTTTAAGTTCCTAAGGCCTCCCTAAGAATTGCTATCCTACTTGGCAGAAAGAGACATGTACATGGGTAACTGACATCCTGGTTGACAAGACAATGTTAGACAAGGCAAGTTCCTTGCCACAGTTGAATACCCCAACTAATGGGAACAGCATAAGTGTATAAAGACATTGTTCCGAATAAAATCCTGTCCCTAAATCCTGACTGGTGGAATAGCGTGGCATAAATGTTTGTGGATTTTAGGCATAAAAACCCTGTAGAATCTTAATATCTGGATTTGTGGCCCTGACAGATCAGTCCTGGGTCGTATGCTCAACACACTATCCCTGTCTGACTGAGGTTGGTGTTCATGTGGTTTGTGAGGAAACTCCTGGACCCCCAACACGTATAATGAGAGGGAGAGAAAGAAACCTCAAATATTTGTACTTTCCTACTGGGATATTTCCAACCAAGTTAAAAATGTATTTAAAATGTTTTCATGAATTTCCCTCATGTAAAATTTTTATCATAATCAATTTATACCTGAGTAGAATATCTAAAATATCTCAGTTAATTATAATGGCCAGATCTACTAACCTTGGCAGTAGCAGACATCACTTAAAGCCTCGGCCCGTTTAGTATTCAGGCAGCATAGTCTTGCAAATAAAAATAATTACCATGTGAGAATAACTGATGTATGTATGACATTGGAATGAGGGTTACTACTGAGCCTCACTTGGCTCCAACCCTGATTTTCAACTATTTAAATTCTTGTTAACATATTAGTTAAATAAGACATGTCTTTATACAAAATGTTTTAAGGTCTTGGTTATTAGTGTTTGTTTGTTTGCTTTTTAAATTAATTGCTCCTAGGTATGACAGCACAAACCTTTAATCTCAGCATTTGAGAAGCAGAACCTACATAGTGAGACAGAGTGGGATGTCGTATCCAGTAGTCAGTAAGTAGAAGTGAAGCAGCAGAAAGATTAGGAGCTCAAGGCCTGGGCTACATAAAACCTTCTACGAGGGGGAAAAATAGAGAGACTTCCAGTAGTAGTTTACTATTGCCAATATTTAACTTGTAATTATTTGAAATAATTTTAGATTGTTAACATTTTCCTTTTACAGACTGACAGGTCTTTAGACTTCTTTGTCCTGTACACAGAACAGATATTTACTCTTCAGTGAAGACAAGAGGTCTACATAAAGTTTCAGGATTTACTATCAGGTCATTGGATCTACAGAGCCTACCAGAACACAACGATAGAAAAAAGTAAGCCGGGCGGTGGTGGTGCACGCATTTAATCCCAGCACTCGGGAGGCAGAGGCAGGGGGATTTCTGAGTTCGAGGTCAGCCTGGCCTATAAAGTAAGCTCCAGGACAGTTAGGGCTACACAGAAAAATTTTTGCCTTGAAAAACAAAACAGCAAAAAGAAAATATTATCACTACTGCAATAAACAGCAACTGAAATGCAAATGGTTTTAATAATACCTTCTTCTCCCCATCCATCTCTCTAAATCTGATGTTATTAGTATTCCCCAGGACTGAGATGAAATGATCCTCAACCTTAAAGGAGCGAGAACCAAGGTCAGGGTTGCCACACCAAATAGTTTACTTTTTCATCTGTTAAATTCAGAATTTATTTCATTTTGAGCAACTTTTGTTGCCAGTGAGTATTGACTAATTAATTATAGTATAGTTAAAAAACTTTGTAGTTAAGTTTCTTTTAATTTAAAAATGTTTTATTTATTGGGGGGATGTATGTGCAAAAGAATACTTTGTGCAGGTCATCAGAGAACATGTGGCAGCTAATTCTCTCCTTCAAACCAGTGAGTTCTAAAGCTTAAACTCATGTTGTCAGACTTAACAACAACAACAAAAAAGCATCCTCACTCACTGAGCCATCTTGCCAGCACAGGTTTTTGGTTTTTTTATTTCAAGTTCAACTGACACACCTAGAAATCTAAAGCTGAAATGGCATGAAAAGTTATTCAGTTTCATACCATTAAAACAAATAGGAGATATTTAGTGAAATAAGTCATGTTCACACACAGTAAAGAATACCATGTGGTTATCAAAGAGGAAAATCATTGTCATGTAGAATAAGCTGCATGCTCATAATAAAAACTAACTGAAGAATAAGCTGTATGGGCCACGTAGGAGTATCATGTCTTCAAGGCCCACCTGGGCTAGTTACAAAGTGAGTTCTAGTCAAACAAACAAACAAACAAACAAAAAAACCCAAAACCAAACCAAACCTAGCCAAAACAACAACAAAGCCCAGCTAACTATTATGAACAATAACAAAAATCTTCATCAGGCTGGAAATACAACTCAGTGTAAGAGAGCTCAGACAGCATGAGCAAGGCCACATAGCTTAATCTCCAGCCCTGAGAACAAGAACGAGGACAAAAACTTGTTCATAATAGGCTTTCTAATACACGAAGGCCCAAGGCCTTCGCTGATACAAACTCATATTCTGGGTGGGGATGGAGCATGAAACAACATAAAACCCCCAAAGTGACATGGTGGCATGCCTATCAATCAAAACACTTGGGAGGAGAGAAAAGAAGATTAAAAGTTCGAGGCTGGTCCATGATACATACATAACAAGTCCTTATCAAAAAAAAAAAAAAAAAAAAAAAAAAAAAAAAGTTTATTTTTGACAAAAGTATCCAGAATGCCATATACTGCTTGGTCCATTTGTCACATAAAATGAAAAGAACTAGCCGGGCGTGGTGGCAC
>NC_034595.1:72269657-72285241 GCF_900095145.1 Mus pahari
AGAGAGAGAGAGAGAGAGAGAGAGAGAGAACACATTCAAAAATATATCCTACAAGTTTGATTAACTTATTTTACTCAAACAAACACTCTAAGAAAATAAAGAAGCTTATGAATGGAAGGATAAAATAAAAATACTAACAGCTCTATAAGAATTAAGTATATGTGTCCTTCTAGAATGCAACATGTCAGGACCAAACAAGGCCTCAAAGCATCAAGACAAAAATATCTGTGCTCATCTGGCCATGGTGCTACAAATCTGTAATTCCAGCACTTCTGAGTGTAGGGCAGGACTGTCACAAGGTTGAGGACTTCTGGGCTATAGAATGAGATCAAGGACAGCCTGGTCTTAGATTTCAGCTAACTGACGGTGTGACCAGCTTAAAAAAAAAAAAGCTAAGGCAAAACCCAAATAAATCCCAAACACAAGCAGAAATCAATGTGCCATACATGAATGATAAATCTAATGGCTGGTTGGGTATGTGAGAAATCAGAACCACATTACATGGTTTCAAATAGGCCAAGAATGACAAAGAATTTTCTACTTCCCTAAGAGACATTACAATCACTTCATTTTGTAGTATATAGCCTAGAGGAAATACATTCCTATACTCTAAAGTGTGTTTTTAATATATAAATCTTTATCTGTGCCCATATGAAACAGGTCCAAGTTAATGTGAAATGTATCCTGCATGAAGCCATTAATAAAGGATTCTGAATCTGAAGGTGGTGAAGGTTACTCTGGGCAAGCTAACTTTCCTATGTGTACCTCTGTGTTGTAAATGGAGATTTGAATAATCTCTACATTTTAAGGTTTACTTGATTAAAGGACATAAAACATTTAAAATAAAATAATACAGAGCAGTGACCCTTAGAGATCAGTAATTAAATGATTCATATTATTTAATGTTTATTTGTATGTATTTATGTATATATGCAGGTGTGTGCACATTTAGATCAACATCTTAGTGTTATTCTCCAGCATATTACCAACTTTCTTTGTTCAAGAGGCCCAGAGCTTTGCCAAGGAGGCTAGGCTAGGTAGACATGAGCTCTAGGGATCCTCTTTTTGTTTCCCATCTCACATCCCTAGGATTATAGGCCTATGGTACCACACCTGGCTTTTTCTATGAGTTCTGGGGATCCAAACTCAGGTCCTCATGCTTGCAAGGCAGAAACTTTACTGGTTGAACATCTCCCTAGTTTGTAAGTGTATTTTTAAAATACCTTTTTCGTTTCTACCCTTAACGGATCATTTGACACCTGTTGTTGGGCAGGAAGGACACTTGCCATTTTCTAGTCTGTTCCACCCTCTTAGAAAGATGAGCACCCAAGTGGTCTCCTGGAGTATAATGTATGAATAGAATCTATGACAGCTAGTTTGGTTGATCTAGAGATTTATATTGATCGACAAGGCACTGTGTTATGAACAATCTGAGTATTTTAGTTTAATAATAAATATACAAATATGTAATAGCTTGGTTTCATTATAAGTTTCAAAGTTTCTTTGCTGAAAATAATTAAATATACATTTGGACAACTTGCAGAGAAATTCTTTGAATTAAAATGGACATACCTGTAGAGACTGAAGGAATGGTACCCAGACTTCACAGGGCAGTTCACTTTCAGACACTGAAAGCAGTAATTCAAAACAACTCCTACAATGCAAATAACTATGTAAGTATGTAATGAGGTTAGAGTAATAAATTAAGTGCCACATGAAAAAATATGCAAGAATTTTATACTTACTCTAAATATTTTAAATACTTATATTCTTTAAATTTTTTCTTTGAAATTGCTCTATTGGTTTTTCAAGTACTAAAAAAACAAGAAAAACTATAATTCTTTTATGTTTACATTGTTGTTTTAATACATTTTAGAAATATATGAGCCTTCCAAAAAAAAGTCATATTCTAAGCAGTGTTCACTTGCACAGGAAGGCTACCCATACCTATAGACCAAGAACAAGCTCTCAGGACACTGTGAGTTTAGTTGACATAGTTATACAGAGATGCAGATTGTCATCCACTTCAGTTTCTATCACTTGCAAGGGAAAGAATCATCAGCAAAGTGACTTCTTCACTTCTAAAAACCAAGCAAAAATGATTCTTCCTTCTACAAAAACTACTACCCAGGCATAGGGAAGAAGTAACAGAAAAGGATTTTTTGAAGATTACTAAAAATGTCAATAAAGAACAACTCAAAATATCAATCTGCCAACAGCTCACCTAAATCTTAACACACCATTTTGCCTGTAGAGATTGCTATCACATGGCAGGAAGTAAGTGGGGACTTGGAAGGGAGAAAAATGGGATGATTAGGAAATACTAACCTTCCACAAAAATGTCAGAGATTCAGCTGTGGTGAAGAGAATACAAACAGGTAGGGCTAGACAAAAGATAGAGTACTCTGACCAGCACGTATCTCACTCAGCGATGCAGGATCTAAACGAGACAGCACCAGCCTGTGCTGTTGAGATGAGCAATGTTAATGGTGTAATTTTGTCTGCTACTAGGCAACCCAATATTAAAACAGCTAAATGACTATGGACACATAGGGTGGCTTTACTCTATTGATATTTTGTGCTGGTAAAATTATTTTCAGTTCAAAAAAATGTAATCAAGTCGCAAAGTTTCACAGTTTCTTTTCTGAAGTATATGGTATTTCTCAAAGAAAACCAATTACCAGATCCTGAATCTATAGTGACTAATTCTGGTTGCCGACTTGATTAGACTGAGATTCCCAGAAGATGCACAGGGTGTATCTGTGAAAGACTTCCACCAATGATTAACTAAGGGGGAGACTTCCCGAACTCCAGATAGATTAGGAAGATAGGGGAGCAAACCCATTCTTGGGGCAGGCATTCTCTCTCTGCTTCTTGCTTCAGGGTGAAGACTGCTCTACTTGGCCAGGCCTCCTCCTCATGATGGACTAAAACCCCTGAAACTGCCAAAATAATCCTCTCTTAAGTTGGTTTTCTTTGGCACTTGGTCACAGTCACAATAAACTGATTAACCTCATTCTATACCTAAGGGAAAGAGAAGGAAAAATGGACTGTGTAACTGAAGTACAAACCTGAGTATGAAAGACTTCAGTGAGCAGTGGTGGCACGGGCCTTATCCCAGCACTCTGGAGGCAGAGGCAGGTGAATCTCTGAGTTCAAGGCCAGCCTGGTCTACAGAGTTCCAGGACAGCCAGGTCAGTCCTGGGGTTGGGGGTGGGGTGGGGGCTAGGGATGGGGGAAAGACTGAGACTGATTCTAAAGGTAGATTTTGTTTAGCTGGTGCCTCACTTGGACTTTACCTCTTGGGAACTTAAGCATGAAGGCTGAGAGTAAAGGGAATTGGTGCTTTGCAGAATAAACAGTGGCACTGTAAAGAAGTCAGGCAAACATCACAATCAACAATACTCAATTCTTAAGTAATTTAAGAGCTTAAACTTACAGGACTAATCTGCCAAGCACTAAGAGAACATCTTCACATTCAGTAGTTAAAAATGGACGTGCGCTGGCAAAGCTTTGGATAGCAAGGCGGTATACCTCCAGAAGATACACAATGTGTTCTGATGCATTCTTGTTGCTTGCATATTGCAATAAGGTCTAAAAAACAAACAAACATATTTCATCATTTTACAAATAAAAAGGAAACAAATTGGCTCTTCACTCTCAAATGTACTATTCATTCCTCTTTTCCTAACACATGTGTGCACACTGTCTTTTTAGGCCTTGGTTTGTTTAAAGGATTCTATATTCACCAGTTCATGAATCATCCCTTCAAAGTGAGTGGAATGCAGAATGGTTCTTCTGACAGGGAGAAATCAGAGGAATAAAGCCACAATATGCCTGAGTTAGATCTCCATATACACACAGAATTAAAGTAACAAGTTTGGTCAATACAACATTAAATTGAAGGGGAAAATGGAAAGGAGGGTTGCTCCATGTATGTCCTACCCATAATGGAGTAAGTTTCTCCTCCCCTTTGTAGACACTTATTAAAATATACTCCTAGATGTATGCAAAATTAAGAAACAGGTTGGTTTTGGGTGTATAAACAATAAGGCAAACTGTCATGTGAGTTGAACTTTTAGAAAGAATTTCCTATTTAGCATTTTGTGCTTACACATAAATGGACTATATAATTAAAATCAGACATATCATCAGAAGGGACAACTCAGGTCTGTCAACTAAATTAGAGAACCCAAATGATCCTTAACAATTAGTCCCTCTTCCTACCTTATAAGCAAAGCCCCAGGAAATAACTCTCTCACTCATGTGGCTACTGTCACTCTTGAAGACAGGCAAATCCTGAGTGATACTATCTTGCTTTGAATGAAGTGTTCTTGTTCAATTCTTAGAATATATGCGAGCCTTTATTTCCTTGAAAAGACACCAAGAACCTGACGTAAGGCTGGGTGTGGTGGTACACATCTTTAATCCCAGCCTTGGAGGCAGAGGCAGGAAGATATTGCCGAGTAAGAGTAAATTCCAGGACAGCTAAGGCTATACTGAGACCTTGCCTCAAAAACAAAAACAGAAACAAAACCAAACAACAACAAAAACCTGATGTAACTTTTTTATGTCTTAGCCCCACATAGACAAATACCATTTCCCCTCTAGAGAACACATACTAACTGGTCGGTGAAGCTCCTAATTAGGTTTTTACTCCTACAGTTAAGTCTTACTTTCAGAAGGCAGCTGGATTATGAGTAAATTCTATGTGATCTGAATTCTATAAAGATCTTTAACTACTGTCGTAGAATTACAAATAGGGCTAGTAAGATGGTTGACAGCTGATGACACTGGCTACCAAACCAGATGACCTGAAACCTATAAAAGTGAAGATGTCTTGTATTTCCACATGAGTGTCAGGCACCCCCCCCATTAAAAAACTACATAGAAATATGGTAACAATGCAGGATTCCAAACTTTTTACACATTTGGTTTCACATTAAGATTCCTTTCTGAGCTGGGAGGAGGAGGAGGAGGAGGAGGAGGAGATGATAATCTGCCATGCTGGGAGAGTGTGGAGGCAAGGAGATTCACCATGCCCGAGAGGAGTGCGGTGCAAAGGATAGCTGCCATGGGAAGGAGCCACAAGCGCGCAGTCCAGTGGGGTCCAAGGCAGCCAAGATAGAACACAGAATTTAGTAAGTAGTAACCTGGAATTATCAGCAGGAGGTAGTGAAGGTTAGACAGTGGCCCAACTATTGTGCTCCTTAAGGCATATCAAAATATAAAGGCTGTCTGTGTGTGTGTGTATGTGTGTGTGTCTTTCATTCTGGAACATAAAGCACTGAGGTGGGTAGGGAACCTGCCACCAGGACATATTAATTAGTTTTTGAATTCTACAAGAACCCACTAAGAGCACATATACTACTCTTGTTTGTTTGCAGACAGAGTCTCTCAGTTATGTAGCCCTGGCTGTCACGGAACATGCCAGACCAGGCTGGCCTCAAATTAGCAGAGATCCATCCACCTGGCTTTGTTTTCTGAAGGCTGGGATTAAAAGTGTTCATCACCACCCCCCACCCCCACCCCCCAGGCTCTTATTGAGGACTCAAGTTCATACTCCCAGCACCTGCTGCCCACCGCTGACCTTGAACAGTTAAAACCCCAGCACCTTTTTCCTGCCGGCACACGTGCCAGTACTCATGTTTACATACCCATGCAGAGACCTACAAATTTACATAATTAAAACTAATCAAAATAGACAATGTTAAAAAAAAAAAAAAAGCAAAAAGGGTTGGAGAGGTTGCTTTTCTAGATTAAGAGCACTGGCTGCTATTCTGGAGGGTCCAGGTTCACTTCTCAGTATATATAAGTCATCTGTAACTCCAGTTCCAAGGGATCTGATGCCATCTTCTGATCTGTACAGGTACCAACCACAGATTACATGCAGATGAAACATTTTTACACAGAGACAAATAACCATTTTTAAGTTAAATCAATAAAACAAAGATGCAAACAAAAACAAGAGTAGAGAATATAAATTATTCGGAGGATCCTAAAAGGCAGAACCCCAGAACAAAAACAATCTGTGCTGGGGTTAGGAAGAAGGAAAGAGTATATCCTTAATGGTTATCTTTACATTTTTTTTTTTTTTTTAATTTTGAACCAGGCACAGAGGCACAAGTTTAATCTCAGCACTCGGGGAGGCAGAGACAGGTTGAGCTTTGATTTCAAGACCAGCCTGATCTACATATTTAGCATGTTCCAGGATAGCCAGAGCTACATAGAAACCCTGTCTCAAAAATCCTGTGTGCGTGCCTAGACACACATCTAAGTCGGGTTAGATGTGTGTATGTGTATTGTGTAAATGCTCAGTCAGAAAAGGGATTCAGATTCCCTGGGACTGGAGTTACATGTGGTTTTTGAGTCACCGTGTGGGTGCTGGGAAATAAACCAAGGTCCTGTGCAAGAGCAGCAGGAACTCTTAACCAATGAGCCATCTCTCCAGGCCCCTATAGCATATTTTCAAAAAGCTAGAGTATTAGTCTGCCTTTTTTTATTATAAAATTAATGTTTTGTGGCTTTCAATGTATGCCATAATTTATTCTGACACTGCAGAATTCAGATCATAAATTAACACAATATTTTGTTGGACAGTGCTGATTTATATAAAACTGGCTTCTAGTTAAAAAAGAAACGTGCAGAAAATGTTCTATTGTCTATTATTTTTACTATACTTTTCCATGTTTGGTTTTATTTAGAAACATAGATGCCTAATGATGTATTGCAGTTGCCGACAGTATCTAGTATAGTAACTTGATGTACAAAATTCAGAACCTAGCAGCAATAAGGTAGATACAGTATATAGCTGAGATGTACAGTAGGCTCTAAGTTTAAGTATATTCAAGCATGCTGGACCCTGGCTACTCTGTGTGTGTGTGTGTGTGTGTGTGTGTGTGTATGGGGGGGGGAGAAGAGGGAGAGGAAGATTGGAGTGGAACCTAGAGCTTCAAGCATGTTAGGCCTTGGCTAGCAGCTGCCTGCTTACAATGAGGAAGTGGCTAGGTAAAACCGCAGCTCTTGCACCTTGTGTTACTTGTACCCAACTCACACTTTCCACATTAGCTACAGCCAAAAAAAAAAAAAAAAAAAAAAATTGTGTCTCTAGCCAGTGTCAGGCTTCCCATTTATGCAAGAATGACTTTGAATTTCTGATCCACTTGCTTCCACTTTCTAAAGGCTGGGACTATTGTGCTACTGGGTAGGGGTCCAAACTCGGAGCTTCAAACACAGTAGGCAAGCACTTTACAAATTGAGCCACATCCAGCCCTACAGCGGATTTAAAAGAGACACAGAGAGACTTCCTTGTCATTTCCATCCTCCACTGATCTACATCCCAAACCTTTACTTCATTTTTTAAATAAGAAAGAAGCTGGGTGTGGTAGTGCAAACCTTTGATCCCAGAACTCAGTAGGCAGAGGCAGGTGGATCTCAATGAGTTCCAGTCTAGCCTGGTCTACAAAGTAAGTCCAGGACAGCCAGGGATGGTCACACTGAGAAACAACCTTGAAGAGTGTACTGGATAGCTTTGTGTCAACTTGACACAGCTGGAGTTATCACAGAGAAAGGAGCTTCAGTTGGGGAAATGCCTCCATGAGATCCAGCTGTAAGGCATTTTCTCAATTAGTGATCAAGGGGGGAGGGCCCCTTGTGGGTGGTGCCATCTCTGGGCTGGTAGTCTTGGGTTCTATAAGAGAGTGGACTGAGCAAGCCAGGGAAAGCAAGCCAGTAAAGAACATCCCTCCATGGCTTCTGCATCAGCTCCTGCTTTCTGACCTGTTTGAGTTCCAGTCCTGCATCCTTTGGTGATGAACAGCCGTATGGAAATGTAAGCCAAATAAACCCTTTCCTCCCCAACTTGCTTCTTGGTCATGATGTTTGTGCAGGAATAGAAACCCTGACTAAGACAAATAGCCAAAAAACAAACAAACAAATGGGGGGGGGCAGATTTTACGCTTTAATCTGAACTAGTCACCTGCCTCCAAAGCCCGTGTTTTATTCTTTATGTCTTCTCAGAATTCACAAATCTACTATTGCTTTAATAAATATGTGTATTTCCCAGCACTTGGGAGGCAGAGGCAGGCAGATTTCTGAGTTCGAGGCCAGCCTGGTCTACAAAGTGAGTTCCACAACAGCCAGGACTATACAGAGAAACCCTGTCCCGAAAAATAAATAAATAAATAAATAAATAAAAATAAATATGCTTATTTCCAAACCCCGCCTTTTCTTCTGACCCCACCACCTCTAGCATCTGCAGCCACTGCAGTGTGGTCATCATTCGGCCTTCTTCCTCAGAGTTTACCACACCCACCTCCCATTCTAAAGTCACTGCTTCTGGGAAGTTTTCTGGCAATAGTGCTAAGTGACACCCACTACTTTGCAATGCTGTGGTCATGTCAGGGAAGTGGCTCAGTTTAGGTGGAACTGTCTTGCCTGCTCACTGTTCTGGGTTTGATCCTAGTACCAAAAGATGGCCATGGTTTGCAGACCTGTTATCCCAACACTTGAGAGTCAGTGACAGAAGATGAAAAGTTCAACGTCATCCTCATCCAGCTACAAAAGAACCCCCACCCCCAAAAGCAACAACAACAACAACAACCAACTAAAACAACTACAAGTGTCAGTTGTTCATTACAAATGAATATCGTAGGGCAACTGGATTTTTTTTTTTAAAGTGTGTGCAATATTTTAAAATCTGCACATAACACAAGAAATCTTATTCTGATTTAAATTTCTCAACAAATGAAATACATAAAATTCTAAATCTAGCTGAGAGGTGGAGGTTGATAGGTTGAAGCAAGCAGATTATTTGAGTTCGAGGCTGGTCTGGTCTACAGAGCGAGTCCCAGAACAGCCAGGGCTACACAGAGAAATCCTATTTTGAAATTAAAAGTTCTAAATCTGAGCAATGTGATTACATTATAAAGGGCAAGCTTCCACGGGAGTCAGCAATTGAATCTCATCCCTGAAACAGGAGGTAACATTTTAAAATGCAAAAGTAAGGAGATGGGAGGACTCCAAAGATGATGAGAACTAAGATTTAAACATCAGTTAGCAATGAGGACTAAGGGAATTGACATTAATGAATGGGAAGAAAACAGCTGGCTGCTTGAACTGAGGAAGAAGTACCTAGAGGAAATCTGGAACCTGGGCTGCTTCTATGCTAACACAACCTCTGCACATTACTTCCAGCTGCTCTGAGCTCAGAAATCTGGCCTACTCACTGTCCATCGCTCTACACTTCTTCATCCACCCTGATTACATTTCACTGGGTCCAGTCCACCATCCCCATCTCCCCAGACTATTTTAAATACTAATCCTGTCATAGGTCATAAATATACTTTCTAGCTTCATCTCATTTTTAATTTTAAAATGCTTCTTGCTTTTGCCGTAACTGGTTTATCTTTAAATATGTGATATTTTCCATTATGCATAAAAACACCACCCAGAAACAGATCACTAACAGGCAAGTTTGAGAATTTCCTTAATGTGCAAAGTGAAACATTTTATGGCGATGTTATGTCTCTACATTTATTGACGAGCCTTCCTTGACTTCATTTTATTTTTGCTGTGTGACCCCTCAGTCCAGTATGCTGGGCAAGCCCTCTTCCACGGAGTTATATCTCCAGCCACACTGTAAATTCATGCACATCATAGTTTCTAACTTTTGAGGCAGAGTCTTACCGTGTAATCAAGGCTGGCCCTAAAGCTCATAATGTAGCCCAGGTCAGCCTCGAATTCACAATTCTCCTGCTTTAGTCTCCTAAATGCTGGAATTATAGGTGTCTACTACCATATCCTGCCCTGATCTCTTAGCTCTGCAGTGTAAGAGAAAGATAAGTTCCCCTGTGTGTAAAATTTTACTTACATTCATGACAATCTTATTGACTTACTTGTTCTTTGACAGTTTCATACATTACATACCAGGTACTCTTCACCTTGACTCTTATCTCCTACCACTGTCAGGACTTCTTTTTCCCACATTCATATCTTCTTGTTTTGTTTAGTGACCACAGGTTTGGAACTATCTGCTTTAGTGGCCCCATGACTACTTTCTTAGAATGGACTATAAATAGAATTTCTGGCTCCATAACCTCTAAGGCTTTATATGATACTGAATTCTGCTCCAGAAAAAAAAAAAAATCAATCCCAATTTACAATCCTATTATCAGTGACACACTGAAGAGCTATCACATTAGACAGCATATGAAGTTGGGGGAACTTAACCTGTGTTAAAAATTCTACAAGGTTAAATGCCAAAACTTTGTTTGTGACTTTGGAAGGTAACCAGAGCCAAATTGCCTTGGGTTATTTTTTGTCCCTTTAAAAGGTATTCATTGCCCTCCCCAATGTCTGTCTGACCTACATCCCTGTGACTATCAAAGACTTTAAAATGCATTCTTGGCAAACAACTAGCTTCCACCACAAGAACTAAGAATGTCAAACAGCATAATACCTGTAACAATTCATCCCCACCCCAACCTTACTTTGTTGGAACCTGTGGTGTAACCAACCACCTCTACTACAATGGAACTTCGTATTGGGAGTAGCCTGAATCCATGTTCAAGACCACTGTCACTCCAAAACAAATTATCTCTTATTCCCTTTGAGGTAAGAGGTGTGGTTTTTGCATGGATAAAATATCAGCTTAATGGAGAAATGCAGAATCTTGCTTATTCAGTTTACAATCCTTTCATTTTATTTGTTATGTTTTTTGAGGCAGGGTTTGGTGTAGCCTGGGCTGGCCTCAGTTCCTTGAATTCCTGATCCTACTACCTCTGCCTCTGAAGTGATGAGATTATAGGCTTGTGCCACCACACCAGTTAATAATCTTTTCACCACCCTGTGGCTGAATCGTTTTTTTAAATTTTGAATTGCGAGTAATCACTAAAAGACAGAGACCAATGGAATCAAACAGATAGCCTATAAATAAAATCCTTATATACACGGTGTAGTAATTTTCAAAAACTGTAACAAGACCATTCAGTAAGAAAAAGACAAAATTTTCATTAACCAATCCTAAGAAACAAGATATGGACATGTAAAAGGATGAAGCTGAGGGCAGCTGATGTGGCTCAGGGCCACCAGTTGTTGATAAACCTGAGAGACCTGAGTTCAAGCCCTAGGATCCATATGGTAGAAGGAGAGAAGAGGCTCCACAAGTTGTTGTGGCCTTCACACACATGCAATGCTGAGGCACTCATATCCTCATGTACACACACTCATACATTTAAAAAAAAAATGGGTGAGAAAAGAAAAAAAAAGCCAGGCTTGATGGCACATGTCTTTAATCCCAGCACCTGGTTTATGTAGTGAATTCTAAAACAGAAAAGAAGAAAGAAAGAAAGAAAGAAACAAACAAACAAACAAACAAACATATTAGAGCAGTCAAATTCATAGAAAGAGGAAAGGAAAGAATAAAATAGGGAATTAAGTGTTTAATGAGCAGTTTCATTTGGGGAAGATGAAAAAGTTCTGTTGTACCAAAGTGTAAACGAATGTGCTGCTGTAATTAACTGGATGCAGGTGTGACGATGCAACATCTAGAGGAAGGTAAAACAGAAAAGATAACTTGAGCTCAAGAACTGAAGGCCAGGGCTGGAGAGATGGCTCCGTGGTTAAGAGCACTGACTGCTCTTCCAGGGGTCATGAGTTCAATTCCCAGCAACCACATGGTGGCTCACAAGCATCTGCAATGGGATCTGATGCCCTCTTCTGGTGTGTCTGAGGAGAGTGATAGTGTAGTTATATCCGTAAAATAAATAAATCTTAAAAAAAAAAAAAAAAAAAAAAAAAAAGTTGGAGGCCAGATGTGGCAACACAGCAAGTCCCACCCCATATTAAGTAACTTATGTCATATACTTTTTACAAAATTAATCTAAAAGGAGTCAACTGGGGCTGGAAAAAAGGCTTAATGGTTAAGGGCATTTGCTGCTATCACAGAGGACCTGGGTTTGATTTCCATCATCCATGTAACTCACAACCATTTACTACAGTTCTAGGGGATCTGACCAACAACTTTCAGAGGTGCCAGGCACACATACATACATGGTGCACATACATGCCTGCAGGCAAACCTTCATACAAATAAAACAAACAGAAAACCCACATCTTTTTAAAAGTTTAAATAAAGGGCTGGTGAGATGGTTCAGTGGTTAAGAGCATTTGTGACTAGTGTAGAAGGCCTGGGTTCAGTTCCCAAAACTCACATGCATCTGTAACTCCAGTTCTAATAATGCTTTTTTCTCACCCCTGAAGCCACCAAACATACACATAATACACATACATACATTCAGCAGACAAAACACTCATACACATAAAAAAATAAAATAAAATAACCTAAAAGAAAAGGTTAAATAATTGAAAACCAATTGCGAGCCTCAAGATTTTAGAGGAACTTGAATGTGCAACAGGAAGGCTCCCGAGGGAGACACACAGTAACCAACTGCCCTGCTCTCCTCAGCGAGTCAGTGTTACTACAGAGACCCATCTACAATGTTTGCTAATTGCTGAAATGTGTTTTTCCTTTTCTTTTCTTTATTAGACTGGGCCTCTCATACCTCACACTGCTTTAGCAATCAATGATCTTCCTTCCACCTTCCGAGTGTTGGGATTACAGACTTGTGCCAGCCACCCAGCCAGGTTAATGGATTCTGGGAACAGAACTCAAGGTTTCCTGCATGCTCAGCAAGTACTCAATCAATTAAGTTACAATCCTAACACCAAAAATGGATATTTTTAAATTTAAGATTTATCACATATGATAAAAGCATAATAACCCTAACTGTAAGAGGGAAAGACATGCTTTTTGGCTGTCTGAAAGCTGAGCTGTACCCCATCGTAACCAGTGAGTCATCTCTCCAGCCCAAGCACCATCATTTTTAAGACAGCCCCTCTAGGATTCTTTTGGTTTGTCTGGCAGTGCTGAAGATTGAACCCTGGGCCTCTATCAAGCAATTAAAAGTTGACTGAAACTCGGGAGGCAGAGGCAGGTGGATTTCTGAGTTTGAGGCCAGCCTGGTCTACAAAGTGAGTTCCAGGACAGCCAGGGTTATACAGAGAAACCCTGTCTCAAAAAANCAAAAAAAAAAAAAAAAAAAAAAAGTTGACTGAATACTCATTTTGTATGAGATACTGTACAACCTTTTCAAAACTGGAGTGAAATGTATGGCGTAACAATCATCTGTGCAAAGGTCATGCCTACAGCTCTATAGTGGCAAGTATATCCACATTATTTTGCTAGTCACTAATACCCACAGAACTGGGAATATTGAAAATTTATTTTAAAAAATCAAATAAAACAAAACCCCTCCAGGCTGGGCATAGTGATGCACGTTTTTAATCTCATCTCTCAAGAGGCAGAGGCAGGCAAATCTTTGTGCATCAGAAACTAGTCTGGTCTACACAGAGAAATCCTGTCTAGAAAAACAAAAACAAACAAAAACCCTAGATAGTCTCCATATTCCTTGGCAAATGCCGGTCTTCCTGTTTCTATGTGCAATATCACTTCCATAACAGACTGTCTGAGAAGAGCAAAATGAATGTGTTACTGGTGGCAAAGCAGACAGGAGACAGAACCCAGACATGCAGCCCTAATCAACACTGACTCTCACGGCACAACCCAGAGGGCGATGTTTCAATAAAATGTTTAAGCAGAAACTCAATTCTTACAAAAATAATGTCCATTTATGTCTCACATTAAATATAAAAATTAATTCAAATGGACCATATACCTGAATTTAAAAACCTAGAACTATAAACTCTCTGGAGGGGATCACAGAAGGTTAATTTAATGTTCGTAAGGAGAGAGAACTTTTTTAGACAGATGATTAAAATACGACCCAAAGGAAAAGTGGAAAAATTGAATTTAACCAAAATTAAGAATCTATGTTCTTTGAATTAATTGTTAAAGAAGCAAAAGGAGAAGAAAATCTTCGCAAGCACATGGAACAGAGACTAGAAACACAAACTTACTTGTCTCAAATCTCAGTAGTATGAAAAACAACAACAACAACAAAACAAAACCTAATCTTCTAAAATGGCAAACACCTGAACCCTGGATCAGATACAGATTGCAAAAATAAGCCCAAAAAGAAAAATATGAAACGTGACTCAAAGGGGAAATGCAAACGTGGAGCTTCAGCGAACCACTGACTTTAGAGTAGGGATAGCTTAAATAACCATGCCAGTGTCTATCAGGAAGTAAAAGACAGACTTCATGCATTGCTGATGGGAGTGTAAAACTATACAACCTGTCAAAGGATCAAGCTATTACATTTTGTCCACACCAACAATACAGAATGCTCACAGCAGCTCAATATATAGTATCCACAAACTAAAACACCCAAATATTTATCAACAGTTAAATAAATATAAAAATTATTGTATATCCATACCAAGAAACCAACTATTTCTCTGTATGACACAAATTTCAAAATGATTATTCTGAGTGAAAGAGCACACACATATTCTATGATTGTGCTTACATAAAATCCTTAAAAATGCAACTTAAGGGTTGGAAAGATGGCTCAGTTTTTTTTTTTTTAAAGATTTACTTATTTTGTTTATATGAGTACATTGTAGCTGTCTCCAGACACACCAGAAGAGGGCATCGGATCCTATTATAGATGGTTGTAAGCCACTGTGTGGTTGCTGGGAATTGAACTCAGGACCTTTGGAAGAGCAGTCAGTGCTCTTCTCAGTGGTTAACCTGTAATGAGATCTGACTCTCTCTTCTGGTGTGTCTGAAGTCAGCTAGGACCACATGGTGGCTCACAAACTCCTGTTCAAGGGTATCAGCCCTCTTGTGGCCTCTTTGGGCACTACATACACATGTTAAGAGACATGCAGTCAAAAACCTAAATAAGAGCCGGGCGTGGTGGTACATGCCTTTAATCCCAGCACTCAGGAGGCAGAGGCAGGTGGATTTTTGAGTTCGAGGCCAGCCTGGTCTACAAAGTGAGTTCCAGGACAGCCAGAGCTACACAGAGAAACCCAGTCTCGAAAAACAAAACAAAACCCAAATAAAATTTAACTTGCAAAGAGAGTGAGAAAGTATGTAGCTGGGAGTAGTATACTCTGGTAATCCCAGGAATTTGAAGGCATAGGCAGGATTACTGCCCTGGTCTAACAATCCAGACCAAGAAAGAAGAGTAACATTAAAAAGTCATGGTACAAAGCATAAAACCAGAATGCTTAGTTGTTTGTGTGATAGAATTCAGTAAGTCTAGCATGCTTTGGCACCTGTTTTATGGCTGAGCTACATTCATAGCTCTAGCTCCAAAGAGAATTAGTTTATGGATGCTCTCATCCCCCAAGGACAGGCTAGTTGGAAAGTAGAAAAATAATAACACTTGGCCACCAAACACTATGGCTCTACTGCAATGCAATATGAACATCTGTTTAATGTTCATCTTCTCTACTAGACAATCAACAGAGACAGGCATATCTCATGTTCTGTGCCAGTCAAGATACATACTGACAGCCGGGCGTGGTGGCGCACGCCTTTAATCCCAGCACTTGGGAGGCAGAGGCAGGCGGATTTCTGAGTTCGAGGACAGCCTGGTCTACAAAGTGAGTTC
>NC_034595.1:72285889-72313805 GCF_900095145.1 Mus pahari
AAAAAAAAAAAAAAAGCTTTACCTAGACTAATCTATGGGGCTGTGTTGCTCTGGGTGTCCTAGAACTCACAGTGATCCACTTGCCTCTAGCTCCTGATTAAAGGTATGCACCTCGGTAGCCTGGCCTTCTGTAAAGCCTTTTGAATAGAGACCAATCTATTGATTGAAAAAGGTAGAATTTATTATATCCACTACAAGCATACACATACACATTTATGGGAAGCTAGGGACATACTTCGGTTTGTAGAGTGCTTGCCTAACATCTAAGAAGCCCTAGATTAGCTCCCCAGTACTCCATAAACCAGGTGTGCTGGTACAGCCTCTGAAGTGGGAAAGTGGATACAGGAAGGAGTTCAAAGTTTAAGGCCAACTTGGGCTGTATAAGACCGTGTCTCAAAAATAAAACGAATAAACAAAAACCTTTTCGAGCCAAGCATAATAGTATATATGCTTATCATAACCTTAAAATGTGGAGAGAGAAGAGAGTAACAAGTTCTAGGACAGCCTGAGCTATACAGCAGAATCCTGCTTAAAAATCTTTTTTCTTTGAAGGAAATTTAACATGCTGGGTACTTATCTTTTATCCAAAGCAATGAATGGTAAGGTCAATGACCTCTGTTTCCAATTGCTCTGTCCCACCACCTATATCAGCAGCTATCTCTAGATTAAAAATACAGATCTGTAGAACGATTGAAGGTCAACAGGAATTGGAATGAAATTAGTGCAAACTCCTAGTCAGAGGTACATATGCATGCTCTCTAGCTCACAATGACTAGCCCTTTCCAAGCATGACATTTTCTCCACATTGCTAGCTGGTTATGGGAAAATGTGCTCTAAGTTAACATTTGTATTTGCAAGTCCTTTAAAGTAGAAATCAAGATTTCACTTCAAAGAAAAGGCAAATTAAAAGAGTAAGCACGACTCATGTAAACAAGCAAACTTAGTTAAATTAGTAGTGAGGCTTCCACTGGGATAGGCATTTACTCTAGAGGGATAAATGATAACTCATCAGGGGCACAAATATAATATTAACACTTACTGTTAAATAACATCTTTAAAACTCTCATCCCTGGGGGCTGGGGATGCAGGTGAATTGGCAGAGAGGGCTTCGCTTGTCTAGCCTGCACCCGCGTGGTAGCTGACTGCTATAATGTTAGCTATCTAGAATATGGAAAGCCTAACACTAAAGTAAAGGCCTTCTGGAAAAGTCATATGGACATCTCCTGTAGAAGCTTACTGAAATATATATGTAAATATTTCATATACATAAGAGTTCAAATGGAACCAACTTAAAATCCTACTAGATACCACAGGCTAGCAAAAAAAAAAAAAAAAAGATACCAGGGATTAATTACCTCTTTTGGAGTTGTTGACAAGTGGGGCCCTATAGACCCTCAAACATTTCAGGCTACTGCCATTGCTCTTGCCTACCCTTCAGAATGTGACATTAAGACTCTACTCAGAGAAAGACTCTACTCAAGCTGTTACTCAACTGGACACTTCATCCTGCTGGTTTTGCTTTCAGAGTGCTGGAAGATGCTAGATGCCCACTGCCAGTGAAGAACAGTTATCATCAATCACCCAGCTGTGAACTCAAGAGCTGCAATAGTGCTTACTGGGGAAATAGTGGCACACATTTTATAGGAGTAGCTAAACACTCTCTGATAGGATTTAAGGACCAACTCACAAGATGAAACCCACACCTGGCACTGTTGTTGGGGTCAAGAACCCGTGGCTAGATATGTCATAGGCCCTAGGAGAGACCTATTACTATTAAACTGATAAATGGACATAGTTAAACTAATGACTCATTGCTATATCCATCTCCCAACTCTCTTATGAGAAGCTTCTTGAAGTAAATAGCGATAACGCAGGAATCCCGGAAGTGGTCAACAAGCAGAGAGTAAGAGATTTGGGCATGCTAAGCCCTAAAAGAGGCACCTATATTACATCCCTCACTCAGGGATCATTGAAGAAAGGGAAACAGAAAGATTGAGGGAGCAGGAGCCAGAGGTGGTGGATGATAAAAGTGAAAAATCAGGACAGACAAAACAAGGGCAGCTGCACATGTGAGGACATACATCAAGACCTAGACAAGCTCAAATCAGACAAAATTCCAGCATGGAGGAGGGAAGGAGGCATCAAGTACTGTCCCTAATTGACGGGCTAGTGGCAACTGATAGCTATTGGAAGAGAATCAGTTTTTTCTAAGACTGACCTCTTGAAGAAGGGTGTAACCCTTGGTAGAAAGATCATGCCTACCCAAGAGTATGTAGGCAGCACAACTGGACTGGGGGGGGGGGAGGCACAAAGTTGGGTGTGTGAGATTTGGGGGGAATTTTGGGGTGATGAATATGATCAAAACATATTGTATGAATAAGCTATTTTAAAAGAATATTTAAATATATATTTACATAGAAATTTACATAGAAATACTCAAGTTACTTCAGTTTGAATTTACAAGATGAGAACATGTTTTTTAACATGGAAACTATTAAGTTTAAGAGCACCAAACTGGCAAGGATATAAATGGAATAAGGACTCACAGGCATGACTGGTGGACAAATATGTTCAACTTATTAGTAGACTAAAAAATGATTTATTTATTGTTTTACGTATATAGGTGTTTTGCCTGCAAATATATCCGTGCACTGTGTGTGCGTGTGCGCGCGTCCATGAAGATCAGGATCCCTTGGAGCTACAGATGGTGAGATCCACCATGTACTGGGAACTGAACTCAGATTCTCTGGAAGAGCCAGCAGTCAGTGCTTTTTAATCACTGAGACATCTCTCCAGCTCCCATTAACATTCTTTTTAATCTAGGAATTCATGTTGCAGGTATAAATAACCATATTTAATAGGGTTCTCTGGAATATCTATAGAAACCACTAAAAAACAACACAGACTGTTAAATTATGGTGCTATCCAATGTGGCAAGCTCAGCACTCAGGAGGTAGAAACAGGAGGATCATAATGCTAAGGCCAGCACCAGCAACTCGAAGAGTTCCAGGCCAATGTGGCTTACGAGACCCTTCTCAAACAAAAACAAACAAGATGATGGCTTGTGAAATGGTTCTGTGGATGGGGACACCTATCACTAAGTCTGATAACCTGAATTCAATTGGATTGACCCACACAGTATTGGAGCGAGCCACTCCACAAAGTTGTCCCCTGACCTCTACATGCCCACGTTCATTTTGTGCACACATACACACAACAACTAAATACATCTTAAGAAAAAAAAAATAATAAACCACCAACTATCATTTGCTGCATTCCCATAAAGTGCTAGGAATTACTCTGAAGTCTACACCTCCTGGACACTTCCCTTCTAGCTGAGGAGTCAGGTCAGACAGGCAGTGATCCGAAGATAACAAGGAAGTGCTATTTGAGATAAGATAGCCGGGGCTGAAGGTGCTGGCTCACACCTGTGCATCTAGCACTGGGACAGTTTAGGATTTAAGCTGGAAGTTATCCTCAGCTACATATACACAGTGAGACCTGCCCCTCAAAACCAAAGATAGTTAAGGAAGGTCTCTGGAAGAGGTGACAGACATTTGGTCTGAATGAAACAAAGCAACTAAGTTTTGGCAGTCTTCACAGTCTTAGTTAGTGGTGCTTCCTATTTACTTGTAATTAACAATGACCACATAGTGGGAGGCATGGAATGAAACAACAGCAGTGGTCTCAGGGAACAGCAAAAGAAACAATGGTCCCACAGCAGACACTGCAAGCAAAGTTTCACTGCTCCAATGGTCACTTCATACAATGTTTGGATTACACATGCCACAAAGCTTGCTTCTGCTTAGAGAACAACTCACCATGTAATTTCTATCCAGATCTCCCAAGAGAAAGCAGCAGCAGAAGAAAAGCTAATGTGTTTGAAATTAGGTGTTGGCAGGCCAAGGAGATACCTCAGCAAGCAAAAGCATCTGCCACCCAAGCCTGACAGCCCGAGGTCAGTTCCCAGAGTTCACTGTGAGAGGAGAGCTAACCTCCACACACAAGAGCACTTATACTCAGATATGTACACATCATACAAAATGAAAACATGTACAATAATCAAGTTTTCAAGTATGTTTGTGTGCTGAGGATAGAACCAGGACTCTGTGGCATGCTAGACAACTTTTGTTCTACTTACATTCTCAGCCTGAATTTTTAAAATTTTTTTAAATATATTGAAAATATTAAGCTCAGGGCTGGAGAGATGGCTCAGTGGTTAAGAGCACTGGTTGCTCATCCAGAAGACCCAGGTTCAATACCCTGCACCCACATGGAAGCTCACAAGTATCTGTAACCGCAGTTTCAGGGGATCCAATACAGTGACACAGACACACATAAAGGTGAGACACCAATGTGCATAAAATAAAAATAAATCTTAAAAAAATGTACAGTAAATTTTTAAAAATGAAGAAAACATAAAGCTCAAGAACCTCCATGGTTACCATGCTCTTTCCCATCTCAGCATCTTTGCACTACTGTCCTATTTACTTGCTAACTCAACTCTTCTACTTTTTTTTTTTTAAACAAATCTCAATTTGTCCATTTTACCAATGAAAACTAGAGAGCCAGATGCTGGAGTGAAAGAGAGGCACAGAAAGCACCCAGCTGACCTTCCTCTTCTGACAAGACATCCCACCAGGAATCCCCTCTCTCACAGTGTCAAATAATCTCTTTCAAACTCAATGTCCCTCCCCTCTGCTTCCTGGGCATCTCTGTAACTGTCCTCCTGACTCCCTCTTACTCTCTATGGTTTTTTCCTAATACTCCTGTTTACTTCCTGTCACCTGGTTGCTTGCTGTGCCTCTTGACCTTATCTTGACTTTATTTAATCCTGTTTATAGTATTCAAGCAAAAAGCCCTTGGATTAAAGGTGTGTGCTAAAGCTGAGCCACACAACTAAAACATTTTCCCCCAGTAAATAACAATCTCGGAGTTCACAGTGTGATCAAATATCCTGCAACATTACACAATACTAATGTTTTTCATATTATCTGCCTATCCTTACTAACACCACAATGGGTACAGTGAAATACGTACATGATATAAACACATGCTAAAGCTGATACTGTCTCTCAGAAAGTGGTAAAAGATTCCTACCTCGTTCTTTTAAAGTTCTTGCCTCTTCCAAATACCACACAGTTCCTACACTACAGCTCATTCAACTAATTACTTGAGGTGGGTGGTGGGGACAGGAGAAGACAGCCCAGCAGTTAAGAGAGCTTGCTGCTCTTTCAGAGAACCAGGTTCCCAACAGCTACAGTACCTGCAACTCCAGCTCCAGGAGAGGATCTAACTAACACCATCTTCTGGCCTCAGACATTCACATGCATTCAAGAACATGAACACACACACACACACACACACACACTAGAACAAATCTTTTAAAAATATCATTTATATGTCAACATTGTACTACCTATTAAATACAAAGCACAGAAAGAGAGCTGGGTGCAGTGGTTCATGCCAGTAATCCTAAAACACTGGAGGGTGAAGCAAGGGACTGCTGGGGAAGCTGTGGTAAAACACTCAGCAGGCAAAGATAAGTGTGGCTAGCCTGACCTACACAGTGAGTGTAGGGGGACGGGGATGGGGAGGATAACAGTACACTCTACAAGAAAATTTAAAATCTCAACCATAGATAAAGGCAATCAGAAAGCCAGAAATTTGTGAAAATAAGGCTACAAATAGGAGGAAGCCACCAACTAAAACACAGCAAGAAAAAGAACAGATGATAGATACTACATACAAAGTGTCAAACAAAAAAAACAAGAGGAAGGGGTCAGTGATAAACACTTGCTAAGCACTGAGGCCACAGCTTAAAAGTAACTTCCTGCATTGGCCCACACTTGCAATCCTACCATTTGTAGAGTAGGGGCAGAATGATCACAAGTTAAAGACCAGGCTGGTGTATGCAGAGTCCTATACCGGGTATATACAGGTGTGTGTAATAGAGACCCTGCCTTTAAAAGTCAGCCCTGTAAGGTAGGATGATGTGTGACACATTCTTACAATCCCAGTACTCTCTTAATACAACTAGGTAGTGAGTTTAGATGTAGGTTTTGTTTTGTTGTTTGAAACAGGTTCTCCTGTACCCCAGGCTGGCCTCAAACTGACTTTATATCTGAGGCTGATCTTGAACTTCTTACCCAGAGCACACCACACCCAGTTTAGTGGATTCTGGGTATTGAATCAGTGCTTCAAGCTTTCTAAGAATGTTAAGCATTCTACTAAGACCACATCCTACTGCCAAACTTAAAACTTTTAGCTTCCCGTCTCCACTTCCTGAGTTTTAATTAGTTAATACAGGTGTGCACCACCAAGCCCATGCCCAGGGCTTCCTGCATAGCAGGCAGGCATTCTACCAACTGATTGGCATCCCCAGACCCTTTTCAGTTTGGTTTGTTTTTTGAGAAGGTCTAATATAGCCCAGGCTGACTCCAAAGTCCTGATTCCCTTGCCTCCACCTCCTAAGTTCCGGGATTCAGGTGTGAGCCACCAAAACCAGCATCAGACTCCTTCAAAAACCCACTTGAGGTGGGTGGTGGTGGTGGTGGTGGTGCACGCCTTTAATCCCAGCACTCAGAAGGCAGAGGCAGGGTGATTTCCTAGGGCTACAAACCCTGTCTTGAAAACACACCAACCCACCTGAATAGTGGGACTAGTAATGACGTGATTGCTAGATGACAGCTAAAAACCAAGCTGGAGCCGAAGCTGTAAGCTGCTTTCCTTCAAAGTTAAATCTGGGCAACTCACACAACCCAAGTGGTTTTTTTGTTTTTGTTTTTGTTTTTTAAAAGACCATCTTAGTCTTCACAATGTATTTACTTAGAATATAATAAATATACTAGTATCAAATTGCAAATGAACATATTGAGTAATGGAAAAAACCAAAACCAAAACCAAACCAAGTCCAAGTCCATAGAGCTGACTTAAATGATGTCAGAACAACACAGCCCTCTCCACTTTTTTTGGTCAAAAATATCAAGTGGAAAGGTGCCCAAATAATACTGTATTAACTTTTTTTTTTGTTTGTTTGTTTGTTTTTTCGAGACAGGGTTTCTCTGTGCAGTCCTGGAACTCACTTTGTAGACCAGGCTGGCCTCAAACTCAGAAATCCGCCTGTCTCTGCCTCCCAAGTGCTGGGATTAAAGGCGTGCGCCACCACCGCCCGGTCCTGTATTAACTTTTAAATGACACAATGATTTAAACAGTGTGATGAAATCTTGGGCCATCCATCTCTTAGAGGGACATAAATATTATCCCTCTAAGATACCCAAATAGCTAAGGTACGCTACAATGTTAGTTACTGAGAAGCCAGCTCTATTATTAGAGCTTGTGCTCAAATAATCCTTATACAGTAGCTTAAAGCTAGTAAGCAAACCATAAGAAGCCATCTTTCAATTTATTTCATCTCTTAGGCACTTTGTTATCTCACATCATCACAGGAAAGATACAAACTAAGACATCTTGAGAAAGAAACAACATTCATACAACCTTCGGTACTGCATGTTCTTTGTTGTGATTGTTCTGTTCTGTGATGTCACTGTGATTAAAAAAAAAAAAAAAAAGCCAGTCCATCCATCCATCCATCCATCCATCCATCCATCCATCTTCGTGGGAGCTGAGGTGGGAGGCACACGTGAAGGTGAATTTGCTGGAGGTCAAAGATTACTTTGGGGAGTTGTTCTCTCTTACTATGGGTTCTAGGGACTGAGCTTAGGTTATCAAGCTTTGCAGCAATTGATTTTACTGAGCCATCTTGCCTGCCCCATGAGTAAATGTGGGGGTGAGGTGGGAAATAGAGGACATGGAACAACAGTTTGTAAAGAGATTCATTTTAGACACCTGTCTGGGACAGTCTTGGAATGTATACCCTGCCCATAGAGAGCTTATTATATGGCCTATTTGACTCAGAACCCTTTTATTCAATAACCAACCCAAAAAGATATGTGCAGTACTTATTTTAACTATTAAAAGTCTACGAAGTTGAATGGACATGGTGATATAAGCCTTTATTTCTAGCACCTGTGAAGCAGAACTGAGTTCATATGAGTTCCAGGACGGCCTGGTCTAATAGCCAATTTGAGGCCAGCCAAGGCTACACAGCCAGACTCCATCTCAAAAACAAAACAAAACAAAAACAAGCAAACAAAAGCTATCTGCAATGTTACTGCAAGTCTATAATTTAAAAGTGTGTAACATATTTACTTATTAAATTACTTGTTTGGTAATTCTTTTATCCTTACAGTATAATCACTTCCCTACTAATTTCTTGTATGCTAAATGAAATTCAATTACAAAGCCTTCAAGGGCTGGCGAGATGGTTCAGCGGTTAAGAGCACTGACCGCTCTTCCAAAGGTCCTGAGTTCAATTCCCAGAAACCACATGGTGGCTCACAACCACCCAGAATGAGATCTGACACCCTCTTCTGGTTGAAGACAGCTATCGTGCTCTTATGTATAATAATAAATAAATCTCTGGGCCAGAGCAAGCAGGGACTGAGCGAGCGGGACTGACAAGAGAAAGCAGGGCCAACTGCAGCGAGTGGGGTTGACCAAAGGTCCTAAAACTTCAATTCCCAACAACCACATGAAGGCTCACAACCAACTGTGCAGCTACAGTGCACTCATATACATTAAATAAATAAATAAATAAATCTTTAAAAAAATCTTCAAAACCTGTGCTACAAACAAAGCCAACAGTTCTAAGACTTTCAAAATGTTTTTAAAAGTCCCTTTGTTCCTTCATTCATCCTTGAGCAGCACGCTAGAGTGTTCATGTGGAGGACAGAGGACAGCATGTGGGTCCCAGGGGTCAGTCTCAGGTCATCAGGCTCAGCAGCAAGCATTTGTATCCACTGAATGACCCTGTCCACCCAGACTGAGAATTTTGGTTTCCTAAATATAGCAAAAAAATGTAAGACAATTTTTCAACATTAACAAAAAGTGCAGCATGAATCTTTTTTTTTTTTTTTTGATTTATTTATTTATTATATGTAATTACACTGTAGCTGACTTCAGACACTCCAGAAGAGGGCATCAGATCTTGTTATGGATGGTTGTGAGCCACCATATGGTTGCTGGGATTTGAACTTGGGACTTTTGGAAGAGCAGTCAGTGCTCTTACCCGCTGAGCCATCTCATCAGCACCCCCTCCCTTTTTTAAAAGTTACTTTTAAAAACAGTGGTATCATGGAGGTCAAAGGACAACTTTTAGGAATTGGTTCTCTTTCTCCAAATGGAAGTTGGAGGCTGGCATATCTTCCTTGTTTGCTCTTCACCTTAAACCAAGACAGGGTCTCTAATGAGCATCTCTGAACCCAGAATTCCTGGGCTGGAAAGGCAGCTCAGCAGTTAAGAGCTGTTCTTCCAGAAGACCTGAACTGGGTTCAATTCCCACCCTACATGACAGCTCACAAATGTCTATGATTCCAGTTCCAGGGGATCTGGCATGCTTGTACAGACATACATACATGCAGGAAAAACATCAAGGGCACATAAAAATAAATCTTAAACAAAACAAAACAGAGTTCCTATTTTCATGTGGTCCGGCCAGCCAGCTTCCTCGGGGTTGGGGTTACAGATGAGACACCGTATTCCTTAGGCTTTTTAAGACACTTTAGACACTTACGAGTATTATTTTTTCCTCCTTCCTCTTTTCCTCTTTCTCACAATGTATTTCTAGCTGTCCTGAATGCACACTAGGTAGACCAGGATGTTCTGGAACTCACAGAGATTCCCGTCTGCCTCCTGGGATTAAAGGCTGGCTTGAGATAGACATATTTCTTATATGGTAACAGCATGTTACAACAGTAGGTACAATTTAAGTTTTTAGAACAACATTTCTTCTCTTTTCTTTGAGATAGGGTCTCACTGGCTTGGAATTCACCACACAGACCAAGATGGCCTTAATCTAGAGGCCCACTTGCCCTTACCTCTGCCTCAAGAATGCTGAGATTAAAGTATGTCCCACCACACTCTGGTTAGGATGACATCTCTAAACTCCTGTTGAGAACAATCTGTAAGTGACCACTGGGGGAGCGCAGTCAGCCCTTTTCTTTAATGTACTACCAGCCACCAATCTTTATGTATTATGCGCTCCCAGCTTCTCATCTTCAGATTCAGTCATACAATAAAGGATTTTGTATTCTGCCTTTCCAATGTGGAACTAATGTCAGGCGCCGGTGGCACATCTCTAATCTCAGTTCTCTAGAAGCAGAGGCAGGTGGAGGTTTAAGGTGAGCTTGGTCTACAGAGTTATTTAGTTCCTGGGCATCCAAGGATATACAGAGGGGGGAAAAAGGGAACCAAGAAAACTATTCAACTAGCCTAATTAATGGTCCAATTTTCCCACACTACTTATGTACAGTATATTCTGACTGGCTACAGTCACCCTTTAATGTTTTGCTGGCAGATAATGTAAGCTTCAAAGCTCTGCTCAAAATCCACAGTAGTTTTCCTACCTCCACTCTCCCTGCAATTACTTCCCTCCTCTCCCATAGCATTC
Organism: Mus pahari; assembly: GCF_900095145.1. Taxonomy (NCBI): domain Eukaryota; kingdom Metazoa; phylum Chordata; class Mammalia; order Rodentia; family Muridae; genus Mus; species Mus pahari. The sequence continues at coordinate 72,296,400 of NC_034595.1, forward strand.
TGTGTTCCTTCTCATCTCCACCCCTGTCACTCTCCCTCCCGGCCCTCCTAGGGTTCAATTATACCCTGTAAGTCAGAGGCTCTACCCTATCCAAAGTGGCTTCTCCAGGTTCTCAATACCCATTACATTTATTTTTTTCTGTCTCCATGAAGTCTCCTTACACCCTCTGCGTGACATTTTTTTTCTCATCACTACCAAAATTGCATTAATTAATTCTGTCATTTCTTTTTGGGGGGTGGTGTGAAATGTCTATTTCAGAGAGGATTATCACACTGTAGCCTAGCCTGGGAGTCCATTATAATGCCCAAGACGTCCTTGAATTTCCATAAGTCTTCCTGGCACCATTCTAAGGGTTGGCAAAAATTTGTGGAATACATGCCTACCCTAAATAAGAGTGATCATTACTAGTAGAGCAGACAATGGGAATGCTGACGATTGTGCACACAAGAACTGACAAGATCTAATGTATAGAAAATATTAGCAGAGAAAAATTCCAAATAGACGAAGTTCTGGTCAAAGAGTGGGATACAAACAAACTCAACAGAGATAACTAATTCTGCCCAGGACCAACAAAGCAGACTGCTCACTACCCCAACTGCAACTTTCTAACTCCACCATCTTTTGAGCACTCAATTGCTCATTAAGAGTCCACGTACCAACATACCTCGATTATTTTGTATTCTCTAAGGTACTCCAAATGAGGAGCAAAGGGATGGCAGAAACCTGATAGTCTAAGTACCAGATGCAGAAACAATGACGGCAAGCATTTACACTTGGAAGACACTCGAAAACAGGAAAAAACTGCAGCGTGATCACGGAGACCAAACTTAAAAAACACATCTGTAAGCATGTAGCCCCACAGATTGGGACCCGCACCGAAGTGATCAATCACCCGACTGCCAAAAGAGGCCATTCTCTACATCTCTCTCCCGACCTCTTCCACTCAGACTAATCTCCACTACAGAGCTTACCAGGCTCCATTCCTAGTAGTACAATCAGCAGATGAATACAAAACAGGTCAAAGAATGGCATAAACACATCTTTTCACACCCGCCCACAGTGGCAAAAAAAAAAAAAAAAAACAACAAAAACAAACAAACAAAAACCAACCAACCAACCGGCTCAGTAATCCCTAATCAGAAAGCTCTAGACGCCACCCAAGACCAACTGTCGTATCTTAGGGAAGCCAAAAGATGTGACTTTAAAGATAAGTCACTGGTCAGAGCCCACCTCTCCTGATTATTCAGAAAAACAAGGTTTTTCAGTTTGGAGATCAGCACACCACTCAAAAAAAGCATCTCCCTGCAGGAACTGGCAATCGATCCCTCAGGGGGGCAGTGGCGCTCCAACCACCGGGCCAGGACCCAGGCAAGTGCGACAGGGCACAGCCCTTGCAGAGAGCTCTCTGAACCGCCCAACGCAATCCGCCCCGGCAGTGACTGAAGTCGGGGTTATGGCAGAGCTGGGCCTGCCCGGCCCGGGGGCGCGGCGAGATCCGGGAGTGGCGTTTCCCCCCCGTAGCCTCCGGCTGTTGAGGCGGATCCCCGGTCTCTTCTCCGGGCCTCCCCGCCCCTCCACCCTCGGCCAGCGAGTCCACCCCTCACCTGGCAGAAGCTCCGGCAGTAGTTCAAAGATGAGACCTCGGACACCTCCTGCTCCCTCAGCTCGGTCTCCAGCTGCCAGAGACACGGCCGTAGGCCCGGCGCTCCAGACGCCGGAGATGCAGGCCGATGACCCCGAGCCATGGACTCAGTCTCGACTCCGGCTCCCGCGACCGCCGGAGCCTCAGCCACGGCCCCGGCCCCGGCGGCGGCCGTGGCGTCTCCCTTTCCGTCCGCCATCTTCCCACGGCCCAGCAGCGCGTAGGCAACCAAACCACGTGACCCCGCCTGGACCCGCCCCCAATCGCCCGTGTTAGTGACGCACCCCCTGGCGACGCTGGCGCCAACTTTATTCCGTCACTAGGACGCCGAATGTTGGTCCTCTCAGAAGTCTCCACCGCAACCGCCCTAGCAACAGCCTAGCAACGGCGAGATTCTAGCGGCCCTGGGTTCTACAGGCCCTGCCGAGTCGAGGAGCGCAAAGGGCCTAGAGACAATAGAGATATGAGAGAGATGTCTGACGAGCTGTGAACTGAAGAGCAAGGGAAAGGCAGCCCAGAAAGAAGCTCGGAGAAAAGCATCCCCGGTTGGAGGAAAATATTGTTAGGCCGAACTGAAAACAAACTGAAGGGAACTTGGTTTATAATGGGAATGGCATTACTAGTCGCTGGAAAAAGGATTGGTCAAAATATATGGCGTTAAAACAAACAAACAAACAAACAAACAAAATATATGGCGTTGAGACGATTTTACTAAAAGGGGGTGGGGCTCTTATAAAGTTGTTTTCAAGACAAGGAATCCCTGTATAGGACTAGCTGTCCTGGAACTCACATTGTAGATCAGGCTGGCCCCAAACTTAAAAGTTCACCTGCCTCTGCCTCCCGAGTGTTGCGACTGGAGCTGTGCAGAGGCAGACTGGATCTCTGTGAGTTAGAAGCCAGCCTGGTATATAGAGCAAGTTCCAGGACAGCCAAGGCAAAGACACTGTAATCCAGCACTTGAGAGACTGAGACAGGAGGAGGATCATGAGTTCCAGGTCTTAGTAGGAGGGGACAAGAAAGAAATGAAAAGAAGAACAGAGAAGAAAAGGGAGAATGGCAAAGTGGTGTGACTGGAGCCCAGTAGATGGAAGTGGTGAAAGAAAAAAAAAAATATATATATATATATATATATATATATATATATATATTCCAGAACATAAGATGTTTGGTTTCAACTGGGGGAACTCTATAAACAATGGGTCTAGATGAAGTTAATGTATAATTTGATAATGGGAGATTTGAAAGTTATGGCCTAAATGTTGCTTTCCCCTCCATTGAAATATAAGTCATTGTGCTGATTGTTTGTGACCTTAATACAAAACCAGAGTCACCTGGGAGGAGGTTCTACTGACTCCTGTAGGCATGTCCATGACATATTTTGTTTGTTGACTGAAGTGGGATGGCCCAGCCCACTGTGGGTGGTAACTGCATCTGAGCATGGAAGCAAATCAGTGAGAAGCTCTTCCCCACAGTTCCTGCCTCTGTTCCTGCTTGAGTTACTGCTATGGCATCCCTCAATGATCACCTGGGACTGGGACACGTAAGCCACACAAACCCTTTCTTCTCCAAGTTGATTTTGGGTATTGTATTTATCACAGCAATAAAAGGACAGTTATCAAGCTTCTCAGGGGGAAAAAAAAAGCCTTGTTCAAGTTGTTGCAGAGTGAGAAAGGAGAGAGGGCATACTAGATAGATACAGGGAGACTCTAGGGCAGTGTTGAATGGCATTCATTTGTTCAACAAATATGAGATGACAATGTAATATGATTCTAGTTCTGCCCTATAAAATTTGTCCTAAGGTTTTTTTTTTAATCCTTTTTTGTTTCCTTGACATTGCAATGGAATTAATTCATTTACACCTTTTCTTTATTTCTTTCTTTTTTTCCCCCGAGGCAGGGTTTTTCTGTGTAGCCATGGCTGTCCTGCAACTCACTCTGTAGACCAGGCTGGCCTTGAACTCAGAAATCCACCTGCCTCTGTCTCCCAAATGCTGGGATTAAAGGCGTGCGCCACCATGCCCGACACCATTTATACCTCTCTTTAATCATACCCTGCCACATCCTGAGAGGTTTGGGTCCAGGAACCCTGACTAGGGGCGGCCAGGGAATGAAGAAGAACACACAGAAAGACATACATCCACTGAATCTGGAATAAGGTGGAGTTCTCTAAGACTACCATTTTCACTGCAACTTGGAATCTGAACACGTGTATGAGATATAAACTCAGAGGGAGAGGCTAGCTAGTTTCTTTAGGAGGTCTCTCTATAGGCCAGCAGTCTCAGGCTATTAACATCCAGGAGGGTGAAACTGCAGTTGCTAGTCTTTACATACATTAATAAATTGTTCGTGGGCTGGTGAGATGGCTCAGTGGGTAAGAGCACCCGACTGCTCTTCCGAAGGTCCAGAGTTCAAATCCCAGCAACCACATGGTGGCTCATAACCATCCATAACAAGATCTGATGCCCTTCTGGAGTGTCTGAAGACAGCTACAGTGTATTTATATATAATAAATAAATAAATCTTTAAAAAAATGTTTAAAAATAAATAAATAAATACATTGTTCGTAAGCACTTAGACTCCCAGTTTCTCTTGAGCCTGGTCCGTATGGGTAATAGCTTTGCTAATTTTCCGTAGACCAATTGGTCTTGGAGTTCTTGGCAGGCTTTGCCTGTGTCAAAAGATATATCTGCTCAGGACTTCACTCACTCCCTACAGCAGCTTTTGGTATAGAAGGCAAAAGCTGGGCTGTGGGGGCAACACACTTTTAGTCTCAGCACTCAAGAAGCAGAGGCAGGCATCTCTCTATGAGTTCGAGGTCAGCCTGGTCTACAGAGTTGAGTTCCAGAACAGCCAGGGATACACAGAGAAAAACCTGTCTTGAAAAGACAAACAAAAACCCCAAACCTCAAAACAATAACAAAAAAGGCAGTCCTTTGAGTAAAACAGCCATCACCTACATCAGATAAGCTGCACCTACTTCCAAGGGTCCATTGGAATACAGCTTGTGGACTGTTGATGACACCCTTTCATAGTAAAAGAAAGCAGGGAGGGATCTTTAGAGCTACACTTGATTCCAGCTGCTCTTTCCACCATACCTATGCAATTCTGCCCTAGTTGCACTTGGCCTTAGAGGTATTTAGAGGTGTTAGAGCATATAGATTGTGGGAGGGTTAATTGAAGATCCATGCAGCTAGGGGGGAACCATCATCTGGACTGGGTGAAGACTATTGAGTGTGACAGCTTTGGGGTCATCCACACACATACAAGTAGTCCCTCAATCATGCGTTGTAAGCAAGTTCTTTAAAAAAAAATCATTGGTTCTCCAGGGTAAAATTTTGGTGAATTTGTACTTTAGTTTGTCATTGGGGTCTCATAAGGAAGGGTAGATGTTTAATGTCTCCCTAGAGAAGGAAATCTTCCAACATGCTAGTTCTGCTAGAACAGGTGGCTAGGTAGACATGAGCAGAAGCGGGAAGTTGTCCACTCTTGCAGCGTGAGACCAGCTGATTTAAGTAGGTAGAGAATTAGACCTGCATTAACCCAGGAGACTACAACTGTTTCTTGGTAGCTAGCTGGGTCTTCTGTGAACTGAAATAACCCTTTGAAACTTGAAATTTCTGAAGTTGCAAATAGGTTCTTCCCCTCATATCAGAAATAAAGGCACCATGGCACTTTCCCAATGATCATACATAAAGACTAAAAAAATGTCCTGATAAGGAGAAAATTTATAAGAAACACAAGGATATCCTGACCTTTGGAGCACCCTCAGTAGAGTAGGATGGCATGAAGATGGTCCTCAAAAAGAGGAACTTAATGATACTGTGAGAGGAGGGGACTAAGAAACTTCCTAAAAGTCTATAAAGCAGAACCCAATGGGCTGCTCCCTCATTCTCACTTCAGGTCAGCCTGCTCCATTCTTGCCTTGAGTGTACTTCACTTTTCTAAATAAACTTCTCTTAAATTATGTGTCACAATCGAATTCTTTCCTTAAGAAGACAAGAGAGGACAAAAATTCTACATATATTTCATGTTCCCCTTGATTAAAGTTAGGTATTTCTCAGCATACTAGTATTAATACTTAGAAGACAAGAACATAGACCAAGAAGACAAGAGCATAGCACGGGTGCGATTGCCCCCAATCAAAGCACTTGAGGTTGAGCACTGGATCCTTTTGAGTTCGAGGTCAGATAGGCCTATATATCAAGTTCTAGGCTGGCCAAGACTACATGGTGAGACCCTAACTTTTTTTTTTTTTTTTTTTTTTTTTTGGTGGTGGGAAGTTCACTGATATGGTGACATTGTTCTTCATTAATCTGAAAAAGTAGTCATCCAGTTCACCTATCCTTTGAATACCCTGGCAGATAGCACTCACACCAATTCTAAACTGACCGTTCAAACGGCCCATGTCTGTTAGTCAATTTTATATCATTATCATGAATTCCTGAATTCACTTATGTCTAGAAAAGGTTCATTTAGTTTCTGTTTCAGAAGTTTTGATCCATTATCACACTGGTCACATTGCTAGTACATCAAGGTGGGAGCTTATGGCTTAATAAAACCTCTCATTTCATAGACTAGAAACAAAATGGAGATGTTCCATGTCCCCAAATCCCTTTTTTTGTTTTGTTTTTGTTTTTGTTTTTGTTTTCAAGACAGGGTTTCTCTGTATAGTCCTGGCTGTCCTGGAACTCACTCTGTAGACCAGGCTGGCCTTGAACTCAGAAATCTACCTGCCTCTGCCTCCCAAGTGCTGGGATTAAAGGCGTGTGCCACCACCGCCCGGCCCAAATCCCATTCTAATACACACTCTCAATGATCAGAACACCTCTCAATATCTTTCTAATACATCTGAAATTGCTGAACTCAGGATCAAGTCATGAGCTTATGGAGGATATTCAAGATCCATTCTGTAACGTGGCCATGCTTGTCTGCATGGAGCTGTGGACTTTGAAGCATGTACGCTGTTAAGTACAAGGCCATGAACTCCTTGGCATTGTTCTGTTTCAGAGAAAAGAAGCGTTGTATCTCTAAGCAGCAATCCTGAGACTGGGTTTCTATCCCATCTTAAGGTAGACATAGAAGCATGCAGAACAGAGGAATGTTGACATTTAATGAGACATATCCACAGCAGAAGTGCCCAGAAGCATGGGAAGCAGTCCATAAATCACTGCCCCTCTACTCTGAGGTTTGGTATTAGAGGGTGACTTCAGTTCCCCCCTTGTTTTAGGTTGTCCATACACAACACCCACTATGGCAATCATCTGTTTTCAGGACTTTGTTCCTGTGCCTGAAAAAAGTGAGAAGGAAAATATCTGTATCAGGTATCACTAAAGGGGCTGGTCTGGCTTCAGTTTCAGATTTCTCAAGGTCTAGAATTTGATTCTACCTTTTATTGCTGCTGATCAAATCATAAGAGTCCAATGTACTAATTGATCCTTAAAAAAGCTCTTGGCACCCCTATAGGAAAATCAGCCTGGGGACAGAATTAGCACTAGTTTTCTTAGGGAAGGTAGAGTAAGTGTAGAGGGGACACAAACATCTCTACAATCATTCCTTCACCCAGTCTATTTTGTTATAGTCCCTCCTCTCCTCCTCCTCTTTAAGAAAAAGATTTATTTATTGCTATTATATGTGGGTGAGTGTTTTGTCTGCATGTATGTCTGGGCACCGGCATGTGTTCATGGTGCCAGCTGAGACCAGAAGAGGTTGTTACAGTTACTAGCCACCATGTGGGTGCTGTCAACTGAATCAGGGTCCTTCTACAAGAACAGCTAATGCTCTTAATCATTGAGCAATATCTCCAGCCTCAAAGGTTAAAGTTTTTTAAATTTATGTATGTGTGTATGTGAGAGCATGCCATGTATATGAGGATAGGCATGGATGCCCTGGAGGTGGAATTATAGGCCATTGTGAGCCACCACACCTCACTAGACTCTGAACGTGGGTTCTCTGAAAGAGCAGGAAGTGTTCTTAACATCTAAGTCATCTCAAGCCTTTTCTTTCTTCTCTGTGTCCCCTCCTCCCCAATCCTTGCTTTCTTATTTATTTATTTATACTTACTTTTTGTCAAAGTCGCACTATGTATTGCTAAGTAGCCTTGAAGTACAGATACTCATGGAAGCATGCCTGGTTTGTTATTTTCTGAGGCTGTTGATGTTAGCCTGGAATGGCCAAAAACTCGTGACAAACATGTTTCTTTATACCTAGTTTGGTCAAGATGTTTCTTAAAAATTATGTCTGTCTGTCTGTCTATCTATCTATCTAATCTAGTCTATCTGTCTGTTCTTCCGTCCGTCCATCCATCCATCCATCCATCCATCCATCCATCCATCCATTCACCTATCATCTATTTTTACCTCCCTGAGACTCAGTGCCCATCTGTTTTGATAATTAACTCTCCCAGGAGTACAGTTAGCTTGACCAAAGAGTTTATCAACACTGCCCTCTAGAGGAATTTGTTTTTAAGACAACAGACTTTGGGCCTGGGTATGCTTAAAAGACTTTGTAAGCTACTCAAACATTGGAGACAAAGCTCCAGATTATCTCTGAAATTAGCCCCATCATAGTAGTGGATCACAGATAAAATGCTTGTGGGTCCAGGAAGAAGCTAGACACCAAGTAAACTGATCCCAATATGCAATGTCTGTGCGAGTTGCAGTTATTTCAGAAAATTAGGGAGAGGGCCTGATTGAAAGCTTACTCATATGCCACATAACTATGAAAGGGGTTACTAAGAGCTTGGTGTGTGTGGGGTGTTTATGTTGCTTCTTAGTTTTTGTTTTTTGAGACAGAGTTCCATGTATCCCAGGATGGGTCAAGCTTACTCTGTAGCCGGGGGGGGGGGGGCTGCATCCTCCCTAGTGTTAGGATTATGGGCATAGGTGATCATGTCCTAGTACTGTAGTGCTGGAGAGCGAACCCAGGGGTTCACATCCATGAGGTAAGTGCTCTACTAACTAAACTACAATCCCAGATTGGTGTGTTTTCAAGCATTGCTAAATGTGTGCTATGCTTGTGTTAGCTGTAGATGAGGTCATGGGAACTTCTGAACACAGGGTTGTAAGAGTAAGATCAGATAGTAGATTCATATAAAGTGTTAATATGATGCCTGATACATCATAATTGCTTGAGATGTTGCAACTGTTATTGTTGACGAAACGATGTCCTCTGTTTTTCCTTTCTTATATCCTGTGACAAAGTATACACAAGTAAATGCTATTTATTCTCTAATAATAGAGTCACAGAAATGAGTTAGTACCAGAATAGGTTTATACTCTGCATGTTTTGCTACACAGTCCTTGTGATTTGTTCAACATTTTGTGTAAGTTTCTCTGTTTCTGCCCATTGAAGCCAACTCAACTGAATTCTGATCCATCTCTCTGAAGACCATTTCTGATCCATTTCTCTGAAGAGAAAGAGAGCTTCTCTCTCACTTGTTTTGAAGAACTCTTTGGTCATGAAGTGTTTAGTGTCACTTGGTAGGACTGCTGTCAACAAAATTTAACAAAAACAGTCACATTTTTACAGCCAAGTATTACTTGACAGTATAAAGTGACACTTGAATCATATAGTCAGATATTGCATTAGAAATGAAGCCATTTAACATGACTCTTCCTCCCTCCTCTCTCCTAGCATTACTGTCACCACCATCTTTAATATTTGGCTCTTTAGACAGAAAGAGTCTTGCTAAGCAGACCTGGCTGGCCTGGAATTTGCTACATAAAACAGATTGGCTTTGAACTTGAGGCAGCCTGCCTACTTCTGACTCCTGAATACTTGCATTTCAAACATTATCCACACACTGTATTCCTCTCTTCCTTTGTCCTGAATTTAGGGTCTTGCATTTGCACAACAGGCATTCTGCTACAGAGCTACACCTTCATTCCTAGCCCTTTAACAATATTTCCTTTAAATTGAAACAGGGTCTCATTAAGTCACCAAGTGGTTGTCCTTGAACTCCTTATTACCCTACTCAAGCCTTGATTGAACCGTCAGTAAAACTGCTTCAGCCCCCAGACAGCTGAGACTGCAGGCCTGTCTCACCAGGCCCAGCTCCTTATTTATGTTGACAAAGGTTCTCATATTGCTTGTCTGGCTTCCAGTCTGCTACACAGCTCAGGAATGGCCGTGAACTCCCAATTCTCCTCCTTTTACACTCTGGGCTACTATACCCAGTTTATGTGCTGTTGGAGATTTACATGAGGGCTTTGTACATGCTAGGTAAACACTTTGCCAACTGAGCTACACCCCAGCCCTGGCTCCAATCATTAAAATGGGGGAAAGTACTATACATGTATGAAAATGTCACAATGGAGCCTATTAAATATGCTAACCATGCTAAGCCATAAAAACATACTAATAAAATATTAATTTTTGAAAATCTAAAAAGTAGGCATTGTGATTCATACCTGTAATCTTGGGAAGTTGAAACAAGAGGACCAGGAGCTCAACTATATTCATTCCAGGCCAGCATGGGCAACAGGAGCCCTATTTCATAAAGAAACAAACAAACAAACACGTGAAGGAATGGCTACATACTGAGCCATGTACCCTCAAATTCTCCAGTCCTGAAGGCTAGAATATAGATATGAGCCACCATACAGTATTAATTCCCTTCCTTTCCGCTCCCTCCTTCCTTCTATCTGATTTTTGGAGACAGAGTCTCATGCAGTCCTTATTAGCCTCAAGTTGCCCATGAAGCTGAGGAAAGCCTTAAACTTGCCATCCTCTTGCCGTGGTTACAGGCCTGTGCCACAATTCCCGCTTTACACAGTGCTGGAGATTAAAACCAGGGCTTCATTCACACTATGCAAGTAAACTACCCATTCCCATCACGCTTTCTTTCCTCTATTTTCTTTTTCTTTCTTTTTTTCCCCCAGAGCTGAGGACCGAACCCAGGGCCTTGCGCTTTCTAGGCAAGCACTCTACCACTGAACAAAATCCCCAACCCTCCTCTATTTTCTTTAAAACTCTCACCCTCTTTAAAAACAAAACAGTTTCATATAGCCTCATACAGTCTTGAACTTGCTTTTTGGCAAAATATCACCTTGAGCTCTGATCCTCCTTGCTCCATCTCCTGAATACAGAGACTGCAAGCATTCCCACCATACCTGGCTTCCTTCCTTCCTTCCTTCCTTCCTTCCTTCCTTCCTTCCTTCCTCCCTCCCTTCCTCTCTTTCTTTCTTTTTTTTTCTTTTTTTTAAATATTTATTTATTATATGTAAGTACACTGTAGATGTCTTCAGACNCCAGANGAGAGCATCAGATTTCATTACAGATGGTTGTGAGCCACCATGTGGTTGCTGGGATTTGAACTCAGGACCTCTGGAAGAGCAGTCGGCACTCTTAACCTCTGAGCCATCTCACCAGCCCCCTCTTTCTTTCTTTTCTTTTCTTTCACACAAGTGTTTTTGTGTGTGCGAGTGCGTGTGTGTACATCGACACATGCATACACACCGTGGCAGATGTGTGGAAGGTCAGAAGAAATTGGGTGGGGGTGGGGAACTGCTTCTCCTTTTCTATCTTGTGGGTTCTGGGAATCTTTGGATCATCAGGCTTGGTGGCAAGTTCTTACCAGCTGAACCATCTCACAGGCTTCTATTTTTAATACGTGATACAGTCATAGCATAGGAAAGGGAGAAGGGGGTGAGGAACCCGGTCAGTTTAGGTAGGGTTACTTACAGGATCATAGGTAAGGGATTGTTCACATGACTATGGGCAGCTTCCAAGTTTTACATCACTGAAAAAGATGTACTCTCCTCTCCCAGCACCCATTAGCTACATATATATTCCTAGAGACCCGTGGGGCCTCATAAGCACCCCTGTGCTCCATGATAGACTGTTGATGGGCCCACTGAGTGCCACTCATTAGAGCCACACTTTTTTTTTTTTTTTTTTTTTTTGAGATAGGGCTTCTCTGTGTAACCTGGCCATCCTAGAATTCACTTTGTAGGTCAGGCTGGCCTTGAACTCAGAGATCTGCCTGCCTCTTTTGCCTCCCAAAAGACTGAAGGCATGTGCCACCACACCTGGGTCATAGTTTTTTTCTTTTTTTATAAGTTAGATTTACTCATTTTATTTTATGTCTGATTGTTTTGCCTGCATATAAATGTGTACCACTTTTGTGTTTAGTGCCTGTGGAGGTCAGAAGAAGGCCTCAGATCTCCTCGAACTGGAATTATGGATGGTTGTAAACCACCATGTGGATGCTGGGAATGGAACCCAGGTTCTCTGTAAGAGCAGTTAGTACTCATAACCACTGAGTCTTCTCTCCAGCCCCACCATGTATATCTTTAATGTTACACAGAAAAAGAAAGCAGGCCCTAACATCTAAAGCCCTTGGTATTTACCCCTAGTTAGTAGCACAGCTAGGTACTAGCCTGGCAAGCACAACTCAGTCATGGTATTCAAGTGTTAAATATAAACAAAATTTATAGAACACAAATATCAGGTAAACTTACTCTGTGATGATGATGAAACCACCTCATAATCACTTACAAAGACAAAACAACAGTATGACCTAGACAGTTGGAGTGGCTCACATCTATAATTCCAGCCCTTAGGAGGACAAGGCAAAAGGGTCGCCAAGAGTTCCAGGCCAATCTAAGCTGTACAACAAAATGCTGTCTTAAAAGATAAAATAGAAATAAAAAGTTGGGCAGTAGAAACATTGTGTGATGAACTTGCTGTCTTGGAATGTGGGTATCTTTCTTTTCCCTGTTGAACTTTGAATCTTAGTGACCTTGACAGTAAGTTGACCCTGGTGATAGCCTATAGCAGGAAGGTTTTGTCTTACATTTGATGGGCCCCTATTTAAATTAAAACATATTAACATTTTGAAATGCTGACGCGAAAACAAGATACTAGCAGTTACATCAATTTTACCGTTTAAAAAGATGCCTTTGTTCTCCTTTTTTCTTTTTGAGGCAATCTCACCATGTAGCTCAGACGGACCTTGAGCTAGCAGCAGCCTTCACATCTGAACCTCTCTCTTAGTCTCTGTTCTATTGCTGCGAAGAGAAACCATGACCACAGTTTTTATAAAGGGAAGCATTTGACTGATGCTGGCTTACAGTTTCAGAGGCTTAGTTCATTATCATCACAGTGGGAAAATGGCGGCAGGCATTGCAGGCATGGTACTGGAGGCACTGGAGAAGGAATAGAGAGCCACATCCTGCTCCAAAGGCAGAGAGGGAGACTATGCCTTGCTTGGGGTTTTGAAACCTCAAAGCCCACCCTCTCAGTGATATACCTCTTTTAACAAGGCCACAACTCATAACCCTCTCAGACAGATCCATTTCCTGGTGGCTAAGCATTCAAACATATGAGCCTATAGAGGTATCACAGTCTCAATATTATTTAAAAGTGCAAAGTTTAAAGTCTCTTCTGAGACTCAGTGACCTATTAACTGCAACCCCCTGTAAAATCAAAAGTAAGAGGAATGTGATTGTTAGACATGTATACAATTATGAAAGAATGAATTGTTCTTACAAGCTTCAGACTGAGTATTGTGACTCATGCCTACATGCTAGTATTCAGAGCCTGTGGTGGAGAATTGCCAACCTGGACCACATATGAGTTCCTGCCCAGCTTGAGTTACAGATGGAGAGCTTGTCTCTAAAAGGGCCATTGAGATAGCTCATCAGGTAAAGCACTTGCTATTGAAGCCCAATAACCTGGGTTTGATTCCCAGAACCCACACGGTGAAAGTATTATGGGGTATCCACCAGAGAAGATTGCTCTGATATAGGTTTAAGCCAATACAAAGCCCTTAGCAGGCCAGCTACTACACTGGGTGTCTGGGATCCCAGTATAGCACTGAGCCTTTCACAGAGTAAGCTTTTAAACACAAAAAAACATGTTCTGAGCTGGGCAGTGGTGGCACATGCCTCTAATCCTAATACTTGAGAGGCAGAGGCAGATGGATTTATGAGTTTGAGGCCAGCCTGGTTTACAGAGTGAGTTCCAGGACAGCCAGGGCTACATAGAGAAACTCTGTCTCAAAAAACAAAAAAAACCAAACCAAAACAAAAACAAAAACAAAAAACAAAAAAACAAAAAGCTAAAACCAAACCAAACCAAACCAAACCAAACCATGTTCTGGGTTGACTCACTCCAGTTAACAAGAACAGTTAGCTAGAAGCAGAACTTCAGAAGTTAAATAGCAACGTCAGTGCACTTAGAGACTTTCCTGGAACTATGGACTTTGATGCATTAGGCCTTTGTTTTCATTTTTGTTGGTGGTGCTCTGTGCTGAGTCAAATGGCCTAAATGGTATGTTCATCATGGAGTTAGTTGTGTTAAGGTCTGGGGGCCTGTTATAGAAAGGAGAGATCTAACTTCCAAAAACAGTTCTCTGACCTCCACATGTGCATCATCACAAACCAATAGTAAATAAGTCAAATAAATAATTTAAAAAACTTGGAGGTCTAACCTTGGCTATATATTCAGATTTAGTTTTATGGCGAGAGGGATAGGTGTTTCTGTTATTGTCTTGTCTTGCTTTGGATTTTGGAAACAGAATCTCATGTAGCCCAGGCTGCTATCCAGTTTGCTGTGTAGCCAAGGGTGGCCTTGAACTTCTGATTCTTCTATAGCTACCTCCCCAGGGATGGGCTATCCGGTGTGTGCCACTATAGCCAGTTCATTAGGTGCTAGAGACTGAACCCTGAGCTATGTGCCTGCTAAGCGACCACTCTACCAGCCCAGCAGCATCCTCAGACCTGTCTTTTTTTGTTGTTTTGTAGACTGAGCTGGCCTCAAACTCACTTTGAAGATGAGGCTATCATTCAACTCTTAATCCTTCTACCTCAGCCTCTAAATGCTGAGATTACAGGCTTGCTCTCTGTCTCTGTCTCTGTCTCTGTCTCTGTCTCTGTCTCTGTCTCTGTCTCAGAGATTTATTTATTTATTTATTTATTTATTTATTTAATATATATGAGGACACTGTAGCTGTGTCACTCCAGCCCCTACAGATTTGGCCTTAAAAAAGAAAACAAAGAGGCAGGCGGATTTCTGAGTTCGAGGCCACCCTGGTCTTCAAAGTGAGTTCCAGGACAGCCAGAACTATACATAGAGAAACCCTGTCTCAAAAAAAAAAAAAAAAAAAAAAAAAAAAAAAAAAAAGAAATACAGCCAGGGTTCACTTTGTTGTTGTTGTTGTTTCTTTTTCAAGACAGAGTTTTTCTGTGTAGCCCTGGTTGTCCTGGAACCAACTCTGTAGACCAGGCTGGCCTTGGACTTGGAGATCATCCCCCTTGAGTTAAGCTTCTTTTAGAGGTAGAGATGCACTCTGAGAAAAACACATGTAAGTATTGGTGAGGTACAGTTTCACACACTCGAAGTAACAGAGAACCATTTCACAGACAGTATACATCTAGTTCACAAGTGATATTATGTGGCATATGAAGAATTAAACATTACATTAACACCTCTGTCACAGATGGGGTATGGTTGCACACACTTTTAATCTTAGCCCTCAGGAGGCAGAGACAGGCAAGTTTCTATGAGTTCGAGGCCAGTCTGGTCTATATATCAAGTTCCAAGCCAACCAAAGTTACATGTGAGCCTCTGTCTTGAAGAACTAAAAATAAGGAACTGGAGAGATGGTTCAGTGACTGCTCTTCTAGAGGTCCTACATTTAATTCCCAGTAACCAGATGGTGGCTCATGACCATTTATAATGAGATCTGGTGCCCTCTTCTGGAGTGTCTGAAGAGAGCAACATACATAAAATAAAGAAATAAATCTTAAAAAAACAAAACCAAAAACAAAACAAAACAAAAAACCCTTAAACAACCAACCAAACAAAAAAAAACTCCCAAAACGTAAAAATAAAACTAGAACTGAAAAATCCCTGTTAAATAGCTGAGTAGAAAGTGAACTAGAACACTAGTTTTGTTCTCTCTCTCTCTCTCTCTCTCTCTCTCTCTCTCTCTCTCTCTCTCTCTCTCTCTGTGTGTGTGTGTAGGGATGAGCGACAGAAAAGGCCATTAGACACCTTAGAAATGGAATTGCAGGCAACTGGGAGCCCTCTGTCATGGTTACTGCGATGGTTTGAATAAAAATGGTCCCCATAAGCCTGTGGCTTGGCTCTGTTAAGAGGTGTGCTCCAGAGGAAGGAGGAAGAAGAGGAAGAGGAGGAGGAGAGGGAGCAAAAGAAAAAGAAAAAAAGAAAGATTAAACAGGAAGCCGGACTTGGTGGAGCACGCTTTTAATCTTGGCACTCAGGAGGCAGAGGCAGGTGGCTTTCTATAGTCTGGGGTCAGCCTGATCTACATATGGAGTTCCAGGACATCCAGGGCTACAGAGAGACTTTGTCTCAAAAACAAAACAAGCAAACAAAATTGAATGAGTTTGTTGATTGTTGTTGCCAAGGTGAACACTTGAGACTCTCTCATGTAAATCTTTTGATTTACATTAATGCTTTAGATCTCTGCATTAATACTAAAAAAAATCACACATATGAAAATGGAAAAAGCTGCCAATACCTGATTTCTGTCTCGTGTTTTTCTACTCCCAGTTATATATTTCAGTACTGTTAGGTCTCATGGGGTAGCAGGGAAAATCAAGCATTCAAAACTACCAATAACAGGAAAAGGAAAAAGAGGTTTTTTTTTTTTTTTTTTTTTTGAGAATGAATAAAGGATTTTTAAGTGTGTTCT
This sequence comes from Mus pahari, assembly GCF_900095145.1. Lineage (NCBI taxonomy): Eukaryota > Metazoa > Chordata > Mammalia > Rodentia > Muridae > Mus > Mus pahari. Next base: position 72,312,703 of record NC_034595.1, read on the forward strand.
CCATGGTGGCATGCTATCTGGATGTTTTTTTGGCACAATTGTTACATATTCAGCATGGCTGGCACACAGACTGGTATTAAAAAAAAAAAGCCACCCAGATGGGCCTCACTTGCCTCCAGCAAAGTGCTAACAGCCGCACTCTGGGAACACAGATCTATTTTGAAGTCCTGAGCAATTTCTCTCACCAGATGCCAAAAGGGAGTTTGCCAAACACAAGTGACCTGACCGTGTCCAATTTCTTAGTGCCAAGGGCACCAGGCCTGTAAGAGGAGGTTTCTTCACCCCTCCAGGAGAGGGTGCACTCTAAAGTGCTTTTAGCAGACAAGCATCCCTGGCCTGGCTTCTGGTGTGTTTTCAGGCCTGGTTCTTTGTTCTAGCCGCGGTATAGTGTTGGAGTCCTGGTACAGAAGTGTCCTCTCTGACTCCTCTTCTCTTTCAGTTAGTCCTTGACAAACTAGAGGTGGTCCCACTAACAACCTGAAAACATTTTTAACCCCTCATTACCCAGCTAATTAAGTCCTCTCTTCCCAGCCTTTTTTTTTTTTTTTTTTTTCCCAGCTTTTCGAGACAGGGTTTTTCTGTGTAGCCCTGGCTGTCCTGGAACTCATTCTGTAGACTAGGCTGGCCTCGAACAAAGAAATCCGCCTGCCTCTGCCTCCCAAGTGCTGTGATTAAAGGTGGGCACCACCACTGCCCAGCTTCTCCTCAGCCTTTAATACCAGTGTTTATCAGATATTTTAAATTCATGGAATTTTTAATACCTGTGTTTCTTCTTTCTTCCTTCTATCAGGGGCTCACTATATAGTCCAGGCTGGTCCCCAAAATCATCACATCCCGCCCCCTCCATCTTCAAAGTGCTGGGATTAGAGACATGTACCTTGCCAAAATTTTCCTCTTTCCTTTTGGCTATTCCCCATAAGTAAATGGGTTCCTTTCCTTTTTTTTTTTCTTTTTTTTTTCTTTTTCTTTTTTCCTCCCTCTCTCTCTCCCCCTCCCCCTCCCCCTCTCCCATAAACAGCTTTGCCAATAACTAACTTTTAAACCATCAAAAGAGGATCTAAAGACCAGCAACCACATAGTGGCTCACAACCATCTGTAATGGG
>NC_034595.1:72316350-72317376 GCF_900095145.1 Mus pahari
AGGCCATTCTGGTCTACATAGCAACTCCCCCATCTAAACAAACGAACCTAATTAAAAATCTTTTTATTTTTGTTATTATTATCATGATTATGTGAGTGTATGGGGTGGGGGGAGAGGACAACCTTTGGGAAGCAGCTCTTTCCTTCTACCTTGTTTTTGAGGCAGGGTTTCTCTTGCTTCTGCCACGGTGCATACTCTAAGGTAGTTGACACTCGTGGGTTTCTCCGGTCTCACCACAGGAATGCTGGAATTATAGATAGGTGCCAGTGTGTCAGGCTTTTTACCTGGCTTCCGGGGATCTAGCTAGATTGTTAGGTTTGCCCAACCTTCTTACCAGCCTTAGATTTTTATCTTGTTGAGTCCATGAATTCAGTTTGAGCAGAAATTTACGTAGCAAAGGCGCAGAAGCAAAACTAAGCACAGCTAAGCGAAGCAAGAACTTCAAAGACAGCGTAGAGTAGACTGCCTCAAAGTGCAGAGCAACACGGGGACGCTGTCGTGTGGCTTTTAAGGAAGTCTGCATGAATATTTATGAGGCGAGTGGCATATTCATGAGTAAGGTGACACATCTTCTGTCTAAAATATAGCGGGCCAGATCTTCTTTTCTTTTACGTGCTTCCTCCTATAATCGCCACACAAGATGAGGGGTGCAAATGACATTACAAGGGAGTGAGACTGCAGACCTTTTGTTACCGCACACGTGTGGGAGGGTGCCCTGGTGAGTTCGTTTCTGCTCCGGTGGGAGCAGCCTCACCACAGCTTCAAGACATTCAACGACAAAGGAGCCACGCGGCAGATACAGCTACCAAGATGCAACGGTGTTTTCCTTGGTTACCTAGCACCTGACAGGGCCTGGGGGCGGTTTCACTCCGGGTAAGAGGTGAGGCTGCAGGTGCCAGTTAGAGCCTGCCAAGACCGCTTTTTTTTTTTTTTTTTCCTAAGCTTTGGCCTTCCTCTTATCTAATGGGCTTTGCTATCTCATCACCAGCTGCAAGCCCTTTTATTTCTCATCCCCAGAGTTCCTAT
>NC_034595.1:72318556-72323798 GCF_900095145.1 Mus pahari
TGTGTGTGTGTGCATGTGTGTGTGAATGTAAGTGCATGTGTGCATGTGTGTATGTGTGTGTTTGTGCTTAAACCTGGAAATCTTGCCTCAGAACTGCACAGAATTAAGAATCTATTTTAAAGTCAAACCAATGAACCAGTGGGCTGCTCTGGCAGCTTGCCACAAAGATTGATGAGCTAGGTTCTGTCTCTGGGATCCACATGATGGAAAGAAAGAATAGACTCCCAAGAGTTGTCTTCTGGTTTTCACACTGGTGCTGTGGTACATACATGCACACATATGCACACACACATGCACATGCACACACACACAAGAATTAAGGGATAAATATAATTTTAAAATTTTAGTAAAAATTTAAAACATGAGAATAGAGACTAGAGAAGATGGCTCAATGGTTAAGAGCACTTGGTGTATAGCTGTGAGGACTGGAGTTGGCATCTCAGCATCCACACACTAAACCAGGCATTCCGTGCGTACTTACAGACCCAACTCTGGAAACCTAGAGATGGGAGAGTTCGTGAAGCTTGCTGGCTTCCAGCCTGACCAAGGAAACATAGACCACAGGCTCAGGGAGAGACATAGGCTTAAAGGGACAGACAGAAAGTAATACTGGATACCTGATGCCCTTCTGAAGTTGGAATTACAGGCAGCTGTGAGCTGTCCAGCAAGAGTGCTGGGAACTGAACTCTGGTCCTCTGCACAATCAGCAAGCTCTCTTAACCATAGAGTCATCTCTTCAGCCTCATGGAAAACCGTTAAAATGTGATCAGGACATTCAAAGCGTCAAAAATGAAAGTGATTGACTAGGAATGGTGGTGACTGCCTTAAATCCTAGCACTCAGGAGACAGAGGCAGGTAAACTCTGTGGGTTTGAAGGCAGCTTGGTCTACACAGAGAATTTCATGCCAACCAGGGTTACACAGTGAGACCCTGTCTCAACAGAACAAAGCAAAGCAGAAAAAAAAGTGTTTAATGATTTGCTTATTTAGTTATTTTTGGGAGAGGGTCTTATGTAGCCTAGGCTAGCCTCCATCTGGCTATATAGATAAGGATGGGCTTGAGCTCTGTATCTTCCTGCCTTGTCCCCTTTCTCCCAAGTGCTAGGATTACAGGTTTATGCTACCATGACCAGTTCAATTAGTTTATGAGCAAACTCGGTTTATGAGATGTTCTGTACAAAACTTTGATGTACTACATAATGCTTTAGTGCACTTGGAAAGTTCTCTTGTCTAACCTGTACTTACATACCACAATGATTACTTGGTACATATACATATATTGCTATTAAAATAATAAACAGGCATTTCCCCAGAGGGAGGTGGGTAGCAGCTTCATTCCGACTCACCAAGAAACTGTCAGAGTTCCTGTGGATCAAAGGAAAATTGGATAAGAATATGATAGATGAAGAGGAGAAAGCCTATGGTGGCTAGGAGGGCCCTGGCACCATACATGTCAAACTAATATCTTCTGGTTGGCGTTGGTGGTACACCCTTTTAATCCCAGCACTCTGGGGCAAAAATAGGTGGATCTCTGAGTTTGAGGCCAGCCTGCTCCACATTGTGAGTTCTGGGTTAGACAGGGCTGCATAGTGTCAAGCCCAAAGTGGCCCTCCAAAGAATGTCAGTACTGGTGACAATGTCCTAAACAGAAGGGTTTAGGCTAGGTAAACAGAAAGATTTCTATTGATTGATATTATGTAAATAGAGGCCTAAAGGCAGTTTCGGTTTTCCAGGAATCTCTCTTAATTGCATCAACTACCTCAGGCTAGGGTTTCGAACAGCCTTTGTCAGCTTGAAGGCCCCTACTCTGTTGACTATCAAAGAAAATTGGCTTGTTTCCCCCTTCCCCTCTACCCCATATAACCTAGAGAGAGAGAAAGAAAGAGACTCCAAAAACCAACCAACCAACCAACCAAGCAACCAACCATCCAAGCAACCAAACCAAAAAAACCCATCAATATATTTTGAAAGTTGTGAATATAAAAAGAGAATACATACTAACATTGGGAGCAGTAAAAGCCATACTGAAGGGGCTGAGCCAGTTTGATGAGATTGAAAATAATGAGTTCAGTTTGGGAGAGATCCCTTGGAACATGATAAAGAAAATAGGCATTTATTTTACTTTTTTTTATTATTTATTTATTTATTTATTTATTTATTATAAGTGTGTACACTGTAGCTATCTTAAGACATTCCAGGAGAGGGCATTGGATTTTTGTTACAGATGGTTGTGAGCCACCATGTGGTTGCTGGAATTTGAACTCAGGACCTTTGGAAGAGCAGTTGGTGCTCTTAACCACTGAGCCATCTCACCAGCCCAGGCATTTATTTTTAACCTACAAGGTCCACCACCCTAACAGCTTCACAGACAGTCCCAAAATCGCACGGGCACTGCTGATGGCTGTGAACTTCCTACATTGTTAAGTAAAATAGATGTTAACAAGCTGCTGTTTTTATTTCAGTATTTAACACCAGTAATTCAGCTAGTTGTCTTCTCATCAACATCGTGTTGCCTGCATGCAGCTGAACTGTGATTGTGATTGCAAAGCAGGTAGGTTCCCTTCTGGCCTGCATACAAGCAGACTTGAAATTTGTTTGCAAATGTAACAAAGTAAGGATGTTTTTACAAGTTGGGAAATAAATAAATATGGCAATTTGTAGATAAAATTAAATAATAAACACACACAGAGATATCTTTTCAACAAAAGGTGTCAGGAGAAACCAAGTGTGGCAGTGCATACTTGTATCCCAATATCCCCGTTAGTGTTTGTCTTGTCAACTTGACACAAGCTAAGCCATCTGGGAAGAAGACCTTCAATTTAGGAATTGCTACCATCAGATTGGCCTATTGGCAAGCATGTGGGACATTTTTTTTTGATTGATGTCTGGGGACCCAGTCCATTGGGTTGTGAAAAAAAGTCACTGGAGTTCATGGTTGTAAGTGGCTATGTGGGTGCTGGGAACTGACTTCAAGTCCTCTGGAAGAGCATAAAGCATTCTTAAGTGCAGAGTCATCTCTCCAGCCCCCATATTTGTATGTTTTGATAACTTCTCTTGTAATGAAATAATCTTAGTGGATATCTTTCCCTTTCTCTCTCTCTTAATTTTTGGTGATTGTTTATGCAACAGAAAATAATATGCTCTCTCTATCTTCACTTTCTCATTTAAGATAGTAAGATACCACTTTCCAATATAAATATTATTTTTAATTATTTAATTTTTGTGGAATATTGTATAGAAATATACAATGTATCTTGGTCATATCCATCCCTCACTGTCTCCCCACAGCTTTCCCTGCTCCCCAAAACATTTTTAATTTACCACCCAATTTTGTTTCTTTGTTAGTGTTCTGTTGCTATGAAGCGGCACCATGACCAAGGCAACATACAGAAGAAAGCATTTAATTGGAGGCCTGCTTACAATCTCAGAGGGTTATTTTGTTAACAAGGCAGGGTGCAAGGAGCATGGTGGCAGACTTGGCACTGTAGAAGTATCTGAGAGCTTTATATCTTTTTTCTTTTATTTTTTTTTATTTTTTGGTTTTTCGAGACAGGGTTTCTCTGTATAGCCCTGGCTGTCCTGGAACTCACTTGGTAGACCAGGCTGGCCTCGAACTCAGAAATCCGCCTGCCTCTGCCTCCCAAGTGCTGGGATTAAAGGCCTGCGCCACCAGGCCCGGCTATATCTTTTTTTTTATTTGTTTTTTTTTTTTGAGACAGGTTTTCTCTGTATAGCTCTGGCTGTCCTGGAACTCACTTTGTAGAACAGGCTGGCCTTGAACTCAGAAATCTGCCTGTCTCTGCCTCCTGAGTGCTGGGATTAAAGGCGTCGCCACCACGCCCGGCTGAGAGCTTTGTATCTTGATCCACAGGCAGCAGACAGAGACAGGGGAGAGGGAGAGACTAGAATGATGTGAGCTTTTGAAACTTCAAATGCAACCTCTGATGATGTACCCTTTCCAACAGGGCCACACTTTCTAGCCCTTTTCAGTTGCACTAAATGGATACCAACCATTCCAACATATGACCCTATAGGGGCCATCCTCATTCAAGCCACCACATCACCTTACATGCTTTCTACCTTTTCTTCCTCAAAATTCCCTGAGCCTCAGAATGATGGGGTTTGATACAGATGTTCCATTTATGCCTGAATCCTCACAGTTGCTCATTCTCAGTTGTGAGTGCAGGAACGACTACCCCATGCAACAAGATGCTTCTCTGACCAAGGTTGAGAGCAGCACAGATCTCTGGATAAAAACACAAGTGTTTAGAAGGGAGTATCTTTCTCTTTTTTACCTTTTCTTCATCGTTATAAACCTAACTCTGCAGTGCAGCTAGGCTTGGAGAGGAATAGGAACTCCAAAGAACTGCAGTCAGAGCTCAGAGATTATGGAATGTTTCAAGCAGATGGAAGGTGTTGGGGGAGGCTCCTCTCCTGAGCTGCAGAAGGAGTGGTCTGTTGCTTAAGGTGTACAGGAATCAGGTAAGTTAGATGTGTCAGGGTTCTACATAGTTAGTGTTGGTGATCTTGATGGAAGCATCAATTCTCTCCTTACCTTTACATGGGTTCTGAGGCTCAAATCCAGGTGGTCAGGCTTGTGTAGCATATACTTTTAGCCTCTGAGCCATCTTGATGGTCCAACTTTTCTGTTTCACATAGAAACAAGAATTTTTGCTAGCCAGATGTGGTGTAGCACAAGCCTTTAATCCTAGCATTTGGGAGGCACAGGCAGAAGCCAGCCTGGTCTACATATGGAGTTCTAGGATAGTCAGGGGTCTGTTGAGACACCCTTCTCCCAACAAACAAACAAACAAACAATGAATAAATGAATTTGGGGAACAGAGAAATGACTTAGTGGGTAAAAGGCACTTGCCAAGCCATCTGACCTGAGTTTGTGCCCTAGGACCTGCATGGTGGAAGGAGACAACTGACTCCCTTAAGTTGTCCTGTGATGCATGTCATGACATACAAGCACACCCCAAGGCATATACAACCAACCAACCAACCAACCAACCAACCAACCAACCAATCAATCAATCAATGACTTTATTTGCTCTAAGTAAATAATGATCTGTGTCCACTTACTGTAGAAGGAAAATTAGTAGAGTCATTGTACAGGATGAAGTAGTTGTTTTCTAGAAGTACTTAGACCCTGAAGAAATCACTGTAGAAAACAGTGATTGTTTTCTGTGATTTACAGAGTTGTTTTTCTTTCTTTCTTTCTTCTTCTTCTTTTTTTTTTT